>NW_028288714.1:1284000-1605000 GCF_059628265.1 Tinamus guttatus | reverse complement strand
AGGAGGAGTGTGCTGGGGTTGTTCAACTTTTAATAACTTTTAGGAATAAGTCAAAAAAATCGGCGATGATTCCTGATCAAATTATTCCCCTGGAAATGCTTCTACACGTTCTTTTTATTAAGATTTCTTTTGGCTGCCAGAAATGAAATATGAGACGTGCCGGAGAGAAAGTAAAGAGAGGCCGGAGCAAATTCTTATAAGCTCTTTTTTTTTTTTTTGGAGGAGTAGGAGGAGGGGTGGGGGGGAGAGAGGCGGGAGCAGAGGATGGATCCAGGGAAACGACAAGTTACCTAAGCCAGCTCTCATCCAGGTGTTTTTCGATGCGAATTCACGCGGCGGGCCTTAAAAGCGAGGCGGCTGCCTAGCACACCGCCGTAGCACATCCATCCAGCGCATCGAGGAATTTGACTCACCCTCTTTTGCTCTGGGGCTGGAGCCGCACTCGGTGCGTGTGTTTGGAGCCGGTTTCTCACTAGCGGAGTCAGGGACCAGATTAATCACTACATCCCTGTTTAGGTGCCGCACGACACCGGAGAAGGACTTACACGGGCCGTGCAGGACGAACTTCCCGCAATTCCCAGATTTTTTTTTTAATTTATTTTCCCACACAATTGTGGACAGTAAATGCAGATCCCCAGTTCATTTCAGTGGAGACAGTTGATCTATTTCGGACTGGAAAAGAGCTTACCTATCCGGAAAGAAGGGTGTCTATTAGCAGATCATTAATGCGTCTTAATAACGCGAGCTGGCTCTCTCGCACCCCGCTCGGGAGCAAGCACCATTAAATCTGCTCGTAGTTTGCGGGGAATCAGCCCGAGCAGGAGTCAATTAGCAGCGCAGACAAAACCAAGCCCTTCTCCAGACAAGTGACACCGCATTTTCCGCATATTTCCCCAGTTAACCGTGAGCTGCGGTCCTGTTTCTTTGCAGGTCCCCAAACGTTCAAGCATTTATAAAGCGCGACTGCTGGTCAGCAGGTTCATGCCAGGCAAAACTCAGGGAAGCCCCGAGGGAGGGTTTCCCGCCTGTCCTTTTCACACCGCTGAGGAAATCCCATGCGATAAACTCTGAGATAGGGACGAGCTGCGGAGCTTGCCCGGGCCCTACAGCCTTTCGGCGTCGAGTCCGCGCCCTGGGGGCCTCCTGGGGGAGCTCCGAGCCCGGGCTCGCTCCCCAGCGCGTTTTCCAGCGCAACTTGCGCGGTGCCCCGGACCACAAGGGGACGAGAGGAGCTGCCGTCGGGGCGGCCCCGGCGCGGGGGTCGGGCTGGGGCAGAGCGCCCTAAACGAGCGTGAAGGCTCCCCTTGCCCGGGACTTCAGTCGGGCAGTAAAAAAGAGGGGCAATGAGGGAAGAGGTGGTGGCCGGGGGGCCGAGTCCGCAGGGTTCAGCAGGTGATTTAAGTTCGTGCCCAGGAGGGAGCTCTCCAGGTCCTGGTTGAGCCCTGCTGAGATGAAAAAGGGTTTCCACCCGGCTGGGAAGCTCCTCCTGCGCTGGCCTCACAAGCCGCAGCACTACGTGGGCAGCAGGTTGAGATTTGTAGAAGGAAAAAATGGGGGGAAAAAAGGAGAGTTTAAGGGCATTTAAGGCACACCTGCGTCTATGAAGGAGGCATCTTGGAGGCTCGGCTTTACGGTGGTTCACTTGCATGTGTTGCCGGAGATACTTAGGGATAAGATCAGACGTCTCCAGTTTGAACAACTCCAGTAGAAACCTAAGGTCGGGGTGAAGCGTGTGATTTCAGGCTCTAATGCTTCAAGGAGGTGCCTGAGGGACAATCACAGGAGATGGACTTCAGCCATGGACTTTCCCTCCACGCTTCCTTCGCAACCCCCATGGACGTACCCGGGGCGCTCCATCACGAGCGAATATCAAAGGCAGCCAGGTGAACTCCACCTCCAGATTTATCCCCCGACTTTCCTTAGTGCCTGAGCCCTTTCTTGGATGCCTCTCCTTGGAAGCTGGGCAATGGCATTTCATTGAAACCTGCCGTAATTGCTCAGGTCCAACTGCTGGTTGGGCTCTGGTCATTTCTTGACCAGCGTTTCTTGGCTTTGCTACTGTAATTAGTGGAGAATAAAGGTATGCTTGAAATTTGTTTCTATGTCCTGAATATTCTGCATACAGTATGCATAATATTTGCTCTTGCTTCTCCTCAGCTATTTTTAATAATTAACAATCCAGCATTCGATAGTCCAGGAACCAGTGTTGCTGGGCAATATTTATGGAAGTATATTGTATAAACAACACCCTTTCACGTGTATCTGCACGAATTAAAGGATATTCTTGCATCCAACTTCTTTTATTAAAAAAAAATAGTATTTTACTATATGCTAAAAGTAATCGCAGAAAATCAACTAGAAAAAGCTCCAAACTTACAAACAATTGCATTTGGATTACATTGGTCACAGCTAAAAGATACCAAGGGAAATCCAGATGGCACCAAGCAGAATGACACAGCTACCATGGATTTCACTGTGGCCAGTTTTTTTACTCTATTTTCTTTTTCCTGTTGCTTTGCAATAAATTAATTAGTTTCTGGGCTCCAGACACTCTCCAGAGGGTCATAAATCCTTATGAAAACATGCTCCCTCTTGAAATCGCACCTGGATCACTTATATGAACATGTCTTAAATTCATGTACAAGTTTCCTTCTGTTTAACAAGTGAAAAGTTGAGGAGGATAGAGGGTTACAGCAAAATTTAGAATTTAATTTACATCTCATAAATATGCTTGAGAATGGTCTCTTTTTTTTTTTTTCTGTCAAGAGCTAATGACAAACCTAGCTTCTGGGTGACCGACTAGGACACATTATTTAAAGATTATTCATCAAAATAATTGCTGAAGACACATTTACACTTTCTCCTATTTACTTGCTCTGAAATTTTCAACAGTAATTTTTACTGGGGGGGGGGAGGGATACAGGGCTTGCTCCTCCAAATAAGCAGAATATTTCATCTCTAATTTGTGACCACAGAAAGATTGCTTACTTTTTAAAGATTCAGGTACAAGATTGCAAGCTTTTAGGGAAAGGGTGCTCTTTATGAGGCATTGGTTTTACAAGTGTTGCTTTTATAGGAGAAATTAAGTTTTTGGCAACCTCTAGACCTACACTTAAAATTAAAACATTAATTCTCTCCTGTGCTATCCTTCTATCAAACGAAAGGAGGGGAGTCAATCATCTACTGAAATTCATATTTATGATCAAGGTGAGGAGTAGTAATGACAGCCACAGAGCAAGTCTGCCTTAGCAAGGTATTCCCATACCTCTGGCGAATATGCCTGTCCCTTGGGAACACGGCACAGAGCGCCGATGCAGCTGAACATCTATGAGCAAACTAAGGCTGGCTGCAGCGGAGAGGTGAGCTAATATCCCGCCTCGTCTGCTTCCTGAAGATGTTCCACCTCAGCTCCTTCCTTGACCACCCAGGGTTGCTCTCTAGAGGTTTTGTTTTCCTTCCAGTTTCCTCACTTTCTGGTCTACCATTATGGTCCATGGATTGTTCTCAATGTCCTCACATTCTCAGGTTCCTTTATACCTCCAGTTAGGTGCTTCACTGTCCTTTTCCTTTTTAGCTTTTGTAAGGCTTTTATATATATTTATATCTACACAGATCATTGATTCAGTTTTCCCTTCAAGCAACTCCATCTTCTCTCAGGATACCAATACTGCCCCCTCAAAGAGGTCAGTTGCATAGTGTCCTCCTTCTCATCTCTCCTTGAAGTTCCCCTCTCCAATTGTGCCTGCAGAGTACTCAACAAAGGTAAGGCGGCTGGTGGCCTGGATGGCTCCTTGTTCTGATACTCAGGATGACTTTACTTTTCCCTTATCCTTTCTGCATGTTTGATTATCTGTTGTCTTGTATCATACACAAGGATTATTCACTCTGCAGTTCCAAGAAGTTTCTCAGTTAGCATGTGTGTTAGAGTTAGCTGAAGATAATAATTTAGATTTCTTTTACATATACCGAATACATGTTAAATTTCAGTCAAAAATGTTTTCCCACAGTTGGGACTTTTTTTAGAAAATGTATTTGCTTTAAAACACCACTGTTTAATGTTTCCAAATAAAATATATAATGTGGATCTTGCAGTTGATGAGGTAACCACCACTCTTCATGGGTCCTCTGCAATGGCAATATCACCAGGCATTTCTGGAAGCTTTCAGATTAGGCTATGAGACCTTTTTTACCACTCAAACTAGGACTATTGACCCTGAGATATCATCCTAGAGTCCCTGGCTCTGAAGTTTCAGATGGGCTTCATGAGTTTTCTGGGCTCCCTGCTGCACAGTCAAGTAATACTTGAGTTAGAGGTGTTGTAACCTCAGAGGTGGGACACCAAAAGCTTCATGATTCTGACTCCATGGCTGAGAGTCTGGAAGGTTCCGTATGACTGGAATCACATTTCCCCTGATTCTCACATTGCAGCTGCAGTAAAGTTAAACAACTGTTGGTGTTCCTGGCTCCAGTGTGGATTCATCTATAGGATATCTCAGTTCAATGGACCTTCAGATTTTAGGTACTCTGTTCCAGAGCAGATCTATTAAGTTATTTGCCTCAGGCCAAGGTCATTGCTTCCAGGATTTAATTCCAGGGAAGATGCATGAAATACAACATCTAGAATATGTTTGCTTAGGACAGGTTTTCTCCAGGAATCCACATTTGCTCTGCAAGGCAGAGTTAATCCTTCCTCTTCTGAACTTGCAGCATGTTTGGCACAAGTGGACCGTACAGGAGGTTTGGAGATGTGATATTGCATCCAATGGTTCACAGACATGAAAGGTCCAGCCCCATTCCTGAGGGCAACAGGCAACAGCCTCTTCACAACTTAAGTCAGGTTTAGTTTGCATGGGTTCAAGGTGTTCTGACCATGAACCTAAGTGCGCTCTGAAGTGAAAGGTTGCTTGGCATCAAACTATTTGAATATAAACCCTAGGATCATGCGTGGGATTTAGGCAAATACTTGAAAACAATAAGACAGGAAGTTAAGGCTGAAGTGTGAGGTTCTTTAGGTGGATGGAGGCATTAGGTGGAACCGCTTCAGCTCTGATCTGAATGAGAGGCTGGGTGATCACACAGCTATGATTGTGCCACTTGGTTTGGGAATGCGTACAGAATGGCTGGATGCTAGAGGGGAAGGGGAGATAAAGCTCCCTTCACCTTTTTAAGAAATCCGCACCTATATAAGCAATTATTCCATCATTTTTTATTTGAATTTTACTTGCTTCTCATGGTAGTTCTGCAGGCTCTACCCACTTTATGCCTGTGTATTTTTAACAAGGATAAACTAAGATTGTCTCAGTGCTGAAATTAGAGTGCAGGCGCTTGCTCTCATGCTGTTTCTTACTCAGAGAAGCAACATTTCCATGGAAGCCAGGAAACTCCAGAGAAATGTACATGCATGTTTATATGCATATATGATTTTTGTTATTTGCTGGAATAAATACTATTATCCAACTATAAACTCTTCATATATAAAACTCTTCACTATAGTAGTCTAGATAGTATTTCTAGGATACATTTGAATTCAACAACAAAACAAAATAAAAAACCATGTGCTTTATCTAAATATCATATCTGAAGATTAAACAAAATGTGCTATTCTCACTCTTCCACTTTTTTTTTTTTTTAGCTGCTATCGATGGAAGCAATTTGCCATTGCTTCTGCTTCTATCCCATTTATTTTTCTATCCCATTTAGTTGCACTGTTATTCCTGCTGGCAACCAGAGCCATCATCATCATCCTGAGTAGGAAAGGAATAGCCAAGTGAGGTGTGACCCAAATGCGCAATGCTCTTCTCTGGACCTTGATAGGTGACAACATCTATGTGCTGCAGCTCTCCAGAAGCCTCATGATAAGCAAGGTACCTTGCACGGAGCTGTGGCTTATGGCTGGGAACGGGGTTTATCTGGGGCAATAAACCTCAAAATCCGCCTGGAACTTTTCTGTGAGTTGGGGCACTCATAATCCTTGTGTCCTGTTCATACGATCAGCCTTGTGCTGAAGTCACTGTCAGCAGAAATTTGACTGAAAAGATAAACAGTTTTCAGAAGGACACCAGTGAAGGAGACCACTGTGCCTATATAAACACAACCCAAAACCTGCTCGCTGTGCAGGCCCATGGAATTAAAAACCTGCCAGGATGGAAAAGGAAGCTCTCTGGATATCAGATCCTAAAAAAGGACCTGGTGACACAGGATCCACATTGCTGCAGTAGACGATCACAGCAGGGTGGTGGGCATGGGCCGTGTGAGGACTGGGGCTCAGCCTCCTCGCTGCTAGAGAGGCTCTGACTGTGTCCCAAGCCCATTTTTAGTCACAGAGAGCTATGGGGTTTGGCACAAACAGCTGCTGAGGAGGTGCTGGTTTGCTGGGAAGAGGGTTGCATGTGGCAGAGCACGGGTGCAAGCGGCCCATGGGGCTGGGACAGTCTCACTGCTTGGGGACTCTGCCCCCAGGTTGGAGACTCAGCCACACAGGTCAGGGAGTTAGGTCGAGGCTGGGGATAGCTCCCCACTGCTTGAGACTGCAGTCCCTGGCTCAGGGACTCAGCCCCACAAGTCAAGGACTCGGCCACAGTGCTTGCAGACTCAGTCCCCGGACTTACAGCTTCAGCCCAGGGGATCAGACTCAGCCCCACAGGTTAGGGGCTGCGGCCAGTGCTCTGAAGTCACCCAGACTGTCACCACCAGGAGTCTGAGGCACCTTTGGCCTCGACTTTTCTGCAGAGGGTCGCAGCGAGCGCGGGATGGACCAGGCTGCGCGTGGCAGCCATGGGGCCTGCGCCCGGCTCGGGGCTGCTCCAGCCTCGGCCTGGTAAATCCGTGGCCGGGTCTCCATTGCAGATGCGTTACAGCAGGGCTCCCTCGCAGGGTCCCCCCTCGCCGCGGCCTGTGCGGCAGCGCAGCTGGTGATGGGGAGGGCGATAAGGCCGAGCCGTGTGTGTCTGCGCTGCCTGCATGTGGGGCTGCTGTTTTGACATGTCTGCGCCAGAGCGAGGGCTGCTACAACCAGACCTAGGAGGGAGGAACTTCCAGGCGCAGAGGTTTGCAGTGTAATGAGCAGCCTTATCGTCGCTGGTATCTTTACAACTGCTTAGATGACTTTTTAATTGTGGCTTAATGCGTTTAATTATGACAACTCTTCCCCATTTTCGAGTATGATGTATTAATATTACAGATCATTAACATTGCTAAATTGCTGTAATGACACAGAGTCCTCAGTGTCCCAGTTAGATGGAGAAAAAAAAAAAAAAAAAAAAGACCTGCTTTTCTCTTTTGGCTCTTTTGTTATTGGCTTTATAGGAAATTCTTGCACGATCTTTGGGTCTTTAAAGCATGTAAGAGAAGCTGCTGCTGCTCCCTCCTTATTAAATTATTGATAGAGAAAATCCCCCATGTAAAACTTGCCCAGCCTGAGACAGCACAGGAGCTAATATTGTCTTTCTAATATCCACTTCATCAATATAAAAGTTAGAAAGCCTCGGCTCTTGAGCGGGTCCCCCCTCCCCTCGTTAATAATTAGAGCAGACCGTATTTAACATCTGCAAAATAGTCATGCTTATAAGGAATGAGAAATGCGAGATGTTCCATTCTGTTTGCAATGGTTAGACCGTTTTAATCTCTTAACTTCAATATATGTCCTCTAGCAGGCTATACTTCTTGGATTTCATTTTTAGATCCTTAAGGCTGCATATATCTGTCAAAGAGACATAATGAATTTAAAGTGCTAATGCCTAGAAGACCAGGGGAAAAAAAAAAAAAACATTGAAATATATCCTCGGTTGATTAAATTACCACCTCTAGCTACTTTACCTCCTTATGTCCAAACAGATTTCCCTTTTTACTTACCAAGTACCGGATCTGGAAGATGTGGAAGATGTAATTTCATGGTTAAAAAAAAAAAAAAAAAGGAAAAAAAATGCACAAGTCTTTAGACGAGTAAATTTTTTCCCCCTTTAAACACCTTGTGTGCTATGTGCCTATATGATAGGACTTGCCACGGACTGGAGGTGTTTTCAATTACACGCAGCCTCCGGAGTAGCCCGGGGCCGGTTTCGCTCTTTGGCGAAACCTCCTTAGCGGGGGGGTTCGGGGGGCACCGGCTGCGGGCGGCGGAACCGCGAGCGGCGGAACCGCGAGCCCGGGAGCCCCGGCCCGGCCCGGCCCGGAGCGGCGGGAGCCGCCGCTGGAGCCCGGGCCGGGCCGGGGGGCGGCGGGCGGAGCGGGGCGGCCGCAGCGAGGCGAGGGCAGGGGCGGATTTTGCAGCGCTTTGGGAGGAAACGTTTTAATGCCGCCAACTATCCTGTTGACTGCGAGCTGCAGCGCTGGGAGGACAACAGTGCGGGGAGGGAAAAAAATAAAAAAAAAAAAAAAGGAAAAAAAAAGAGAAGAAGAAGAAGGGAAAAAAAGATACATTGTTGGATAAACAGCTTCTTATAGGTAAAAAAATTGAATGGCCCAAATGGATGAATAAGGCGACACAATGCGGGGGGGTGGGGTGGTAAAAGGGAGTGAGTCAGTGGCAGTGGGAGAAAAAGGTAAAAGTGAACAGAGGAGAGAAAAGGAGAGAAAAGAAAAAATGTAAATGAGTGAGACAAAAAAGCAAAGAGAAAAAGAAAGGAGAACAAGAGAGGGAAAGAAGTAATATTTTCCTTGATAAAAATGCACAAAAGGGAAGATGAACTTTGTTCTTTTTCTCTTTCTACTCTCCTCTCTCTTTCTGCTTTTCGCCTCGCAGCACGCCAGCCTAAGCTGAGAGCTGTAATGTCATTAAATTGCAAATGCTTTTTCATTTCCGACACACACTGTTTACTTATCTGGCAAAAACATATGTTGGAAGGAATCCGTTAAATTCTGCCCATTGCCTTGGGTAAAAGTGCAATGGAAACGGACCCACTGAGCTTCTTCTTTCTTCTTCTTTTAGCACTTCCCTTATCTACAAGACTGCTTCGCAGAAAACTGGCTAGTTCAATGAAAAATGAAGATACAGCAGGAGATTAGAGAAGAACACTGAGCAAAAAATTCCTGGAGAGAGGGTCACTCCATTGCAAATGATTTCACTCCTCTAGATCTGCATAAATTACTATTTTTAAGGCATCTCCAAAGTCTGTATATTTTTCTCACTCTGTCAAACATTTAATTTCACGCCCCGTGTTCTGAATATGCTAAAATGCATATCTCTGATGCACCTTTAAGCCAGAAAAACGAATGCAAAATTGAAGATAAAATGATGTGATTTGCACTACAAGCCTATTACTTGAGGTATTTACATATAGTTTACCTCTGCAGTTCTGAGAATGATTTATTAAAAAAAAATCTGGATTAAGCTCATATAAATATGTATAAATCTTTGTTTAGAAAATAGATTTTGCAGCTGTTGTGTCAAAAAGTTCTTTAAGATTCTGTGAAGAATTTTCCTTTTAGCGTGCTTTAAAAAAGAGGGGAAAAGGACAGTATTTGACATCCTGCTTTGGCAGGAAAACATACACACACGCACGCACGCGTTCAGACATTCGGGATTTCTTCCCCCCCCGTTTTATTTCGCACTTTTCTTCCCAAAGTTCCGCTGCTCCCTCCCGCCCGGTTCGCTCGCCGGGACGCGGCACTCGGGGCTGCGGATTTGCCCAGGCGCGGGAGTGGCGAGGCAGGTGCGTTCCCGCTAGAGCCGCGCGGGAAAGCAGCAGCACGAAGGGACGTGCAGCCGCGGTGGCCGTGGGCGCTGCTCGAGGTGGCCGTGGGGACTGCTCGAGGTGGCCGTGGGGGCTGCTCGAGGTGGCCGTGGGCGCTGCTCGGGGCGGCCGTGGGGGCTGCTCGGGGCGGCCGTGGGGACTGCTCGGGTGCCCTCTCCGCCCGCCTCGCACCCCCGGGCGCTCCAGCTCAGTGGAGCCGTCGAGGCAGCGCCTCTCGCCTCGCGTTTGGAAACGGACCCGGGGCGGGAGCCGGGGGGACGACTCTAAATCCCGCTCCCGGAGAAGCGGCACGTCCCAGCTTTGGTCTCCTGTAACCTCTCCTTTTGGGCCACATTTGCTGACCTGCAGCAAGGTGCCCTCACCCCCCGCCCCGTGAGGGGGGCTCAGGGCACCCGAACATCGCGGTGCTGAGAGGTGGTTTGAACAAGAGGTTTGCAAGTCGGGCGCTCATTGCCCGCACCGACATGGCCGCTAGAGCTTCCCCAGCCGGGCTGTGGGCCGAGCCCCCCGGCAGTGCATCCTCCATGGCGAGGAGCCAACCCCACGCAGGCATTGATTGCCTGAGCAGGGGAAGCCGAGCAAAGCTCCTGGGGACCCCTGGGGGGTCCTTTCCCTGCTCTACTTGTCTGCCCCAAGGGCATTCCCCCTCCTCCCCTGGGGAGCAAGCTCCATGGTCCAGGACGTGGGGAGATGCTGTGCATGACGCCAATGCTAATAGCCATAGGACACATGTCTGGAGCAGCACACACTGGCATGCAGCCTCTCCTGGGAATGTAACCCATCATGGGCATGCAACCTGTCATGGGCATGCAACTTGTCACAGACACACAAACCATCATAGGCACACAACCCATCACAGACACGCAACCCATCACGGACACGCAACCCATCACGGACACGCAACTTGTCACAGGGATGTAACCCATCATGGGCACGCAACTCAGTATGGGCACTCAAGTCATCACGGGCATGCCACGCATCACAGGAACACAACCCATCGTGGGCATGCAACCCACCACAGGAACTCAGTGCATCATGGGCACGCAACCCATCAGGGGCACACAGCCCATCACAGGAACACAACCCCACACGGGCACACGAGGCAAAGCTGAAGTGACCGGCCCAACTACTGAGGAGTTACGTAGATCTGCCTCCTCATGGGCCCTGTACAGATACAGCCATGCATAAAGAAGTAGGGAAAGAGGAACTAAACCTAAACAATCTGCCCAAAACCTAAAGACATTGCTGTGCTTTCCTTTCTGTAATGTGCAGCATGTGATACAGCAACGATCAAGGAGAGAAGTTTGGAATATGCTAGGGACAGCCACACATTCAGTAAGGAAGAAAAGATGGTTTTATATAGCTTCCAGGTGGATTTAAGATTCAGCTGCAAAATCTAGACTTTAAATAATACAGAAATCTCAGCAGTTCCAGGGGTGATATGGTGCCCAGGAAGCAATGCTCCCTTGTCCCTCAATCCCATTTTCATCTCCAGGGGGATTTTTCTGCTTTCCGATATTCCAAGCAATGAAACAAGTCATTGCATGACATGATAAAACTGCCTATGACAGTGAGATATGTACATAACAGACCTAAGAGTAATATATATATATATATATATATATATATATATATATATATATTGTCTACACATAATATAAACTCCCTTTTTACTTCTGCAGATGGTCATCTTATTCAGTAAGTGCTCTGAAATTCCCCATTAGTATAAATACATCAGACTGAAACCACAGTTTCATCTCCCCCCTGTTACTTTGTATTTTGTCTGCTCCTAAGCTGCAGAATGACTGGGCTGTTAGCAGGGGACTGACAGACTGACAGATATTACTGCACAGACAGGCTAGAGATCCAAGTCTGAGTTCATTCCTTGTTCCCACACAAGCAGGAAAATCAAACTTCTGGAGAAGCAGTATGATTCTCATGCACTGAAAATGCTGGACACAAAGTCATGGTAACAGAGATACAGGAAGGCTATCACTTGACATTTAAGCAGGAGAAATGTGAAGAAATAAAGGGAATAAAGGCATCCTTGAGAAAAACTTTATTTTGGAGCAATGAGGTACATCTTATATTTCTCAGGGACCCCATGAGAGGCAGCAGATGGACTCAAACTGTGCAGAGGACAACTTGTAGTCTCACATGCCACGATAACTCTTGAAATAGTCAAAGGGGGCAGAAGTAGCAGCTCCTGGCTGAGAGAGCTGAATGCCTGCCCTGCTGCAACTAGACTTCTGCTCCAAGTAGGTAGCAGGTGCTCTTCACGCGTGCCCGTGGAAGAACTTCTAAGAATGAAAACTGTTCTAGGGAAAAGAGTGAAAAGGCAGAGAAGACTATGTCCATGGGCAAGTGACCACCAGGTAAAGTGTGCTTAAACACACACTTGCAGAAGTGCTGCATTTGTCTGAGAACTGAATGTAGCTGATAGAGTCCCAGACACTCAAGTCTCTTTCCCTCTACCACTTCATTAATGAAAATGGGGCGACAACAGATAACCTTCATGATTTCCAGCTGAAGGCACAATATTACCCCACCCCTCATCACTTTGAGAAATGGTGTTAACCTTTTCCAGAAGCTCTATCACCACCTGTTTTGTCTTCTAGTTGTCAGTCGAGGCTTCCTTCCCTTGACACAAAGGCCAGAAGTGAGCATCCACCAGGGAGGCAATGGAGACAAATACCCTAGCTCTAGATTATTATTTTTTTAAAGATATTTCTAAATGTATGCATTATCTAAATGCATGCATTATGATCACCGACCCCACTGGATCCTACGTAGCGCGTGTAGTCTATCGCAGGACTACATGTTTCAGCTCTGGCTAGCACTGCCATATGCATTGTAGAAAACCTTCCATATGGTTTCTGAGAAGTGGTTACAGCACACGTGCACCAGGCACTTTTCAAAGTAAAACAGATCTGTTCATTTCTATTTTCAAAATACCAAAGCAGTAAAATCATGTAATTGAGTAATCACTTGCCAAATTTCCTTTTTTAATCTAATCTATTTTCAGTTTCATCAGAGCCAAAATGCAAATTAAACTGGGAAGGTTCCAAGATTTTTTTTTCCCCTTTCAGAAAACACAATTTAAGGTGCTCACAAGTAAGGAAATTTTAAAAACCATTTGTTTTGTATGCTGTAAACTTTGGAAAACAAGTTTCAGCCTGAAGTAAATTTTCATAAGTAATAGGTTAGATAGAAGCCTTACATAAATTTTGATGTCTTCTTAACAACTCTAATGCTCATTTTATAAAACTTGATTTGTAAATAATTCAAAAAAATAAGAAAAGGCTCACATACTCAGAAAGTAGGCAAAAAGCTTGTGTTCATACAATGTACACACACATCCTTTTAGATCCAACTACTACTTCATGGAAAGGACAGGTTCCCGACGTTGCCTATTTGCAGCCTTCCTCAGCTGCCCTGTTTTGCAGCAGCGTTGACAAGCCTAAGCTCACTGGCCAGCTCCGTGACCTGCTCTGCCCGTGCGTGACCCCGGGGTGAGAAGGGCCCGCACCACCCTGCCGCATCCTCACAAACGGGCGCGGGCGAAACGGTAGATTCAGGTAGCGCCACCCCCTCCAGGGGTGCCCACTGCTGGGAACCAGCACTCGGCCCATTGCGGTTGTTCAGATTTAGCTTCTCTCCACAGACGGGAAGACCTTGGGAAGAGCCACGGGATCTCTTGGGCCGCCTCCTACCACAATGCTGCCATCTGTTGAGGAGATTGGCAACTACTCGAGCCACCGCTCACCTCACGTTGCTTTGGTTCCCTCGAGACTATTCCTTCAATCTGGAACCTGCTCGTGGCACCTCCTGGCCCCTTTTGGAAGACTGCGAAGGCATCACTGACCACATCCACACTAAAATACTCTGAGGCAGCACCACAAGATTCTCTGTTGAGAGAACAGAAGGAAAAAACAAAAACCAAAACAAACCAAAAAGACACCACCACCACCACAAAACAGCCAAACAAAAACCCATCCATCTTCATGAAAAATCACTTTCAAGGTAAGGGACAGTCCAATTCTTAGCATGCAAAACATAGTAGAGAACATACAGAAGACAGAGATACGAGAGACACAAGAGTGTTGTTTGTAGAAAGCGGAACTGTGCTTTTTCCATGTCATCCCCGGTAGTGTCACAAGTATTCATCAAATCCTGATGACTTGGCTAAGGGAGCAAAAGCAACTGAGAACTGAAGTGATTTTGCCTTTTTTTAAAAAACAAACAAACAAAGTGCTGAGCTTTCCACCACTTGGATTTCTTGGCCCCACCTTGCCGTGGAGGTAGGAGACAGCCCCTGTCAGCGCATGGGCTGCAGTAGAGCACGAAACTGAGGGACAACAGGGACACTCTTTCTTTGGCAGCAAACAGTTAGACCGAGTTAGCTACAAAGTCAAAGCGCACCCTTGGGTCTCTGCTGGCTATGGAGACCAAAGGCATGGGCAAAGGACAGACAGGAAAAGCGTGAAATCAAAACAGACCAAGGAGAAAGAGAAAACGCACACTAGATGCAAAGCAGGGGCTGGACTGTGAGTGCTGATCGTGGGAACAGATGGAGAGATACAGAGAGAAATGACACCCATAGCACTCGAGATCATATGTGTGAGAAAGGAGGGGAGGAAGGGGAGGAGAGAGAGGTGGGAGAGAGGGAATTCTGTAAGACAAGATGATTTAGGGAGAAATGGTTTAAGAAAAATAGAACCAGGACATAGTGTTCACCAGAATATCACTGTCTAGTTATGCTAGTACAGGTAGAGAGGAATGATTCTTTAAAAGAAAGAACAGCTTAACACTTTCTCTTTTAATATTTCACATTTGCAAGGCTCACCTGTTCTTTCCGCACTGTACAAGCCACGAAGTAAGAGTTAAAAGGTATGGCAAACTGGTAGTTTTATCCAGCCCAATCTTTATTTATTGGAATCTCTAAAAGCCATCTACTAGCTGCATAACACTGTGCACAATTAATTAAACCCCAATCAAATAAAATATTCCTTAAGTTCTGTAGAGGATCGACATGCAGACAAGAAGATTTGATACTTTCATGGCTTTCCACTGGCGCAGAACCCAGCAAGGAATATTCATTAGATCTGACTATAAATGTTTGTCTTGTGTGGGAGGTCTTACTAGAATAATATGTATTAGAAACTTGATATTTTTCCAATCAAGCCTTTCCACCACCATTTACATATATTTAATTGTAAATATTCATTTTCCTACCTGGAGCACTTTTAAATAAAAGTACAATAAACATAATGAATGGGAGCGAATAGCTTAGGGGACTTGTGATGAGCTCTACAATCGTTCCAACCTCTACATCACTGGGGCCCATCAGGCCCCGGTTGGTAGCAAGGGGAAGTTATTACTCCCTAGAGCTTGCGGGGGGTCTTGTAGGCTCAATTGCTGGTGATCTCACTCTCATTCCTCCAGAGCAGGGATCCCCCCAAAATCCCCACCAATAAATCATGATTGATGCGAACTGGCATCTGTGCCAATAGGAAAGACGAGGACTGGCAAGAAAACATCCTCTCACACGCACAGAAGTAGATTCCTTTACAGTACAGTTTGCAGTTCTGTCAATACATACTTATCTTCTCCAGACACAGAACTTCACAGACATCAGAACTACTATATTCTGTAACAGCAATTTTATTTAAAGCATAACCAGGTAATATGGAGCAACTAACACAAAATGTTGCCATTCAAACTCAGCTTATTAGTTCCATCTGGCCCAGTTAGCAGCTGCTCTGTCGCATTTACGGGGACACATTTCACTCTTTGCCGGGGCCTGGTGGCAGGGAGCCTGCGCTCTGCCTATAGCTCTCCCACTGAGAATTCCCTGGGTATGTGGCAGCTTTCAGCTGGCACAAACCCCTTCATATGGACTTGTCTGTCCTATATGTTCTGTCCTTTCCTTTCCTTTTTTTTTTTTTTTTTCTCTCCACAAAGTAAGTCTTAGAATAAGAGAGAGAAAAGTTTTCAAGTCAGAACACACTGACCAAAGACAACCGAAAGAAGGCTGGAAAGTGTCCTTCCAAGATGAGTTTACAAAACCAAAGGGGGGGAAAAAAGAAAAAAAAAAGAAAAAAAAAAGAAAAAAAAGGTAGCTGGATGAATAAGCATAAGAAAAAATGGTAGTATCAGTTGGTCTCGCATAAAACGCAAGTTAAAAGAGAGGCTTTCACGTATTCAAACCACTCACAAGCCAGGGACAGCAGCTTCAGGTGGGAGCAGAGGTAAATATGAAGCCAGATTTGAAGATTCTCCCCTCACCTCCTTCCCGAAGGATATCATGTATTGCATTAACTGAAATCCTTAATGTTATTATTTTCATACTGACTTATTAGCTACACCATGTATTAATGATTCAATAACACAAAATTGGTGAATGTTAGTTAAAGACAGAATGCTAAAAGAGCTCAGAAGAGGTGCACATCCTTGGTAGAGCTTACCAGGAGAAAACAAAAAAAATGATACTTAATTGCCAAGGAATACACTAATAGGAAAATTAATTTTTCAAAGCATTGGATTTCATGCCAAACCAGGAGGACAATGTTACCTCTTGACTTACGCAGCAATCTGGAAAAGATTAAGAGACAACATCTTATGCTTTACGTATATACGCTCAGATAAACTATGAATTCTGAATTCGTGTTATGAGCTGTTGTAGGACACATTTACAATAGGAAATTAAGATACCATTCACCTTAATACTGATAGACTAGTGTCAGTGCAGTTAGAGGAAGTAAGAAAATATTTCTGGAGAAATAAGTAAATTGAGTGCCTATTCTGAAGGGTCAAATGCAGTTTTCCTGCATAGAATTAAAGCTTAGATGATAACACATCATAAACTATAAAATAGTTATTGTCTCTATCAGAAAATTATTCTACGTTTGATGTGTGAATTTCGTGTCTGATACGTGAGGACAAATAGAACTCTCATCCTGCATTATTGGACCCTTATCAAAAACAGGATGCTCTTTTCTTGAGAAGATGAAAAGTACAGAGATAAGCAAGGAAATAAAGACTGAAGTTTTAACCAATAATATTTTTGTGTGGTTATCAGAGGAATGTAATAATTAATCTTTTAATCATTCTGAAGATTGTGTGAAATCATAATATCTCATCTTTTCCAGCCTCAACCTGCCATTCTTGATCTGAATTACAAACAATAAGAACGGAGATGATTTAATGAGCAACTTTGTCATGTTGCCATTTTGCCTTAGTCAAAGGCAAATGTCTAGTTTTGCCTCTAAACGAAAATGGGAGAGACTTACGTTTCAACTGTGCTCACAACTCAGCGAAACATGAATAGAAGTGCTGGGGCTGTGTGTGTCTTCATGTTTTCAAAGAAACACAATTAAATACAGACTATTATGAAGAAATGAACATTCATTTACTAGCAAATAAAACAACGCTGTGAAGAAACACATGCATGACAACAGGTCTAAAATTTAACAAATTACTAAATCCAGACAAAAAGATTTAAATTGCAGAGGTAAGAAGAATGTTCCTATTACAAAGGAAGAAAAATGTCAGCATGATTTAATCATACTCAATAAATAGGCACTTCAATAAAGTATATATTTACACAGGCTTTCTGAATGCTAGGGCATCACAAAGTACTATGGCTTTATTACAATGGATGGAAGATGGCAGCTACTTAGAACCCAGTGCCAACATGGATTATAACAAATCCAGTGAGTATTTTGTTTTTCAATTATTCATAGAAAATTTAATCCTGATTAAGTATCCTTGGGCAGGAATTCATGGGTAGTTGATGACTGAAACCAACATTTATTTGAAATGCTTCTGTTAATTTAATCTGTGTATATGGCTTAATTATGATTGAATCCTCAATGTAAGAGAAATGAATTATATCAGGATTAAAATTCTAGTACCACATCACCCATTCCATTTTCTTTGCTCCCCCCATTCTTTCTTTTTTCTTTTTTTTTTCTTTTTTGAAAATGTGAGCCTGCTGTTTTAATTACCTTTATATTGCTATGTCTTCTAAGCTGCAGATAGTGTTTAGACCTTTATTACTAGTACTTTCACTCACCTTTATTTCAGAAAAGGTAAATGAGCCCTATTGCTATTCTCCTTGAAACTTCAACCAATATTAGTGGCAAAAAAACCCCTTTTGTTTTACACCATTAACACAGGAAAGTTTCCTGCAGCTTGTTGTAAACATTTCATACAGGTTTTCTAGAGGACTCTCCCTCTTTTGCTTCCCCTTCTTTTGCACTTATACATAAAATCATTTTTTTTCCCTGAAGTATGAAAATAGAAGGAATCTGTATTCATTATTATGCACCACACCAATTTCACAACCGGCCTCTTTCTAACTTGTTTCAGCTCGCAGTCATTTTAACAACTGCATTTTGAAAGGCCTTCGAACCTTGTACTGATATAAAGCAAGGATTTTTGCATAGTTGTTAATGGGAGAGAAAAGAGCCACTCTGTCACATAGCACAGCACCACGTGCTACACAGATACAGTCTTCAAAAGGAGCAGATTTGGGATTTTTCCACTCCACAACACTTGAACAGATTAATCTAGGGATCTTGTCAGGACGAGGGTCAGTGAAGAGTTCTCATATTATCATTCAGTTTTCCATAGAAACCAATGTATCACAGCTGTGACAAAAATAATCTGTGTACTTAGGTCATTATTGCACATTACATAACATTCTTCCTGAACATCTCAGAAGTGATGTCGACTTTTATGTCCAGAGGATACTGTTAGTGGCAATGTTACTGATGACAGTGAAGATACTTCCCAATATAAACTATGAGACAGAAAAAGTCTGTAGAGGATAACCATGGAGATGCACTGACAGAGGATAACGCCTATAGTAATAATCTGAAGACAAAAAGAGAAAAGGAAAAAATAAGTGAAAAACCACAACTTAAAAAAAAATTTAATTAGCACACTGTGCAAGTGCTTGAAGCTTAACTTTAAGCCTTTTAATACTGCAATAGTTACAAAAGACTTGAACATGAGTTTCAAGTCCAGGATTCAGACTCTCACACCTGTTTTCTTTTTTAAAAAATAAAGTCAGTAGATAGCCCTGGGCAAGTCACATACCCCTTCCGGCTGTCTCTGTGCTGGGGAATTTCAGACTTGCAATTCGTCACCCGTGCAGTTCCACCAGCAGAAGTGATATTTAGACACTCTATTCTTCCAACGAACAGGAAAAAAATAATCCTTCAGCCCACTTTGCACTAGTACAGTCACGGAATTATGAGGATAGTTATTTATCAGCCTCACTTAGCTAGCTCTCTTTTCAGTGCAAGTTTCTTCATCTGGAAAGGATGGGTAAGGCATCATTTATCAAATCAAGAGAGATCACTGCTGTTTCTGAGAAAGTGAAACTCCAAGCTTAAATACAGCCTTTTAAAATACATATTTTTCTTAAACAAATATAGTGTTTATTGATTATATATTTCTTAATTATATTGAAATGCATTTAAAGAAGAAAACACAGCTGAATTTTCATAATTTAGGAACTGCAGCTGCACACAGTAGTTCAACCTACCCCAAACACAAATACAGGGCAAATATAATCTTCCTATTCTGAGCTCAAATTATTGCAAAAAGAAAACAATTTCATTTACTGATTCCACCTCAGGAGATTGAGAGAACATCCCCTCTTCCTCCCCACAAATGACGAGGTTTTCACCCACCAACAACAGAAAGTATCTTGATGTGTAGGTTTAGAAGATTCTTTTTCAGGCTCCTCCTCTTGAAATGAAATGTGTTTCATTTATGTATTTTAGTGCAACGCTTTTTCTCCCTGTACATCCTCCATAAAAACAAATGCTTGGCTTCAGAAAATACTTGCACCCAAATGCACAGATGGTATTAATTATAAAGAAAAGATGCAAGCTTTACCGTGGAATGAGGTAGTCAACCACTTGAGAATAGTAGTGCACTTTATCTGAACACAGCAGGCTCCACAAACTAGTTCCCTAGTTCCCAGTATGCTAAGCAACTGAGAAACCCAGTAAGTCCACCTTTGTTTTTAACTATTTAGAGTTTACAAACCAAATAGCATATTTGGATAGATCTCTTAATCTAAAGAATACAGTTCAGCTACAGGTTCCCTGACCTATTTAGCCACACGAAGCTTTTAAATGATGAAGACTGAAAAACAAGCGAAAAAGAATCCACTGATTTATCTTGCTACTAGCTTTGTTAAAAGAGTCCCCAAGGTGTTTTTAATTAAAAAACAAACAAGCAAACAATAAAACAACATCAGCCCCTTCACATTTTCCTTTAATTTAACTTAGAAATGATTCCACCTCTATGATTCAAAGCCTTTGTAAAATCTGACTCACATTAGCATCAATGAGAGCTGTGTGACTAAGACTTTTCAAGTTGATTTGGGGTCATAAGATTAACAGCCTAAGAGCATGAGTTTGCTAACAAACACTAAACATGAAGAACAACTACTATTCAAATTTCATCTCTTTTATCTTGCCTGTACATACCTTTTCCCTTTGATATTCTCTGAATATTACAGAAATGGTTGCAAGACATGGGTGGCACAAAAACCAGAGAATGCAGGCCTGAAAGAGAAAAGTGCAAGTTATAAAATGACTATATGCCAGCTGAGAAGAAAGAGACGACAGTTACAGGAACTGTATTTACATTTCTGTCTATTTCATGAATCCACTGCTTACTTTTCAATCAACAGAATGAAAACCACACAATGAAAGGTGGGATTTCTGTTAAAGAAAGCTCTACACTCCTTGTCATATTAAAATGACTACTCAGAGTATGATGATAGGGTACGATTTATTCAAACCAGACATTTAAACATTAGCTTTCTTATGGAGTGAAACAGCTTAGTGCTTCAGTCAACTGCATACCACAATTATATTTACAGCAAAAGGGATCAGTTCACTCTGACGTGTCCCGTACTTTGGCAAAGGTGATATAGAACTCCCTTTTCAGCGTGCTTCTCTCTACTGTGATGATCTGGTAGAGACCAGCAGCCAGTGACAAAGCTAGGCAAACTCTGAGCCCAATAAGCAGTCCACTTGCTAAGCCATGGTGAGAATGGTAGCTGTGGTGATTAGTATCCTCAAACTGCTCCCAGATTAATAAAAAGCCCTGGAAAAGAACAACAACAGCAAAGCACATTTAGAGTAAATAAGATTACACTAAACCTCAATTAATCTTTGCATCACAGATTAAATTACCAACACAATTGGCCAGGCTCTACTCTGCTTGCTGGAGACCATCATGTTACACACACACATGGGTGGAGGCGGAGGGGGTGGTGGGGAAAGCACCCAACCCCAAACACTATCCTGGACTGCTTTTTGGCATTACCTACTACTCCAAGTGCAACTGTCAGGAACAGAGTTCATCTCCCGCATCCCTTTACTTCTATAAAGTTTGTCAATTTAAAGTTTCCTCTAATTTGGATGGAAGGAATGTAGTTTTGTAGCACAAGATCCAAAATAAGCACCTAGTTAAACAGTCAGCCTACTCAACAGGAAGCCCACTGAGCCGATCCTACAGAGCCATGGGGAGGTGTCTCTCTCCACTTGGGATCCACAACCTGTCAAGCTTGTTTCAGAGGCAGGCGACTACGCCTTTTCTTTCAAAATCCTAACAGGATTCACTTTTCTTTTTTAAATATGGGGAAGTAAGAGGGTGGTGCTGCTGCCCCTTTTATACAATAGCCTAAAGGCTCAAGCATTCACCCAGGTTGAACCTGCATCTCCCACAATCCCCTCCTTTGCCTAAAGGAGATCCAGCTCGCATCTCCCACCTCCTTGGAGAGCGCCCTGACTGCCAGGCTATGGGCTGCTCCTGGGTGGGCCACTCTCCACCCCTTCTCTTGAAGCTGTGCCACCATGGAGAAAAAAATCCAAAATTGGCTAGGTCAGAAAGTGTGAGCGAGCCTGACTCTGCAAGTAGCAGCTCCCGAACCGCCCAGGGACAGGGAAAGGGAGCGTGGCAGGTTCCAAGTGCTGCTCCAACATCTGGACAGATGCTCCAGCCAGCAGATCGCTGCGTGAAAGGCCGTAATCCCCCTTAGCTCCACCAAATGCAGGGCATTTCCTGCAGAACCCAATCCTGTGGGAGTACTGTGAGAAAGGTCAGCGGTAGACAAGGGAATACCGAGTTTCTGGATCTCGGCTGGGCAGAAGGTAGTTGCCAACTTTTACAGCTGGGTCTTGCTGAAGAACATCCTTGTGGGACTCAGGGAATGTCCAAGTTACAAGCTAGAATGCCCATAAAAGTTGACACTCTTCTGGCATCATGTAGCAGCTGAGTGGCATTTTAAGACTTGAAAATACAGCACAGTCTAGCCCCCCTAGTGCACATATCTACCTTGCACTTCGGTTTCAGGGGAAGCAGCCTTCTGAACGGAGGCAGTCAAGTGTGCTTATAGCTGAGGTCGCTCTGAAGGCCTGAGGAAGGAGACATTGGTTGCCCCAGTTTAGAGATCTAAGTTAGTCCGATTCAGATGGGTTAGTTTTCCCTTAGAATATCCATAAAGGGCACACGCTCGCTCTTCCCTTCCCCTATGCAGACCATGGCACAGCAAGTGCAACTGCTGTTGTTTTATTTGCTTCTCAGCTGCCAGGATGGAAAAGGAAAGATGCGAGGGGCCAAGTGTTTAGCACACACACCTTAACACTACTTACTGCTAGTAAATAATTATGACTGCTGTTCTTTAAATGATCCCAACATAACACTCCATTTGTGGGCAACTCCCATAGAACACCTCCGTATTACCACAGAGAATCCTATCAAAAAGTAGGAAAGAAATAGAACTAAAAGGCTGCTGAAACCCTAAGAGACAGCACAGCATTTGGCAAGCAGGCAGATAAAAGGGAACAGAAGCGGAAAACATGGATAATTATCTTTGGTGAGAAACCAATGAATTCCCATTGCAGAAGTTACTTTGATTCAGGCAGAACTTGCACAGGCAACAAAGGAGGGTCCCACAAGTGACAGAATCACTGTAGTTTGATAGAACATCACCCTTGGCATTAAAGTGTGAGGATGGCCAACCTCTCTAACCACCCTGGACTGGATGTACGCTGCCCGAGAAAATTAAACAGCAAAAAATCCTGCATAGAATCTGACACAAGCGTGTAACCTGGGTAAAAAAATATGGAAAACTGATGGAGATGGAACTTCGATACTACTCCAAAAAGATATTTTTGTGGATCCCAGGCACGCGTCAACATTAAATGGCAGAGCTCATATGGGTTTGACTTTTCCTTAACCTTCTACCAAAAGCAGGAGAGCGGACTACATGAGAAGATGACAAATAGCTGGAGTAAATGAACCATCAGGGTAAAGTCCAGGTCCGAGTGGGAAAATAGTGTCTGACTGCAGGGTGTGCTCTGGACTGTCCCTTTAAAGAATAAAACCTGTGCCAACAACACAGAAATCAGTTGATCAAAGAGTGTGTGCAACGGCAGCAATGTAACATCAGAGAAGTACAGCTTCCTTCAGCTTCACTGTGCTATTCCAAAATAAGCAGGTGGCAGAGACGAACCCATTAGCGCACTAAGCTGGAAACCTGGCCCAGGTGAAGCTGCCCCATGTGTCATTCCTCTTACTACAAAAGTTGGAACCACGCTGACTAGAGAAAAGTAGTATTCTGAAAAAGAGAAATACATAGCATTTGTACTATGGAGTTTTTTTTAGAGTATAATGGATTATGCGACCTAGTCTCTGAGGGAAGTGCTTTCACAGACAAAGATGATATTGAGGCCCAAATTTCTTTGGCTGTGTCACAGAAATTAAGGTCAATAAGCCCCGACATCCCTGCCTTGACCACTGAAAGGCAGACATCAGCTCACTTGGCTGTGATATCAGGCACAAGCTGAAAACAAACAAACAAACAAACAAAACAAACAACCCACACACAGACACCAACTCATTCAAGCAGAAATCAGAGGCTTTTTTTTGTCGGCATTGAGCAGATCTACGTTGCAGCTCTGAAAAGAGCTCAGAGAAGAAATCAGGGTGAATAACCTTCCTAATTACCCAGCACAACCACCCTGTTCAGGCTGTCTACAACAGAGCTGGATGAGATGGGTAAGTGCACAACTGAAAGGCTGGCTCACACTAGTTATACCAAACATAAAAGTCAGTTTCTTCTTGACAAGGTAAAGGAGAATGATGGTCCCCTTGTTTACACAGTAACACCTGACACCACCTGTGTCAAAGGTGTTCAAAACACCTGCCACACCTGTGCACACATCTTACCTATCTTGGGTCTCCGTGGACAAGAACAACTGACCAGTACCCATCTCCCTCTTAAACTGCTACTAAAATGTTTGCCATGGACATCACCCTGATGTTCCAGACATACAAGTTTATCCTCCACAACCACACAAAGAAGTACCAGACACTTCTCTTCTACCATGAGGAAACAATTATGGAGTAGTTCTTCATCCCTCCTGCAATGCCAACATTGATTTTATGGTACTTCAAGATAACATACCAATCTCCAGCCAAAGCAGGTTCTCATGGGACAGATTGCTGAAAGAGACAAGGGGAAGAGGGAAAGGAAGTGGCAGAAAGGTGAAGTGGATTAACTAACTGCTTCTAAACATGTTTAGTACTTTGGTATCTGATGCTATTCATTGTCAAGACAGGAAAAATGTTTTAGATATGGGGTCAGAGGCAGAGGAAAGGAAAAGCATACACTAATTCTGAGCATATCTAGGGGTGTATCTTAGAGCCTAAAGGTCTAATGCAGTAAGAGATGATGTGCATTTTCATCAGCATCAAAGCTATCAGTTTTTCTTCCGGAATCAACGCAACCTCTCCAACCAGCCCAGATAGGTGACACTACTTAGGTCATGGGAGAGGCCTAGATCATCAATGAAATGTTCTGGACAAATCTTGCATCTCAAGAGCAGGGAGCAGAAGCTTTAACGAACAGTGGCCTGAAAATCCCTTGCTTTGAGGTTGACGGAAAGAACAAGCTAAGGCAGAGGGAGATGCGGATGGAAGATCTGTCCCTCCTTGGAGATGTAAGCTCTTATAGCCACAGAGACCACAGAGATTTGCTGACTTGTAGGCTACATCTACCCAACACTGACAGCAACCTGTAAACACATCCCAGGAAATTGCTTGTGTTTCTGAAAGAATGAATACAATTCATAGCACCAGTATAAAGAGTTAAAAAAAAAAAAAAAAAAAAAAAAAAAAAAAAAGCATGTGTTTGCAGGGTTGGAATAGCTGGAATAGTTTTTCCAGTTAAAACTGCAGTTAACTTGAAGAACAGCAAGTTTCCCCAGGCTGTCCAGCTGCTCAACTTCCTTCTTGTCTACACGGGCAGATGTCCCTTTGATTCAGCTGCAATGAGCGAACAGGAGAACTTCAAGTTGTATGCGCTTCTCTATAGCTACCTGAGTCCTCAGACACTAGGAATTTGCTATCAATTCTCCTCTGAAGAGACACAGAAGTACCAGAAACTTCCAAAATACTTCAGTCATCTCCAAAATAACCATTTCCAAGTTTACTACTACTAACAGACCCAAGAAGAGGGCAGGTAATGTAGAACATCAGTAAATTAACACAGCTTAATTTTCATATTCTGTTTCATGGGAATGTATATGGGTTCCATTTCTCTCTATAGCAACTCCTGACAACAGCTCTGATTATCCACACAAGTCTGCTCAGCCTCTTGTATGGAAGCTAGCTCTAACTTGAAAATCCTTGCAGAAGAGTAGAATAGACAGAATTAAACCTAGATTAATTCATGTTTTTATAAATAAAAGTGCTCATTGATTGTCCTGTTACAGCACATCCAACACTCATGTCTATCCAGACAGGCCAGCGAGCAATGGAGTAATCCAGAGAACGAAGCTTTAAGATCAGCACCTTTGACAGAAATGATGTTGTCTGGGTTCTGCTTCCCTAAGCTCAGGAACTGCATTCAGTAATAAAGAAATCTGGGAAAAGGAATATATTGCAGGTACTGGGCCAGGAGGTGGAAGACTCCTCTCTAGAATGGGTGGGATGTTCTCGGAGTCAGGGAAGCCTTGCTGGAGACAGAAGGCACTGCGATGGGGTGCAGAACCACCCAAGCAAAGACTCTTGTCACCCCTGACATTCTCAACAGAAGGAAAATGTAGTAGAAAGATGCTTGCCTGATGGCTGATTTTGTGCCAATGCTTCAGTGCTGCTGAAACAGCCAGTGCAGGTGCAAAATGGACCAGAGCTGGGAAAAGCAGCATGTATGTATGGTGTTTGTTCTAATTTTTACTACAACAAAACAACAAAAAAGATCCAAAAAAGGATACTGAGTGTCCTTTCCATGTAAATTGAAAAGGAAACAATAATAACAAAAATTTTTCCAGTCTCAATTGAAAGAACACTAACACACCCATACACATGTACAAGTGGAGACGCACAAATAAAATTAAGTACTTGCCTTAGAAGTCTTTACTACCAGCATGTAAAATTTCTGCTGCTGGATGGGTGTCAGATTGAAGTGTAATGAACCTACCTTGAAATTTCAACAGTCCAACCTTAACAGTCTTTAGTTTAGGTTCTTAATTAGAAAGAATGCTGTCAGCTCCCAGGTACTTTTAATGTTCTAGTAGTCAATTTACTCAGTTTGGAAGCCATACTAATTACAAATACTACTCAAATGTCACAAAACTTAATCTCTTCCTCATTATTGTCTCCAGTTTCTCCCTGTTCTTCTCATTCTTAATGGCTTCCAGATTCTCTTGTCTTTATGCGCGATTTAAAAAAATTTGTTTACAAAAGGCACCACCAGGGTTGGATGATCTCCATTACAATTTACTTTTAAGTTACTAGTTTACTTGGCTTTCTAGTTTATATTAATGGAAATATTTGAATTAAATTATGTGTCAGACCATTTGTATATTTGCAAGACCAATCCTGCACGTCAACCTTTTAAGAATTCTCTTATACTAACTGAAAAGACTACTAGCTATACTGTTAGAGTAGTTCTAAGAGGAGAACACTGAGGGTGTAGTTTGAAATCTTTTTGGCGAAAAGAAATTCTTGGCTTTCTTCCCAAACTCTATGTTCACCCCCTTAACCCGCCCAACAAAACCCATTGGTTGTACTAATTACAACATTATAACGTGATACTACAAGCCAGTAAAATAATTGTGCTAAAATCTCCTGAATCTCCTCCTCCTCTTGTTTTTTTTTTCCTCCCTTCTTTTTTTGGAATCTAGATAATTTCACTGATTTGGTTTACAGTTTAATGCTACAAACAATTGGCACACCAAGAGTTGGAAAACTGTGGGAACTTCTTAAGTGGTTTTCCAGCTGAACAAAAACATATTGTGCATCTACATCTTAAATTGTTAAAGTAAAGAAGAGGTGTTGTTACCTATTAGATATACTGGGTGCACATTATGCTGTGGGCTTTTTTTTTCCAGTCTTGATACTCCCTCCCTCATAAAACATTGAAATTAGTTGGTTCATAGTTCTGTCATACCTAATAGCAGCTGTATATTTCACCATAAATATAAATATAAAATACAAACCTGTGTAACAACAACTGCTACGGCAATGCCAGTAGATGTTGGAGTAGAATCCCACTGAAGAGGTCTGCTGTAAGATTTCTTCATTCTGCCTATTGTCCAACCCATACACAGACTCAACAATAAATACAGCATTTGTATCTGAGAGACTATGTCACACACTGTTGGAAACAAAAGGAATATAAACAGAGTCATAAGAACAACAACAAAAAAGTAATAAAGATTTTCTACAGAAAAGAAAGAAAGAAAGAAAGAAAGAAAGGTATATACCCACAAAGGGAAGATGGACATTTGACACTTCGACTAGCTGAGGTTGTTTTGTCACAAAATGTGGCTATTTCAATGACCACATAGTTCACCAGCAGCTCTCCCCTGCTTAGGCTTTAATTCTGCAGCAACATGGGCAGGGCACTGCATCCTTCCAAACGCCACTCTGGTTGTGCTGGAGAAGTCTGGGCCGAGGAGTCCAGACAGCATAAACAGATTTACAAATGCTAACAGACTAAAATCATAATATGTGTGTACTGACTATACTATATATTTCATTCTGCTAATATGAAACATGATGGAATTAACTCCTTTGTTCCAGCAAACTTTCTTGTTCAAAAAAAGATGGTTGCATGTACTTTAAATCATTCATATTTTATCTTAAGGATAAAGAATCTTGCAATAGAAAGTACCTTAAGGACAAATTCCACTCTTAGATACATAAAGAAAAAAAAAAAAAAAAAAAAAAAAAAAAAAAGCTAATGAGTAACCCTAATAGAACTTAATTTGGAGAAACAATCTGTCTGCACTTTATTTCATTAAATGTAAACGCCTTTTTCCTCATATTGCTGTGTCCATTTTTGCTCTATTTGAAACAAACGGCATGCACAATATAAAGTTACTCTTTTAATCAGTGTCTCAAACCTGTGTTTGAAGCTGTAGCTGATTAAAAAGAAATCATCAAGTTAGTATATTCAAGGCTTTACTCATTAGCCTTGCTGAAATGCTACTGTCATCAGAAAGAATTCTAGGTTACTTTCAAGTCCAAACACTAGCTTTAGGAATTATTCAGTACGTTCCAGTCACAAAGTTACATTCTCTGAAGCAAACCATTAGCGGGATAGCCCTAGAAAAAATATTACCTGAGCTTATGGAATGCCAAATCAGTGTCACAATCTCAAAGTATGGAAAAAAAAATTTAATCTGGGTGTTTTAAAAAGCATTCACCGATTTTATAGTCAGTCACTCCTGAAACTAGCCTCTTCTCTATGTAAAAGCTATAGGCAGATATTGTTTCTCAGTCACATCTTGGATGTAGATACTGTTGTGCTTTCGTGTAGCAGCAATTCATGTGAATTCCCAGATAAAATGGTACAAGACAAAGACTCAGTACACGCTATTAACTTTGATGGATCAAACATGTTGTCTGAAACTAAAAAGGGTCTTTACCATCTAGAGAAATTCCTAAAACAACCATCCCACTGTATCCAAGGTAGGTACAAAGCTGTGCACAACCAAAGTGGGAAGAAATGCGTCCGATTCCATCACAATCCATCTTTTCGTGCATGTTCATCAGCCATAATAATCTTCTTTGACTTTTCCGGTTTTGATTTTGTCAAAAGTTAAAGGATTGTCAACTACTTGTGCTACTTTCGAGTATCAGAATTATTCATGTGATTATGTGAGCTTAGGTGATTATGCAAATTTAGGTGATTAATTAGGTTTGGGGTCAGGTCTTTATGCACAATAAAAGCTAAATGATGTTGGGAAAAAATATAGTTGCCAGGCATACTATCTAAACAGTTTCCAGTGTAAAAAAAATAAATAAATAAATCTGACCCTACTGAAGTTGATGGGAATTTTGAACACCAACTTTTAACTAGGATTTTACTTTTAATATGGGAAAAATGGCAGTACTTTCAATCTCCAAACTATACTTCTTATCCATTCTTCAGTGCTGTAACTGAAACTGAAGCTTTCCACATTTCTATTCCTTCTGCTTTCTTACTCTTTTGGCACCAATGCATTTTAAAATCAGTAGGGAAGGAAAACTCTTAATTAAATCTCTTAAATGTAGCTATTAATTTGAGAAATATGATTTTATTCCTATTATTTTCTGCTTTGAGAAAATACAACTGTGGTCTTTACTATATTGCGTATGCATAAAATCTAAGACCAAACACTTCATGGTGCATTACAGTTGACACTGGATTTTTCGCTGGGGAAGAACCCTTACCCTCCATTTAATATCTTTTCAGAAGACCAGAAAGAAAGTTTAATAACACAGTTGTTAGAAAGACTGCAAGGATTTGCTAGTTCAAATGTTCTAAAGAAGAAAGGGCATCAATTACGGTGGTTTCAAGCGCCATCAAGAGGCTGTTAATTCGAACTGCAAGTGTTACAGTGGACTCCCTGCAGGTGTTTTCCTGTATACATTGTTACTCTACGATACCATCAAAGTACTGCTTTCATGGGGTACTTTAAAACAAATGAAAGTAGCATGTTTAGTTTGGAAAGAAACCTCTGACTAGTGCATTTTAGGATGGGATGTTACAGAAATTCAGTTCTAATGAAAGCTCAGAATACCTATACAAAGCTGAGAAAAATGCTTTGCTAACATCAATTCTTGGTGTAAGCATCTTTTTGCATGATTCTTTGTCATAGTGTTTGTGCTTTAAGCCACTTCCTTTCTCATTAAAAGGTAGTGACATGCCCAAGATCATAATCTAGTCCAACAACAGCATTAGATAATGCATTATATAGGTTAATATATAGGGATGCATTAAAAAAAAAAAAAAAAAAAGCAAGCATACTCACATTCTGCCAGACTTCCCATAAAAGGTGTTCCTATTCCATCTTTAGAATAACTGATAAAAGAGTAAGAGATGATATTTAAATGAGTCATTCCTAAATTTATATTCTCTATCAAAAGTACACTTAGGAAATGATGTAGTTTTAAAAAGTCATATCTATGTTCTGTCAACAATCACCACAGGAAAGATCACGTACTGATCTTTACAGCATCTTCAAATACTACAATTAAAAGCAAATGCAAGTAAAGATACCTTGAGAAATGCAGGTAGTTGGCAAAAGCTGAACCAGCTTGCAACAGCAATGCAATTGACAGCACCTTTAACACAGTATGCATAGGTCCACGTTTCTTAATTGTTTGCCATAGGGACTGTGCATATATGCAGGCAGTTAAGAAGTATGCTAGGACAAGCAGGAAAAAGAATTCATGTAAACCTGCAGGAGTAAAAAGTACAGATTAGTTTTATATATAAAAAAAAAATGTTACCAGCAGCACAAAACCACATTTTAGGCAATATTAATTAATAATCTCCCCAGAATGAAAATACATGTAAAATGATTAAATTCTAGCTTATTTTATCCAAATCCAAAAAAAGTCAGTTTTTCAGGCATCTGATTATAACCTGATTTGACAAAGTATATTTTTACTCAACAACACATTTGCTTAGTTTAAGAGATATTCTGTTCATAATATAAATAGTTTTGTAGCAAATACTGAAATAAAGTTGCCTAGTTTCTTAACAAGCGGAAAATAATTGCAGCCAGTTTTGTCAGTCAAAATCATTTAATAAATGACTCAAAATGAGTTTGGGTTTTGTGTCAATTTTTAAAGGCACAACCTGAAATGATAACAACCCTGAACATATTTCCATAGGATCTGTATAACCACTGGGTGTCACTCATCCTCCACATAAAATAAAAGTACAGGAAGTCTAAGAAGTAGAGAGGCTTTCTCCTCCCGCCCCGCTCTCCCCTTTCTCCCAGAGAAAGAGAAATCTAAAGAAAAGCAGAAAAAAAAACAGTTATAATTTCATAGAGCAAGGCCCAAAGGTTTTGACACCATCTGTGAAACAAGAGTACTGGAGCTTTTTTCTAGCACCTGCAAGCTTTGGAACCTGTCATATGACCTATGAGAGGGTCAAAAAGCCTGGCATTAAAAAGTGTATAAAGCAAAAATGGGTAAATAGAAGTTTCTCACAAAAAAAAAAAAAAAGTTTTTCTTCCTTAGCCTTCCAGGAACCCAAGTACTTTTTTTTCTCCAAAAAATCAGATTCTGACTGTTGTTTTTTTACTCCAGCAAAACAATTTTGTTAAAAACTTTAAAAACTTCCAATCAGTTCTAATCAGAGAACAGAAACAGAGCAATTATACTCATTTCAATATCTTAGCTGAAGAAAATCATTGGAGTTAGATGAATTCTGATATTCTCTAGTACCATAACTTCTACTAGTTATCTACTAGTCAGAATATAAGGCAACGAAATGGGAGAACAAGAGCATAAAGATTTATATACTCATTAAAACAGAAGTGTCAGAGCCACTCTGGTTTTCCCAACCTCCTATAAAAAGGCAAAATTTATGTCTGACAAAAAAAAGCATGTATTTTGGATCAAATCTCTTATTTTTTCTTTCACTCTATCTTTGTGCTCCAGAAGCAGAAGTTGGCAAGATTTAAGAGCAGGATATTTTTCATTATCAAGAATGGGAACATCTGAAAAATCAACTAGCTTTTAATAAACAGTAAAAAAAAAATCAGGACAGAAAGCATCTGGCAGCCAAAGACATTACAGCTGATAGGTCAGAGAACAAAAGGATTTAAAAGAAATTTGCATATATTTGTATTCCAATGCAGGAGAAAATAAAAGTGTAACTGACTTTCCAACAGATCAGCGAGCAGATCTAGCTCACTCTGTGGTCATAGGATTCCTAAACACAGGGAAAATAGTGTGTACATTGCTGGGGCAGTCGGCAGGGGAGGCCCAACTACTATGGATTTCAGCTTCAAGTATAGCTCAGATTGAAGATCACTATTTTATATATATATATATATATATATATATATATACATACACACACACGTGTGTGCGTGTGTGTAGTAGATATGACCATTATTTCTGACTTTTAAGCAACTTACACATGTCAGGGGGAAAAAAAGACAGGTACCTTAGAGTACCTGACTTTAAAGATTTTCAAACATCAAATGCTGCCTGCTTGGTCAGCTGCTCCTAGAAATCCTAGATTCTTATCTCGTAAAATGATAGAAGATTATTTGTTAGGCATGGGAACCCAGCCCTCCTCTCTCAAGGAAACATCATAACAACAAACTTACAGTCTCAAGCCTTGTAGCCTGCTTAATTTTGAGATCTCATGTGTTAGGGGCACAACTCGAAATTTAAGGGAGACCTAACTAAAACCACCTGTAACTATGTAGTTTATTTTTTTTTTAATGAAGGAGGAAAAACAAAAAGCTGGATCTTTTCTGTGGCATTCTAACATTCTAAACTGTACACTTCACAAAAAAAGAAAAAAAATATTTTCTAAAGCTGCCATGAAAAAAGAAATCCTCATAGGCTGTTACTAACTTCAGGATTCAGAGCAGAGCTGCAGGTTCGGCTTCTAAATGAACAGAGCACATTCCTCTGCAGCTATGGAAGGGATGAGCGGCAAGGCTCATCCCATCTCCTATTTTTTAGCTCTGAATAGCTGCATCCAACACATTTACACTTCTTACCACACACCCTAGCTTTTCCGAGTTCTACTTCAGAGTGCTCAAGCCTATTACAAAATTTACACAGAACTCAGCTGCCTTGCTAGAAAGTACTCTTCTTTATTCTACTTTAAGGGTCGGATAATGTCTTAGACTGTGTTTGCCTCTTGATTTAGCAGGCTAATGCTGCCTTTGGGGAAAAACTGAATTAACCTGTAATTCACTTTTGGATGTAAAATTCACTAAAGTACAAACTATGCTTTCAGAGGAACTAGTGCAGTTAATAAAGAGACTAACTTAAAGAGCCTGCTCACATAAGCCTGAGAAAAGGAATGATTTACAGCGCACTTTCTTAGAGACCCCACTAAATATTTCAATGTGAAGATTTTCTTCCCTTCAAAGAGAAAGCTGTCCTTGTTCCCTCTACATCCTCTTGAGACCAAGAACAGCAGCAAAATGATTGATTCTTTGCATAGCTAGATGCGTATGTGTTGGCAGACTTAGCCTGCTGAGCTCTTCCCTTAGAACAGTCCCAAGTTAGTGCCATATTGACAAGCGAAGCTGAGTATTGCAGTGATGCCTATGTAGATGGATTGGGATCAACAAAACCATACAGTTTTTTTCTAGGCACTTTCTTGTCTGTGATCTTGAGTCACATCCAGAAGTTCTCCTCTGTAGGTTTACAGGTTCAAAATTACATTTCTTAAATAATAACCACAATGCCTGCAGCCTCTCACCAACTTATTTGGAAACATCTAAACACTGACTTGGAATTGTACTGGCAGAAAGACTGTGTTGTGTGTGAACTCACGCTACACTGAGTCAAAGCTTAAACAGTTAAGGAATGTCGAGAATAAATTCACTAAATTCAGGAATTAAATTCACATTGAAGCGAAAGCTTACAATTTCAAAGGGAAAATGCTTATCAGTAAAGACATAAATATCAGGCCTCCTTGTGCATCTATTTTGCTAATGAAAGAAGTTTTGGACAGTCACTCTAGAGAAAGGGAAGGCTTTATCTGTAAGATTAGAAAATTTAATAGAATTCACTCTTTGAAAAAAAAAAAAGAAAGAAAATGAAATGTAAGAAACTGTTGCCAAGTCCCCAGTTCCACACTTTTCCATGCACTTTCAAGTAAGTATTGATTATCTGGGTGATCAGATCCTTAACTTACAAAGCAATCCTTAACTTAAAAATCTAATCTTAAGAAAAAAAAATCTTACCAGATTCCCCTGCGCTAAAGTGATCTAATGGATTCCCTTCTGCATCTGGGTTTAGTAAGACCATTTCAAATTGAATATCCTCGGATTCAGAATAATTCTCCTCGCAGGTAAACTTGTCTACATAAAACACATACCATGTTTCCGGATAAGGAACCTGGGACACTGTCAGATTTTGCTCTGTGTGGTTCACAGTCACTTTGAAAGAAAACAAACAAACAAAACAAAAGCTGGAGTAAGTACTTGAGTAATCTTTTTTGTTTTTTCAATAGAATTAACCTTTGAAAGAAAATCTAAATTGACATCATCACTTATAAATGGTATATAAACAACATACAGTGAAAAACAATCTTTGTTTTGGAATGCAGCCACGGCACCAAAGAACCAGCTCTCCATCCACATCTTCGGTTTCAACTAGGTGCAGTCGCGGGCTAGTGAGGACACGTGCAGCATTCTGTAGTTCAGCTTTGGGGTTTGCTTGGGACAGCTCCATTCTGCCAGAAGATGGTAAGTTCATAAAGCTTCTACTGTCTTTGGCAATTTCCACCTTCTTGCACAGTGCCCAGCAGAATAGCTACTCTATATTAAAGGACACTTACGCAAACAAAAATAAATATAAAATACCCCTGGGAAATTTATTCTACTCGATTTTCAATGATATGTTGAGCACTGAACAGGAACGGTGACAGAAGAAAACAGTAAAAAAATATCATGCATGCTTTAAAGGTGCTATTGATCTGAGTACGATTCTTAACAAGGGCAACTATTCATCACTACACCCCGAGATGAACATTTGCTGCAAATGAAATCTGTAGCTTTGTGTGTTGAACTGCGAAAGTTACAAGTGCTGTTGCATTGATTACTGAACTCTAGTGTTAGTCAGCTCAATCGCAAACAAAAGCCTTCCTCTGTAGAAGAAATGATGAAATAATTAGTCGGCTATAGATGAACTCACTAAAATAAATTATGATAACAATGGCTAAGGATATGATGAAAAAAAAAGGGAAGATTCAAAGGCCTCCCATATTACAAAATTATCATTACATGATAATAAAGCCAAACTGTAAAACAAGGCAGCATAACTCAGACAAATTAATTTTCACCAATGGCCTACAGACAAAAATGAAAAAAAAATGGCTATGAGGGTGTGAAGAAAACAAAACAAAACACAAGAAAAAAAGAAAAGTTTTCAGGTAGAAAGTTTCCCTGTTACTGCATGCTTGGACTAAACACTCCCACCTTACAAACAGTTATTTCAGAATTTCAGAGGTATCTGCAGCAGGCTCTGTCTGTGTTTTTTTTTTTTTTTCTCCTCTCTCACTACTGAAAAAAAGAACGTCACAACTCAAAATGTACTTCTGTCCACTGCAAACATTTATAAATATAACCTTATACAAAACAAAAAAACAAAAAGCGTTAGTGGAAAGAATAAGTAAGAATTTTATTCCAAGCAGAGATCAAAAAGTCTCTGTACTGAATGAGTAAATGAAACTTCATCCAAACATGTAACTCAGCACTGCACAAATGAGAACACAAGGCTAGAACCTGCCATGAAATTTGGTTGTTTGCATTTGTCTCCCACCATTTGCCACTTAACCAATACACTTGTTACTCCAGCAATACATTAAGTTACAACTTCCAGTCAAAGTCCTCTGCAGCAAGCAAGCAAAGTAATCATATATCCTTGCAATCATTTCATTTTTTTTAATTGTCAGCAGATCGAAGTCCCGCTTTCACTTAAGTTGATGCAAAGTCCAAATTCACTGAAACATCAGTATTCTAAATACCTAGATAAGAATTCTTAAGGGGAAAGAAGTAGCAACTCACTTGTCAGCTGAGCTTTAGAGAACTTCTCTGTACAGCTGTGTTGCTGGGCACCGTTGTGTAGCTCCTGCCATTCCTGCGCTTTGAACAGGTGAAGTCTGGCTTCTTTTGTCACAGCTACTGCCACGTTGTTGATTCTGACACACAGAACGGCATGGTCACCTCGATATGAAAATAACAAAATAACTATTCTTGCCTTGATGCCAGTTATAGAAACAACAACAAAAAAAGCAACAGGTAACAAGCAATAGAACTAAAGTTTCACTTTATTTCTAAAACTTTTACCACTCTTTCCATAAAAGTCTGTACTATCTTTGTTAAAAAAAAATTTACAATGTCAGCAACACAATCATGCATACACAGTTCTTAGTGAAACATGGGTGAAAATTTAAGTGCCATTATAAGCCTCCTCTACTTCAAACAACCTTTTTTCTAGCCCACTTTTTTCTTCCATGCCTTCTCCTCTTCTCCACTTCCAAATCATCATCTTTTCCTTTACCTACTCCAAATTAAGTGTTCAAATAAAGACACGATTGGTTACAATAACTGATTCAAAGTCATTTGTAACTTTTTTTTTTACCATGATTAACAGCATCAAAGTCTATCTCTTCAGTCTAATGCCAGAAGAACTTGAGTAAATGGATCTTCATGTTATATTCAGAATAGAACTAAAATAGTTGCTTAGAGATGACATAAATCATTACTAACAAACTTACAGAGAAAACTAAACCTTTAAATGTTCTCTAATCAGACTAGCCACATACTTCATCTTGATATGCAGAAATATTTTGTCTTTTCAGAACAAGCTCCTTTAGCACAATTTATCGCCTGGGTAATTCAGCAGTTCCCAAACACACTTTTACTACATACTGCTAAGCACATCTTTAAGTGCTAAGCACTACTCTAAATTAAAATATAGGGCTTGACAAGACTAGAAGTACATACTGGAGAAAAATCAATCAGTATTACAAGAACTCAAGCTTACTCAAACTTACACCACTTTAGATTTTTTAAACGGTGACAATAACCTCCTTTCCCACCTACCCTGGGCATGAGGTGGCTGCTGGTAAACAGACCACTACCAATCTCAAATAAGCCTTTGTCAGGAAAGGCTTGTCTATTCAGAGCCTGCCACAAGACAGTAGTCCTACAACACAAAACTAAAAAAAGCGATCTCTGTAAAACTTTACATGGGAAATAAGTCATCTATATTTCTAATGAAAAAAAAATCTGAAAAATTACCATCAAGTTCTAAAAAAAAAAAAAAAAAAAAAAAAAAAGCTCATACAGCTTTCACTGACACCCGGAATACACATGCATGCAGAAGAAGGAATATTTCTCAGGAAGGATGCCACGTTAACAAACTTGTATAATAAAATACACTCGAGCATCTAAAACATCCATCTTGAATCTTGATGTTCTTGTCTCAGTTTTAAGCAAGACGTTTTGTTCTCCTCAGAGCTATTTAGGGCATTTCTGCCATCATCCTCTAGGACATCGATAATTATTTTTATTTTCAAGTCACTCCCTATCTCCCCCACACAATCGCTCAGCTCTCACTGACTTTTCCCTAGGTCAGAAATTTTTTCGCTTTCCTCTCACACTACTCCTGCGGGCTGGGAGGAATCTCCACACACATCCGTAGCACTATGGTCACAGCTCTTTCAATGCCCGCTGCAGAACTTTTCTGCCACAAAGCCAACCAAAAAAAAGAAATCAGTTACAAGCTACTGAAACGCTGACCATATAGAATGCACACGCAGATCAGCAAAGACCTATTGCATACAGTGCTCGCTGTATTTGCAAGTCACCCCTTTCTTCAAAGCAAACCTTCAGCACAGTGTCCCCTCTAACACGGCTCTGTCCCATTGCTAAGCTTTTTAGCAATTACGAATTCCTAACAGTTTTATTCTTAACATTATTAACGCAGGAAAGAAAAACTTAACACAGGAGAGGAAAAAAAAAACCCTATGAAGGCTATCAGGTGGGAATTTACATCCTGATGCACGACAGCATTGAGGGGAAAAAAAAAGAGCAAAACGTGTTAAATAGCACTGCCACCTCTGTCATTTCATTTGCTTAATAGCCGAGTAATCCCATTAGTAAACAGGGCATCTCCAGCAAAGTTATAACCTCCTCTCCACACCCGCCTAGGGCCCGCGAAGGACAACGCAGCACAGAGCGGCCACGGCGGTGCTTTATTTTCTTTCCCTCCCGCCGTTATTAATAAAAATCGACACCACAGGAGCCCCCGAAGTTTCCGGCCCCTCCTACCCGCGGCCCCCCTAACGGCTCTGACACGACGTAACGGTAGGGACGGCGGGCCGGGAGGCTCCTACCGTGGAACTGGAAGCGCGCCACGGGCCGCCAGGGCTCGCGGCGGGCGGCAGCGCTGGCGAAGCCGCCGCGCAGCGTCTTGGCGCCGGCGCGGGCCCAGCCGCAGGCTGCGTACAGCAGCCACAGCAGCCGCCACCGCATCCCGGCGCCGGCCGCGGCCGTTACCCGCCTCACGTGACCCCAACGGCCGCCACGGCCGCGCGCGGGCGGGCGGGCAGGAAACCAATGGGAGCCGCGCACCGCCGCAGGGGGCGTGGCCAAGGCGGCGAGCCCCTCCCCCCGCCCCGTCCTCTGCCACGACGTGTCCGTAGTTAGGGCCGGCCGTAAGGTAGCGCGGCGTCGTAAAAACGCCGCGGTGGCGGCGGGGCGGAGCTGAAGTCGTGGCGCCCGCGGGGACGGGGCGCGGGCGCCCGCGCGGGCGAAAAATGACCTAAAATTGGTGTTTTCCTCCGACTTGGGCCCTTGCCGCCGCCTGCCCCGTGCGGTGCGCGTGTGAAGTGGGCGTTGCGCATGCGTGGTGCGGGACCTCCTTCCCCCGCCGGGCCGGCGGCGCTGCCGTAAAGCGCCCGCGATGGCGGAGGCCGCGGCGCCGCCGCCCTTCGAGAAGCGGCTGCTGGTGACGGGCGGCGCCGGCTTCATGTGAGCGCGGCCCGTGCGTGGGCCCGGGCTGCCTTGGGGGGCTCTAGGGAGGGGGTTACCGCTGCCAAGCGGGACCCCTCGCGTGGCGCCTGCAAAAATAGTAGTGAAAGCATCGGGAATGTTTTTCTGAGCTCCCTGGAGTTAAAGGAAGGGAAGCGGGTCCGGGACATGAGGCGGTTCTAGTGTCTCTGCGCGCGCGGCAGCGGCGTAGGAAGGTGGATGCGCGTCTGGGGGAGACGCGGGGTGTGAGGGATCCCCCGGGGGATGAGGGGCGCGTGGCCCGGCGCGCCCCGCTCCTTTCGCCTTGGGAGCGGCGATGGGAGCGGGTTGTCGGGAGCTGCCGTTGCGAGTTGGGGGAGTTGGCCCAGCCGTTACTCGTAGGGGATGAACAGCCGTGGTAGACTTTTAGAAAGAGAACAGGATGGAGCACATAGCGGGTTTGTTTTTAATGTTTAGGTGAGTGCTGCTTCCTTGTGCTGTAGCATTAGCTTTTTCCTCCAGTTTTTAGTTCCTTAGCAAGATGTGATTAGGGGCATGATCGATGTTAGCATGTTTCAGAATACATTGTGTTCTTTTTCTGTGAATTCCCTTTTTTTCACTTTTTCTGTTCAAGCTTTCCTTCCCCTCCCCACCTCCAAAGCCAACCCATTTGATATTACTAAAGTTATTTCTCATCATTTTAATACTTTAAAACAGTATGTAGTTGTAAAATGTGTTTTTTTTCTCTCTCTCTTCTGTCCTACAGTGCCTCACATGTAGTTGTGTCTCTTGTAAAAAACTATCCAAATTATCTGATTGTAAATCTAGATAAGGTAAGTGACTTCTTACCTTCCTCTCAAAAGAATTTTCTTTTTTAACTCAAACTATGGCATGATGATTTTTCCATATATATGTATATATATATATATATACGTATGTATGTATTGAATTAGTTTTACTGTTTCTTTTCTTCTTATACAAAAACAGTGACTTAGCTGCTGATCATGTTTATAAGGATGTATTACATAATTGCATACTACTACTGGGAAAAAATCAAAGGAGGCTTTTAAAGTTCTAAGCTTCTATTTAGCTGTTAAGAATTTGTGAAGCTGTTACCTGTCTGACTTAAAAAGTTTCATCATGTTTTCTTGCAAAATAGCTTTTCTTTAGAAATAAGGTTTTACGTTATTTTTCAAAGTTATTTGAAATACAGGCTTAATTAAGTTGGATCTGAGCTTGCTTATTCACTTCAATGAAGACTGTTTAATGATATTTGGTGGGTATTTCTCTTTAGCTCGACTACTGTGCAAGCTTGAAGAATCTTGAAACGGTCTCCAAGAAGGAAAATTACAAATTTATCCAGGTAATAAAACCTTATCTTCCAGAAAACTTAAGTTTGGGTAGACTCATATATTAGTGTAAAAGTAATGTGATCTCCTTAGCTCCCTAGAATGGAAACCACCACTTCCCTTTATGGTACAGTTTTGAGATTAATTCTAGTTGTCATTGTCACCGTGTGTGGTGCATAAATGGACCTGTCAGCACTTTTTTCATCCGTATGCTCAATTTGTTAATGTTTCTGCAAATTTCACCCACTCTGATTGTGGAGGTCAGCGTTCATGTGGTCCAAGTCAAAGTTACATCTAAGCATATTTTTACATGGAAAGTATTGATTTATACAATTTAATTGAAAACTATTCATTTGAAGAAAGAGAAACATTCAAGAAAGTATGATCAAACTTGAATTTCAGTTAAATAACTGAGGTTCAGCCTACAAGAGTTTAGCAGAAATCTAGTAGTATTACTAGTGATTATTCTGTCAGTTTAAAAGCAAGTTATAGGCGTAAAATATTTCTGAATTTCTGCTTAGGAGTGAGAAGTAAGTAAATCGGTTTGACTTCCTCTCCATTTTTGACATACAGTACTTCTTAAAAGCTGTTGTTTAGAATTGTTCCTTGAGAACTTCTCAAAATATTGGTGCATTGGACATATTTGTGGCTAATTGCTTTGCTTTTGAAAATGCTTGAGTAATCCTCCTCTTCCACGTAACATCTTTTTTCAGGTCCCCGTTCACTTTTCTTTAAACCAAACTAATTAATATCAAAAACTTCTCAGCTTTTATTGAACTTTGAGAGTTGCTGCAGTTTCTGTTTAAAACTGAAGAATGGAATATTTTTTTTCTTTTTTTTTGTTATATTAGAACAAGTGATACATTCAGAAAAGAAGTCAGTCTTCTCTGACACTTCATTCACTTCATAACTTCATGGTACCCCTAGGTGCCACTGTCTGCCAGCCAGGCTCCAATAACTTCTTTATTTGCTGTAGGAAACTGTCCTTGCAACTTCAGTGTTCAAGGCTTTTGCAATACAATTCTGTGTTTTGTGAGTGATCATGTTTCTAGTTTTAAATAACAATGCAAACCCTAAAATGAAGCAAATATACTTCTTGAGTAATAGCATCAATCATGACACTTGCATCTGGTCTTGTTTTAGACATGGCATTGATGTATTGCTTCATACTTGTGTCTATAAATAAATAAAATAATGCATGTTATTTTATTTAAAGGTTTGGATGTGAATATCTTATTTGATCTTGCAGGGCATAATTTTGCATTTTGGCTGGGCGGTTTTATTTTCTGTTACTACTGCTAAAGAAAAAGCTGCCTGACACTGTGGCCCAGATGCATAACACATGCCTTGGAATACATGCTTTTATTGTAAAACTCTTGCCTATGCCTCTTTTGTGATACTTTTTGTTATCAACAATCTTATTTATGTTTTTTTTTTCCTGTTTAGGGGGATATTTGTGAACCTCACTTTATAAAACAGCTTTTTGAAACTGAGAAAATTGATATAGTCCTTCACTTTGCAGCCCAAACACATGTAGGTGAGCACTGCTGCATGTTTTATGTTCATGAGATGCATTTCTTTGAAATACTATGTCTATGCTTCTCATCCTTTTCCCTTTTACATAAAACAAGGATACAAAATCAACTGTATCCTTAAACCAACTATATATTGTTGTACCAACTGTAACAACTATATGATTTTAACTTAGAAGAGATCTACAACTTTGAAGAGCTTCACCGGACTGTTATCCATCTTGACCCTACACACATGATAACATACATTTAAGTTTGGTTTAGACACACACTGTAATGAGGTGATGAGAAGACAGTTGAGAAAAGGTTTATGCATTTTTTTAAAAAAATTTTTACTTGATTTGAGTCCAACCATAATGCAAAGGCATAGAAGCTGAAAGGGAAGTGTCAAGATTCTAGGAAGTGAAGGAATGAAATATATACCTAAAACTGCCTATTATAGTTTGCCACTCTTCAGTAAAACTGCTAAGGAAAATTCATCATAAAAAGAAGTTCTTTAAGTATTTTCCAGAAAAACACTTCTCAAAATCGATGTGCACAGAATCATTACAGCAAAGGCATAATTCTTAAAGCTGTTACTATTTTATTAACAGTAACCAATACATGTTACCATATATTAAAGCCATGTTTGAATGACAGTGTTCTTGCTGAGATTGGCCCTTCCTGCAGGAGAGTTATCCTGTCACTTAAAGTTGATCAGAGTTGGTTAAAGCTATTTCAAATGTGACTGTCTGTAGCAAGCAAACTTTTGCTTCTGGTTGTGTCCTCTTCGTAGGACCAACTAATTTGTCTTTAAGTAGGTGTAGAAAACTACAAGAATTCTTCATTTAATAATGACCCTGCAGTCTGCCTATCCACTATTTAGTGCTAAAGCACCACCAGCAGTTTCCTGTCTACGTTGCTCCCTCTTAAGATTTAGTAGGAAACTATTATTTTAATGCTGAGTTGTATCTTGCTTAAACTCTTTTTTTTTCCCTGCATTTTGTTGTCCAGTTTAATCTTTTTTTTTTCTGTAGACCTTTCATTTTGGCACGCCCTAGAGTTCGCCTATGTGAATGTTTATGGCACTAATGTGTTGGTTGCTGCTGCATATGAAGCTAATGTGGAGAAGTTTGTCTATGCCAGTACAGATGAAGTGTATGGAGGTAGTATTGATGAGGTGAGTTTGAAAGTGCATCAGGATTTTTCTAGCTTTACTGAATATTGAAAAATTGCACATGAAATGAATAATTTTCCTCTGTAAATGGAGTGTGACCTCTGAACTAATTCGTACAGTGCTCAAAATTGTAAACTAATGTAGGTTGTTTGTAGAAAGATGATCATCAAAACTGACCATAAGTTTTTTTTCATGGCGTGTTTTAAATTTAAATCACTGAGGTTGGCGTTGTTAACCTTTCCTGGCTATATCTAAGAAGTAGTGTTGGGGAATATATTACCCAGATTTTGCTTGAGAGCATTTTTGTGACTTCAGTCATGCACATGGCTTGTTCTTTTATTGCTCTGCATAGACTGTAAACTTGACATGCAGGGAACTTGTTTTATATTTGAGCAGAAATAATAACAGAACTGTAGATACTGGCATATCGTACAGGAAAGGATTTTGCGTTAGTGGAAGTGATACACAGATAACTTATGTGAAAATATATTTCACTTTTGTCCATTTATGATTGACTTTAATTCAGGAAAGGAAAACTTAGTCCAGTAAAAAAGATTATACATGGTTGTCTGCCTCTGGTACTTGTTGAAGCTTTACTTTAGAGGGCTATGGATTGAAATTCTGCTTTTCTCTCGAGAAATAGAGTTTACAGAAACGGAAGTAAGAATCCATTTTATTTAGATCTGAAAGCTCAGTTTTCCAGCTGTGGTGCTTAGTGGCAATATGACTCTCAATAAGCCTGCTGAGGACCTGCTCCTGTGAGGTTGCCTGTGAGATGTATAAAAGTACACTACTGATACTGTGACCACTTCCAGTGCTCAATAATGAGACTATCTTGTGTTAATCCTCTGCTTTAGGTGAAATTAACTTTTTCAGACTGTTGTTCTTGGCTGTTCATGGATGTTCATTTCAGTTGTAACTGCAGCTTTCAGTGAGGTTTTATAACCTTCTAAGACTTACCTGGGCAAATTGTCTTTTAATTGCAGGAATTTGATGAATCTTCACCAAAGCGCCCAACAAATCCCTATGCCTCCTCAAAAGCAGCTGCAGAATGTTTTGTGCAGTCTTATTGGGAAAGGTACCAAGTAAGTTAATGCAAGCTTCAAAAATGCAGAAACTCATACTTAGCATCCATACTGTATTCATTGGGTCATAAAAGAAAAATCAGCAGTAGATAACGTAGTACCACCCCTTTCCTGATTGGCCGTTCTGTAGTTTGATTGCATCGAGGGTATCCATTGCTCTATTTGTGGAGGTAGCACAAAGAGATGGGAAAGGGGATTTTTTTTGTTGTTTTTTAAATGCCCTTTTACAAAGTTGCTTTTGGCACAAAGTTAACTTGAATATGGTGTTAGTAACTCCGAAGCCTTATCCTGGAATAAGAAATAGAAAGCAAGTCTTTAGACAACCATATACCAACACATAGGCGTTTGTGTAGTGTTCTGTGGTTGATCCCTAATGGGATTGTCCCTTATGTTGTCTGACAAGCTGAGACCTCCATATGTATTTGACAGAAGCTTATGTAGTGTAATATATTAATGTACAAAACAGGTTTTAGATTTTTGACTAGAACTAGCTGCATTGGTTGTCATTAATGTGCAGGAATTTTCACTCGTAAATACTTGACTTCTTAAGTAATCACGTTCATGTTTAATACTCTTAAGTTTCCAGTTGTTATCACACGGAGTAGTAATGTTTATGGACCGCACCAATATCCAGAAAAAGTAAGTTAACTGTATGCTTTACTCTGAGATTCAGTACATTATAAATAAAGGTTTTAGTGATGTTATTCCTTTTTTCTTTTTTTCCTCATAAGAATGCATTTATCCGTGTTTATACTTTTTAAATAAACTAGCTCTTCTGCTGAATCTCTTTAATATTAAAGCTTGTGTGTATTCTATAGAATTGTTATGATGACTTTATTTTCTGTCTTGAGCTTAAGAAAAAGCAGCTGTAGTGCACACAATAGTCAAATACACTGCTTGCACCATGAAAAAAAGGAATACTTGCAATTTCTTGGCTTGATGGATTCTTTGATTAGACTTAAGAAAACTCAAAGTACCAAAGATTATTAAAATGCTTTGCTTGATGATGTTTATGGTGAAGCATCTTGTTCTTTGTAGAATAACAGCTTCTAAAATAAGTAGTTTAACAATTTTCTTATTTAAATGTTTAGGTTATTCCAAAGTTTATCTCTTTGTTGCAACACAACAGAAAATGGTATGTAACTTGCTGCCTTTTTTTTTTTTTGCGTGTGTGCATGCGTGTTGTATTTTGCTACTGAAACTGTGGTTATAATCAGGAGCTATCACTTGGAAAACAATTTCTTAACTATGGTATGACTTGCTTTAGTAATGGAACTTTTTTTTTTTTTTTCCTAGAAGAGTTTGTGTGCAATCAAGCTATTTAATTTGAGATACCTTCATATAACTTTAAATAGAAGCGTTCAATTTAATAGTCTGCATTTAAGCAGTTTTGCTGTTTTATTTTCTATTTTTAGCTGTATTCATGGTTCTGGACTTCAAAGAAGGAATTTCCTTTATGCCACTGATGTAGTAGAAGCATTCCTTACTGTTCTGAAGGATGGGAAGCCAGGTGAAATTTATAACATTGGAACTAATTTTGAGATGTCCATTGCCCAGCTTGCTAAGGAGTTAATCCATTTAGTGAGTAAACAGTTTGATGCTTTTTCTTACCACTCTCTGGATTTTTGAAGAGTTGCACTGTAAACCTTTTGTAGCAGTGAGATATAAATTTACAGCAGTCCTGAACAGAGTGCAAGGGGCATGATGAGTGAATGCTGTTTGACTCTCCATGCTATTTGCTTCAGTTTTTATTTGAGAATGTAGCACTGTTAAAGTTTGTTATGGATGTTTAAGAACTTGCATGAGGCAGAAAAATCACTGGAATCGTTCTAACTTCACCAGTTTGACAATTCAATTTATACAGAAGACAGCTTCCTTTGATATAGTTAAACATTGAAAACAAATTTAAATTTTGATGTATGTAAAAAGTCAGTGTAAGATCTGTGGGTTCTCCTTCCCAGATAAAGAAGACCAGTTCAGAATCTGAAATGGAGCATTGGATGGACTATATCAAGGACAGGTAAGAAAATCATCTGCATATGCAGGATATTTTTATTCTCAAAGTTTCTAGGTCTCTTGCTTGGTATAGTTCTTCTGCAAAAGAGTTCCTCCCCTGCAGAAGAGGAGACCTTAAGGGAGGAAAAGTTGTTTTGCTTTGTAACTTGTTTTAAATGGATTTTACATCTATGAACAGTGGAAAATACTATAGAAAAGTGTTTTTTTTTTTTTTTTTTTTCCTGTTTTTGGTCAGAATTTTGCATTTAAGTGGAATATATACTGCTCATCTCTAAAGGTTGGCTGTTTTCAGACTTTTTTCAACCTTGTCAGTAATGAAGGGGAAAGGTTTTGCATAGTAGCTAAACAGCAAGTAGTTGATTGTTCAAACTGAATTGTGGCAATTGTGTGCAGCTGCAGTAATCCATTTTGTGAAAGCAGTATAATCTGTTTGTGTTATGGGAATCCTCAAATTGAAGCACATGTAATGTGCTGACTGAAGGCAATGTGAAGTGCTGTGTTTCTAATTAATAAAACAGTCTAAGCTGTTTTCCTGGCTTGTTTCATGCCTTGTCAGACCTACGAATGATCTGAGATACCCAATGAGCTCAGAAAAAATGCACAACTTGGGATGGAGACCTAAAGTGCCTTGGAAAGAAGGAATAAAGAAAACAAGTACGACAAGGTTTTATTTGGATATGATGGGAGGATGAAAAGGGAGAGGGGAAAAATGGATGTATAACTTGATGAGATGCTAAGGAGAATGAACTTGTGATTTTAATTTTGCATAAAATGTTTTTAAAAAAAAATCACAGTGCATTAGTATTGGGTATCTCTCTCTAACACTAAAATAAGTCTTGGACTATGACTCTAGAGAAGATGTTAGGTGTTTGCTATCTTACAGAATAAAATTTTGTATAAAGTTATTATTCTATTGTTACCCTTGCAATACTTAGGGAATCTTTGAATTTTCCTGCTGTTATGTCTGTTCAATTTGATTCACCAACACTTTCTCCCCCCTAGTTGAATGGTACAAAGAAAACTTTCACAACTGGAAGAACGCAGAGAAAGCACTGGAGCCCTTTCCTGTGACAGAGCCGTTTGCACAGTTTAATATTCCATAAGGTGGAGGAGGACCAGAGGAATTATTCTACCTCACAGTCTTTTTTTGAAATCTGTAATCAAGTGGCCACACTAAACTTTTTATCATGTTAAAGATATGCGAACTGTTAGGAGCAGAGAGCGACAGTACCACATGGCTTTGGAAGGGCTTTCAGCACTTTATAAGTTAATTTCAGCTCTTGGTGCAATATTTGATCCTCATTTTGTATTGATTTGCTTGTTCGAAGGAATTCTACATAATGAAGAATTTTTATAATGCTGCAAATTTATATAGCTGATGTCAAATCTGCCTTATTGATTTAGAACAAGAATATTATGATTTTGACCAGTGCAATTTCCAATTACATTTTTATTAGTTCTGAAATCTTTTATCTATATTAGTCTAGTTTTTGCAGTGTAATATAATTGTTTTGCCACAGTCAAGAGTTCTGTTTTAATTAAGGGGAAAAGAAGCCAAAGAGTATAACTCAATTGATAAAACCTACCTATTAATTCCAGATGTTTCACAATTCTTTTCTGTTTAGTGTATTATTGTGTTTTGTAGATGTCTGGTAGAGACTATACATCATCTAAATATCTCTTCTTTCTTCCCTTCTGCCTTCTCTTCCCTGTTCTCACTTCCTTCCTCTTCCCCTTCTCCCTCCCTGCCCCCCCCCCCCCCAAAAAAAAAAAAATCTGTTATTTAATCTTATGGAAGCGCCTTTTTTTTTTTTTTTTGGTTGATGTCTGATAATTTCTTTACAGTATTATGGACTTAGTTAAATTCCTTTTCCTGTAGAATCATGGCATCATAATGGTTGGGAAAGACCTTCAAGATCATCAAGTCCCAACCGTAAAGCCATCACCATGTCTTTAACAAACTTAAAACTGCACCCCAGTTAACATTCCATTCATGCCTCTTTCTTTGATATGAGGATCACTTACAGAGAAAAGCTTAAACAGTGTTTTTTGGTTTTATTCTTTTTCTACTTTCCAGTGAATTGTGGGTTGGTATACATTGCTCAGTGCAGTGTGCCACAAGTCTTCAAGTATTTTTTTAATTATGAAACAATATTTTAGTTTTCATTTAAAAATTTGTGAAGAAACATCAGTTCTGTAAATGTGTAAATGAGATTCTTTTTCAAAGTTGATTTATTAATAAAAGTGCTATGTTCTTGTTTCCTGGCTGTTGTCAATGACTTAAGCTGTGCATGTGCAGGGGGGCTGGAAAGGTAGGCCGTGGTGCTTTTGTACTGGTGAATTCCGGCCCTGTCCTGAAGAAATTTAGCTGGCTCCTGAGGTATGTTGACACTGCTGCAAGTTCTCATGTATCTCAGAAAAATTACAGCTGACGCTCAAAATGCAGCTATTTGCAGTATTTTCCTCCACTGTGTATCCTAGATACAGGAAGAATTTTCCCCTCCTTGCATTACAGGAGCAACTGAACATTAAAAGCTACAGTTACCTGATCTATCTAGCTCACTGCTACTACTGCCTTTAGACCCAGAATATACCCCCAACTCCCTTATTCCCTGGGGGCTCTGCTAATAAAATGCCCCTCTTTGAGGGTAACATTCACCTTAAAAGAAGCTTTGAATAATAAGCTCTGCAACAATGACACATTCCGTGTTGGGAACATAGCACTGAAGGTAATGGTTCTGTGGCAATGTAGGTGAGGTAATAATACTATTCTCCACACAACTGTAATACACCTGTATGGGGGGAAGTTCTTGAACTTGTTTTGGCAGCCAAAACTGTTGTTTGTGAAGGGCAGAAAGGACAAGGCACTAATACACTATAATCTATGAGAATATTTGCAGCCTGAATGCTAAAGCTAAGCTTGTATCCCGAATTATTTAAAACACATTGTTAAATAGGCTAAAAATAGGTGATATTCAAGCGTATTCTTAATATCCTTGTTTTCCTTTGAGGAATATCCTTCTGATTACTATAAGTCCTACAATTATATACTGGAAAGAGCTGCAAAAAAATTATTATAGCTATGATACACTGATAGCTGGCCTGTATGAAATCAGTAAAAGTAGCTCTTTCACATCTGTTCATGCAAAAAGACTGGATCTAGGAAGCATCCTTCTTCAGAATGCAGGAATCTTTTGAAAAAAAAATCATTTAGCTTGTGATGTGGGGTTACCATATTGGAGGAAAGGTGCAGTCTGATGGGATTTTTTGAACGTATTTCTAGAAAGTATTCTGATTTTTTTTTTTTTTTTTTAGATGACGATAGTGACAGCTTTGTAACTGTTTAAGCAAGCAATGTTTTTTAAGTGGATTTTTCCAAGAGGTCTATTAATTTTTAATGGAAAATATTTTCCTAGTCTACTTGAAGACTTAATCCTTGCAAATTTTTGAGATCTTGGCTTGGTGTTTGCACTCTTCTTTCTATTTCCCCACCCTGTTTCTTTTATGCAGGTTTTTGCTCTGAGCCACTTGGCTACTGTAGGTCAGGTTGCCTTAGCAGTTTAATGCTCTGGGAAGAACTGCTTTTTTTTTCAGGGCGAAGCCATTTTACTGACTTCTAATAATAACAGCTTGTTTTGCTATTAGCCTTCTGGCCTCTGCTGGAGAAGGAGGCAAAGGGTGAACTGGTGAATTGCTAATATGAAGAAGTGTAGCTGTTGTCAAGGTTGGGGTCACAGGGCAAACTGAAATTACACCACTAAGAAAATTAATGCAGTGAGTAAACATGCATGTCACTGAACTGGCGAAGGCTTCTTAAAGGGTAAGGCTCGGTTTTGCCTGGAACTGCAGGTTCTGAGGATAGATGAGAAGCTCCCACTTGGGAAATTAGTTGGGGACATCCACTGTCATTCCTAAGTCCATCTCTTTTTGGAGATCACTGTTGGAGAATAGATCAGCTTTTCAGGGATCCCCTGAAATCCCACACATTTGGACCTAACACGCTGGGAAGAAAAGTGCCACATTATCTTTGTACATAAGCTGCAATCCAGCAGGAGGAAAAGGAGCACACACAAAAAAAGGGAGTTTGGGAGAAGAGGGTGAAGCAGAAAGCTGAGACAGGAACTGCTGCCGTGGCCCTTCTCTGTGAGCCGGGGCCTGGTCAGGGCTGCGCACAGGGGTAGCACTTGGGCTCTCAGGTTTCACTTTAGCCTTGGGCCCTGGCTGTGTTTACTTGCGTGCCCCTTCTGTGATGGGATCACAGTTCTGGTTGAGGCCGAGTTGTGGTGTGGCAGTGGGATGGGGTAGCCGACAGCTTTTCATGTCTCACCGTGCCCTTCGCTAGGGTGGGGTGGCAAGATGGTGGCTGAAAAGCTCCGCTTTCTATTCTAAGGGGTGTAAAGTGCCACAAAGTCAGTTCCGCATTAAAACAGAACTGGAATAAGCTTCAGCTCTACTGAGAGTGCCATTTTGCTAACGCTTTCTCCTGATGCTCCCTCTAAGTAGCCACAAAGTGCTAATATATTTCTGCTTTTCAGTTGCTGGGTTTCTTGTATAAAAGATTAAGTTTTGCTGAGGGACTTTTTATTAAACACACGCTATCCAACTCTGAATCATCTTTTCTTTTTTTCCTTGCCATCATTAATTTTTATTTCTGTTGCCTCTCCTGGCAAAACCAAACATTTCTGAGAGTAATAAAAATCAGGAACAATCAGGAACCTGTTCATCTATAATAGCGTTGGTTTTTGCGGTAACGGGTACGGAAACGCTCATGTCAGGAGTGTTTTAACTTCTATGCATGCAATCACACTTCTGGAGTTTGCCCATGCCAAAGATCAGATTATGCAGCTGCCTCAGTATGAGACATGCTCATTAAGTGATCACATTCATCATTTCTAGCAGAACAGTCATTGCCGGGGGCAATGGAAAGTCATGGGAATATGACATTTTTGTACTTGCATGTTATTACTGCCACACCTCTGCTATCATGGTGGTTAAACAAAAAAAAAAATTAATTGAAAATTTGTTTTCAGTCACTAGGGAAGGAACCGCTGACCCAATCGTCCCTCTTTCTGCTTCTCAAAATGTGTCTCGTTTCCAGCTCTACAAAGCGTAGATTTCAACTGAAAAGACCTGAACTCGATTTGTTTGCACTATTCCGTGAAGTAGGTTATCAGTGGAGAACTAACAGCTACTTTCCCGTTTAAATTGCTCGTTTATTTGTTTATGTTTTATGTGGCGTTACTGCCCCAACAAGCTGTGCCCCGGCGGGGGCGGCCGCGCGCGCAGGGCCCGGGTGCGCTTTGCATGTCGTTCATCCTGAGGCTGATTGGGGGGGCACCAGCAGAAACGGTCCCGTTTGGGCATTGACCGAATTAACGTCGGAAACGTTTGTGTGTCGAGACTGTCCCATTGCTCAAGCATGAGCCGAAATAGCTCAGTTGGGAGAGCGTTAGACTGAAGATCTAAAGGTCCCTGGTTCGATCCCGGGTTTCGGCAGAACCCTTTTTCGTCCTTTTTTCTCCTACCGTTTCTCCGAAGTCCCCGTCGCTCCCCAAAACCTCGACTTTCCGGCATCTCGCTCGTGTGCCGCTGTCAGCGCGTAGCTGAAGCTGCTCATGTTTGGCACAGAAATTAAAGAACAGCCTTTAAGGTCAAAAAAGCAATTAAATGTGCTATAGTCTTCACAACTCAGAAACCGCCTTCCGCCCCCTTCTTTACTTTCCTGTTTGTAACCGTAACATGGCTTTTTCTAAAGCACACCTCTAAGGAGGGCACATATTTGTGATCTGAAGACATCAAGAGATGTAAAATTCATTCATTTCCTTGGTAATTTTTGCAACCACTCGTATTTATGTTCCTTATCTCAATTTTAATCTGCAGTCTCTTAACTTGTAGCTCTCGTGGCTGCTAAACCCTTTTGCTCCTAGGATGGAGATGGCTTCAGAATCTGGTATCTGGTCCTCATGAAGGCTTGTTAATCAAGTCATCACCCTGCCCTTGTTTTGATACGCCAAATGGATCAACATCTTGATATCTCTCCTTCTACAGACCCTTTTTCCTGCTTTCAGACATTTTTCTGCAGCCTTTTGAATATATTGACACCAGCGGCCTACGCAGAAAAATGCCTTCCAGTATTGGCTTCACCCCTACGAGTAACTTTTTCCAAGTTGTATTTACTCTTGAGGGATTAGCCATGTGCCGTGTGGTCACAAGTCGGTTGGCCAGGGGCTTGGTCCCAGGCCTGCTTTTATCTACCAGGATGGACATAGCCTGTACGTGGCACATTGGAAATTTAAGTCTGGTCTTCCACAGTGTTCCCTGAAGTGCCAGCAAAGGCCTCGACTGCTCTTTCCCACTCCTGGGGTGTTATTTTCCATCTGGGCTCCCCGATGTGTGGATGTATGGAGGTTATACCCTATACTTTTGTATAAAATGTCAATTTTTAAAGTTAGAGTAGTAATAGCAGTTATCTTCTCAGGGTCTGTGAAAGTAAACCCCTAATTTTTGTGAAACACTGAAACACTAAGGGCAATAGGCATGGGAACACTGAGCAGGAAATCTAATTTTTGTTGGGATTTGGAAAGCGTGCACTTGATGTGGCCTCAGGTCTCATGTGGAAGAAGAGGACAAAATTAAGTTTTGAAGAGATAACCTTAATTCTGGTATTTTTGAACTTCTGTCTGTCTGATTGTGCAGGCTTATTGCAGGTTTCTAATGTGATTTGGCAGTCTCCAGAAAAAAAAAAAAAAAAAAGGGTGTTGGCACTTTATTGCTTTCATGTCACACCACACCCAGACAGTTTTCATTCAACTTTATCTGCTTCACACCGTCTTTTTTGTTGGCATGGCTGCTTTCTAAGTTTCTTCTTGCCAGAGAACATCTCTACTTCCATTTATTTTTCTCTTAGCTCATTTCTCTGCGCTGAGCCCCCTGCCAGGAAGCAGATTTGGGCTGCTTTCATGTCCACCTCACTAAGCCGTTATTTTTTAATCACAAGGTTCCCTCTGTGCAGCCGGGGAACTTCTTTGCTGCTACAGATACGGTTGCAAGTATTTTTAAAATGAGCATCAGACACCAGTGCCTCATAGGGATTCAGAGGAAAGTCACGATTCATAATGAGGTTTCAGTCTTAATCAAACATTCACAATCTGATAGATTGGGCTGATATGTTTTTTTTTCCCTTTTTTTTTTTCTTTCTTCCTTTTTTATGACCATCTTTGGCTACTGATACACTGTCTTAGGTGAATGGAAACCGCAGAATCAGCAGCTCTGAAGAGATGTATCGCTCCCACTGGCTCCAGTGCTCTCCCAAGTGCAACAGCTTGCGACAACTTGCAATGACACAGGATGAGGTGTCCACTACTTGGTATTTATAACAGAGGCCAGATGGATTGCATTGGCTTTCTGAGGGTTTTAGCAAGGTCAGGTATTGCTCCGGCTACATGCTCCTTCTCCTTCTCCATGTCCCCAGACTTGCACATCTGTCCAATGTAAAAATCCCTCTCCTTGTCCCTCCGGACAGTTTCTCCACCTGATGTTTGTTACTGTCCTGTCTGCCTCTCAGCTGTGAATAAATTTTACACATTCTTACATGTAGCAAATATTCCTTCTTCTTGCATTGAAAATTTGGTTTGTCTGTTAGAAAAGATGTGTTTTTGTTTCTTAACTATTTTTTTTCTTACTTAGAGCTCTGTGCCTTTTTCAGACATCCATTAAAACTGCCAGATACATGGTATGATCAATTCCAATGATTTAACTATTTTCACAGAAGAACTAGAATTATGTTTTTCAGCCTTCTGGGAAAGAAATCCATTTAAAACAAAAGCCAAAGCTTTCAGCTAATTATGCATTTCCAGGATCTGGCACTCCACATTCAAGTTCTTCAATATTTTTTTCCATGAGAGAGAAGGCTAGGAGAAATTTATTCCATTTCAGTCCGTCTCAGGAACTCTTTTTAAAGCAACTCTTTTCGATCCAGATCCTGGGAAGTTTGGGGAGTTTGTTTGTTTGTTTGTTTATTTTCTCACCTTTTCACCAGCAATGTATCACAGGGCTCCTGCTTTTTTGTTTTTGCAGTAGTGGTACATGTAATCTAGAACAGTGAACAAGTCAGATTTTGTAGAGTTAAATGAATCTTTATTCCCTGGGAGTCCTCGAGGAAACAGTATATTTTCCCCAGAAAACAGTATGTTTTCTGTTTGTCTGTATATTTGTCTGCTTGCCTAAAGCAAGGGAGCATTCATTACTTTGACCAACAATGTTCTTGCGACTTAGCTCACATGACATGAAGGATAAATATCTTTTGTGTCATTTTAGATGTCAGGATAAATACTGGTTTGGGCTATCTTGTATAAAGAGTGTGAGGGAATTGTATGTTCCGGAACTGTCTCTAGAAGGACTAACATAAAAGCAGGGCATTGAAGTTTTCTGATATTATCTCAAATACTATGTGTGCACTGTCTTTCAAATTAGTTTTATGTGGTACAGAGTCTAATCTGCTTTAAGGCTTTATATATATTTTCTTGCTGTGATTCAGACAAATTCTTGCACTACTGAATCATAGACCTGAAGGGCCTCTCTCATACCCTTCTCATGCTGGTCTCTCACTTACATATTTCTGACTATATATATTTGGTGAAAGATGGATCATGAAGGGAGCCTGTGTGTTAGCCAGACTGAAGGTTTTTTACAGTTTTTGCACAATATCTCTAAAGGTCCACATGTGCCAAAACTAGAACATGAAAATAGTTTACATTTCACTTCACATTTTGTCAACCAATACGAATCTGCTGTGTACAAATTGGGTAGTCTCCTACCATAGTCATTTCGAGTAGGATCACAACTTTAGATACTGTTCAATGCCAGCTGAGACTGAACTAGTCTCCCTGGCCTCCCTGTCGGCTCAAGGGAGAGAAACTGGGATGGAGAGAGGTCACGTCACCTCTCCAAGATGTCTGTCCAAGCATGGGATGAGTCATCCCGTGGAGGTAGTTGTGTCTCTTCATGGATTAGTTAGGAAACACATGATAACTGGGATTGACCTCTCTACCTTCTGGATACCTATGGTTTATATTTGTAAGGTACCTAGGGAACCTCATATTCTTTCCCTGTCCTTACAGCCAGTCTGTTAGAAGACAATGAAGTGACTAGAGATCACAAAGTCTTTGTACAGTAGACAGTCTTTAGACATATAGTAACTACATCTCTCAAACAAGGTAGTAAGAACTTTTGCAAAGCAAATGAAGTACTCATAAATCGTCTCGGATGAAAACAAAACAAACAAACAAAAAACCCCCCCAAAACCCCCAAACAAACAAAAAAAAGGAATAGACTTTCCTGCTCCTGCTAGCTTCAGACCTGTGGAGGACAAGTTCACTTGGGCCAAAAGACCCATTTAAGTAAGGAATCCAGACTGGATTCAGCTGTCTAAATGTAGTCCTCTAAGGTATATTGAGCATTACTGGAGAAACACTCTAGGTTCCTCTTACAATAAATAAATGGAGAAGGTTAGACCTTTGTTTGATGTAATTCATCCCCTTCTAATGCAGAGACAGAAAACAGATCAAGGGAATTGCACCCTTAAAACATCTGTTTCTCTCCATTAAGAGAGGAGCCTACAAAGGACGCCCAGGGTGACCAGTTACATGCAGCTTATCAGTAGATGTCTAATGTTAGATGAGATAAAATTCACCCTCTAGATGACTAGGAAGTCTGCTGATATGTCCAGGGAAAGATTGATGAGTGGACTTCACAAAACACAGAAAACTTCGGTAAACAGAGTCCAGGCTGCTGGGATACAAGCACAGCAGCCTTGTGGCTGCCAAGAAAGGAAAATCACTCAAGGTTCTGAAACTGTCTTTAACACATGTTGAATTCCTGGCTTCAATCTTCTTGTATATTGTCATTGAGGCCTGGTTAGATGACTCCTCTCTGAATTAGTCTTCTGTTCTAACAATGTATGGATATATTATAGCTAGTATGTTGGATTTCAGTGAGACTTCTAACGGAAAGGAAGTCTGCAAATTAAAAAAGACTTGGATAAATAACATAAATGTGAGAGGGCAAATGCTAACGAGACTGTTCATCTCAAGAGGCACTTTGTGTAAGGACAGGATCATGAGATCTCCAGGGCGGCTTGGCATGGCCGAACTTTGTACTCGTCCTCCCAGTCACAGTGAGATGAAGAGTAAGGTTCTGAAAGGATGCTGACTTGTGCTGGAGGAGGGAAGAAAGAGGACACAGGTGAATAAGAGCCTGTACACGTGCATGGGTATACGTATATGTAAGTGTATGAGAAGGGAAAAGCAAAATGGGATGCGAGGGGGAAGAAAGTGTGGAGAAAAGAGGTCCAGGAAGTCTACACTTAAGAAAGGCAGGAGGGAATGGAGATGAACAATTAACTAAGTTAGAAAGTAAGAAGGAAAATACTTCCAGCACAGAGATAGATATTTACAGGCCTAAAGACAGGGATATAGAAGGTTGCAGAATTAGCATAAGACTCACTAGAAATGAGAAATAATTTCGCAAGAGTAAAGAAACAAACATTGTTAGTAGGAGGACACAGGAGGGCACAGAGTGGCAAATACTATTTTTCCTTCCTAGGTCATCCCATATTGTAATGTGAAATGCTTGAAAAAATTAGAAGATTGGAGAAACCGCTCTTTGAGATGTACTGCTCTGAGGTGTAAACCTCGGAGAACAAATATGTTTCTCTAACTGCTTTTTTCCCCTCCCCATATTAAATTACTTATATGTTTTGTGTAGGTCTGATTGCAATAAAATAAACAGTCAATTAAGAACAAGATTAAGAACAAGATCTGCAGATGTAAGGAAACCTATCTTCCTGTGGATTTGTGTTCAACTACCTGAATTTGTATTTAGGAGATATAAGGGGTTTTGTTTGTTTGTTTTTGGTCAGGTCACTTAAAATGGCTCACTTGTGTGTGTGTGATGTCTAATATCTCTAATGTCTAATAATGTTCACAGTCCTTAGTTTCATACTACAGTCTTTACCTCAACTGGGCATTTACCAGCTCTCTCCCTTCCACTTGTCCATCTAGCATCATCTATCATTCCTGGAACCACTATGAAACTATATCCTTTATGAGGATATCACTCTTTAGGATTCTTTCTCTATTGCCTGCTGTGGGAATATTAGACACCTAGCTGCTATATATGGTAAACATCATTAAACTGTATTAGTCTTGAATTAACTCCCAACCTGTATATACATATATAAATATATATATATAAGTATGTATTATTGGGTTGTTTCTGAAGTTTGCACTGAGAAATGTCTCAGTATATTTATAATATATATAATGTATATTTATAATATAAATATATATTTATATATTCATATTAAAATTATATTTATATAAATATATATTTTTATATATTTTTTAATGCTCCCATGTGACAGCATTAGAACAGCATGCCTTAGATCATGTTGCTTACTCTATGAAATTCAAAGCAGCCAAAATATTTATCACTTCAAACACTAGCAAAAAGGGGGAAACAATGTAAGCTTTGGATGAAGATTAGCATGGGTTCATTTCCATACAAAACATTCTGATTATGGCAAGTTTCATGTCATGCATAAGAAAAAGATACGTGGCATAATTTTTTGAGAAATGAAAAATATAATAAAGTGTTATAAACTGAGCTTCTTGACAACTACTAAGCCCTTTTTGTCCAGACTGGAAATTTTGCTCCCAAAAAGAAGAATTTCTGCCTTCTTAGATGAGATTTATGACAATGTATTCATGTAAAGGTGGTTTGGCAGGGCAAGGAATCAGATGTGTTATATTCTCTCCTTTTACAAGAAAAGAAACTAAACATGTTGTCAATGCCCAAGGTTTTCTAAAGTGTTTTTTTTTTTTCAGTTTTAGATGCTGGATTTTAGATACCAGAGATTGACTTGACTGAGTTTGCTTCTTATCATATGATGTCTTTCTTTTCTATTTCCTCCTTGTGTTTCAAAAATCTTTTTCTTCTTCCTATGGAACACATACATGCTTGTCATTTTCCTGTCCCTCTTATTTCCACTTTGACCTTTCCCTTTATGTATGGAGTTATCTTATCATCTCCAGAAAAATCATGATGAATCATCATGTGGTTTGTTCTTTCTGTTCATATATTAATTTCCACATAAGTTTATGTGCAGAATGTTTCATTTTGCCCATAATTCTTTCAAAAATTTCAAAGGCTAAATCTCTGTTTTGGTGCTAATCTGTCCTTGAGTACAGTAGAAGGATCTTGAAAAACAATACAGTCTTTTAAGGAAAAAAATGTGAACTGCCTACTTACTGCTCAGGAATTCTGTATTACTTGGGTGAACTGTGTTTAGCGATTTTTTTTGGTCTGTACCTTAGGGTATTCTGCTTATTTATTCCCTCTTTGCCACCCAAAATTATGTGAATGTGTTAACTCTAAAGATGCTGATATATTTATTTACTGCCCTTTGGAGATAGGCTGAAGAGTTTGGTGGGTGAATCTGGGCATGAGTCCAGGCTACAAGCAAGCTGAATTATGGTCTTCCTGTGCTTCAGTATGAAGTCTAAATATTTTAATTAACAAATTAAATAATTAAATACAATTTAAATCTGACCACAGCAGTTCTAAACTTGTGAAAAAAAAAACATTATGGTCAAAAATTCAATCAATGGGACTTTAGCCAGTACCCTTATGCTGTAATTAGTTATTTGAAAAGCTCTTTGACAACTCTCTATGAATACTTGTTAGCAACAGTGGAAACACACAACAGCACTCGTTTTGAACAGATAATAAACCCGCACAGTAAATAAAAGGTCATTCAGCATGATACTTGAAAAATCAGGGTAGTGCTGATATTGTACAGCTATAAGAGTGGCCCCTTTATTTAACTGCAATTTCCTCAAAGCCTAATTAAAAGACAGCTATCTTCTTGTGGTTTTATTTGGTGTCTTTCGTGCTATCAGCTGGCAGCTGTGGTTAGCTGCTGATGCAGGCAAGCCTGGAGCAGGCGCCAGCACGGGGACACCGGGGTGGCTCGTGTCTCTGCCCAGTGCTCCTGGCCAGGTGGGGAGAGCACCCTGTGCCCGTCTCCTTCCTCCCACCACAGATGCAGAACCAGCTCTCTCGCTGTGGTGAGGACAAGGGGGATTCGGTTTGGTGTCCTGCTCCAGCTGTGGTGACCAAGCACAGGGCTGCCAGCACCCCTCACAGGATCTTCTTATCCCTTTTCTGTTTCTTTGCCATCCTTTTCCACCCTTTCTCCACTCTGATCTCCTCCTAAAGAAACAATCCACCTCTAACCACTTTTTTTTTTTTTTTTTTTTTTTCTGCCCAGCAGTTCGGCATTTCTGTTACCCTTAACTGGTCAATCTCAGCCTTACATTGCGGTATTGCTGTTATGGCTTCCAAGGTCCTGCTGGCTTTGCAAGCCTGTAAATGTCTCTAATGGTCCCCTTGAATTATCCGCAGGGTTTGTCTGCTCTCATATAACTCCTCCTCTACCACTCCAGCTACTCCTCATGGTGCTATTTGTAAATGTGCCAGCTTCTTACATGCTGTTCTGTGTCCTGTACAGCAATTCATCACATTATATCCAGAAGTTTTCCATGTGTAATTCAGTTATCTGAATTTCAAGCCAGGCAACCCAAATGCCTGCAGCTCTAGTATTGTTCAAATTCTGAATAGCTCAAAAAAAAATAAAAAGGAGAGATTATGCCTAAGATAGAAAGGAAAATGCAGAGAAAGGAAGCAAAGACACAAAAGACATAAGAATAATTAGGCTGGAGTTTGAGGAGAACAGTGAGTGAGGTCTTGATGAAACCAATTGCTCATGTAATTCTTTTCTTTAAGCATGCCCGATGGAATTACTTCTCCTCCTGAAGTGAAACCTGTGAAACATATGTTTAGTGATGTGGCTCAGCCCAGGTAGGAGGAGGAATGGGAAAGGAGGAAAGCATGTCTCAGAAATCTGGGGACAGCTCAAAAGGCAGTAGACATCTGCTTGGGGAAGACTGAGCTGATTGACACTGATATGGATGCATCTCTGCAAGATGACGAAGAAGTGGTTTTCTATAAAAAGAACTACATGCAAATGTGACACTTATGATTAAATACATTTAATAGAGCACTAGAGGTGAACATTCGTGGTAGCAAATACTTTCATACCAAGCTATGCAGGAACAGATTGGCTAATACAGGGCAGTTTGAATTGTCTCTGAACAGGGACAAAAGAAACGAGGCTATTCCAGTGCTAGACACATGGACATGTGAGAAAACAGACCATGGAACACCTCCAGAGCTCCTTGGACACCTGAAATCTGGATGCACTGCTGAAGAGCAGAAGAGACTAATGCTACATCTACACAATACTGCATGCCATAGCATGTTACCAGTTTTGAAAAATTATGTAGTTGCAATGGAAGGGAGTAAAAATAAGAAAAAGTATTGTCTTATACTACTATGCTTGTTATTGCTTTCTTTCCTCTGTTAACTAAGTAATCGTCATATGTCTTTCTGCTGTTCCTTTTCTTCGCTTTCCGATCTAGTTTCCCTGAAAAGTAATCGTTTCTCCTCTCTCTTGTACTACATTAGAAACACTTTTCCTTGCCTAACTTTTCCTTGTCTTTCTCAATACCTCGCCTTTCTCTGTGCCCACTCTTTCTGCCTCAGATGGGGTCTGAAATGGCACTAATAAATTTTATAGGGCTCTCTGAACTGAGTCAGCTTTGACTGTAATGGCTGCTCACACATGCATTTTATAGGTAGACACCTCAGATTAGGGGTTCAGTGAGCCGGCTATACTCCAGCAGTATTTTCTGACTCTTTTTGGACGTGCCAGTAGATACGTGTAAAATGTTCATTTTATTTGCGCTAAGACGATGTGTTGGTAACTCCAATTCAAGAAAATATCTAACCTATCTGCATGTACTGATCTTCCCCACATCACAGACGTGTTTTCAGGGAGGACAGGGAAGCTGCATTGCTCAAATTGGGATTGAGTTAATGCTCAATGCTAATATGCATTGTGTATGCATTTATAATTTCTGAACTTCTTCAACACATTTTTCCAAACACTATGCTTGCTTTCTGTCTTTTTTTTTTACATATTGTGTAAAAGAGAGCAGCAGACAAAAGTCAGTTCTAGGTAAATTGGATCCTAAGGGAGATGAAATGTATTCTATATTACATGGCTTTGCTAATTTGCTTTATGTTTTCGTAGATAGCGTAGAAAGACAATTGAACATGTCTGGCAAATGACACTTTTTTGATATAATGATTTTAGAGCTTGAAAAAGCTGATTATAATATCTGCAGCATCAATGAAGTCCTTAGCTGTGTGATGGTAATGTTTGTTGCATAGATAGCAGACTTGTAGGATAATGTGATTGAACATCCATGTAAATATTGAATAGCATAGACACAACCACAGCTATAACCACAGCTGTTTTTTATTATATCTATTTACAAAACTGCCTAAACACTGGAGAGAAAGAGAGAGATTGGGAGTTAGAGAAAGCTTTCAGGCTACTACTGGGAGATGCAAGTTTTTATTCTGCCTGGTAGAAATGAACTAAGAGTATTGCTTTTAAGATTCCTTTTGTTACTTATCACTACTTTATTTTGATTTATTCCTTTTATCCCTCTAATACATAAGAGTTGCCTTGCGGGCAAGAACTGCTGCATACTAGCAGCTTTTTAAAGTCATTTTGTAGATATTCTGAATAAAGCCACTTGTCTGTAAGTCTGCTGTGTGTATTGATCTTACAGACTGTCTCCTACAGTGGGTAATAAATGTGACAGTTTGGAAAGGCTAGTAATCAGACCATGCCCCATAACAATCTTTGGGTAATGCTGAGGAAAAGATTAGAGACCAGACAGATTCCACTCACGTTTTAAAAAGCTATTAAATAATTCATTCTGTATGCAAAAAGATTATTAAAAATGAGTCCATCTCCACTTGCCACTTAAATGCTACTGGAAGAGTACTAGAATTCTGCAGTCAGCAGATGGAGACTCCATCTAAGATGTTACTGCCAGGTTTATTAATTTCTGTTTATGCTGAACCTATGTCCTCTGGACTTCTAGTTCATTTCTCCTGCTGCTTCTTTAGTGAAAAGTGTTTTTGTTTTTGCAGTGAATGAACCAAAAAAAAAAAAAAAAAAGAAGAGTTTTCCTTTCTATTTATCATCTGTTTACAAGGGTTTGGGTTAAAAGAATAAAACTGTTTCTCTAGCCACCTCAGCAAAACTGTGACCATCACTTTCGCAAAGCACATGACGGACAGGCACGACGTGTAGAAAGAAATCCAAGGCATTCGCACTCTTGACAAGCTGCCAGAGCCCTCAGAACTCGCTCTCACACTGGCGCCTTTTCTGCCGTTGATGTCATGTGCAAAACACGAGGATTTGTGCAGCGCTAATCCCTCTAATGAGGACTTCTCCCAACCTCTATATAAACCCTTGCTCAAAGCGGTGGCTCTTGCGCAGGCACCACAGAGCCACAACTCCTGCCTTCTGAACCAGATTCAAGGCAATTAGAGGCCGGGATTAAGTGAAGGCCCAACGCCGGCATCCTCAGCAGCGAGGGGAATTATCCTGGTTAGGCGGGGCATGGAGCAGCTGCAAGGCCCAGCAGTCCTGTGATCCCACTGAGCAGATCTCCGTGCTCCGCTTGCTACATTCCTGCAGAGGGGAGAACCAGTGCTGGGGAGCAATGGGCTCTGGGAGGAAGCTCCTCTGGGCCTTGCTGGGGTTTTTGAGCTGCTCTTGTCCCGCCGGGGTGGAGGCACAGTTTCCTCGCGCCTGTATGACGGTGGAGGCCCTTCGGTTGAAGCGATGCTGCCCAGTGTTGGGCCTGGAGCCCGGCAACGTGTGCGGGATCCTGCAGGGCAGAGGGCAGTGCCAGGGGGTGCGCGCGGACGCTCAGCCCTGGAGCGGCCCGTACACCCTCCGAAACGTGGACGACCGGGAACGATGGCCCCTCAAGTTCTTCAATCAGAGTTGCCAGTGCACAGGTGAGAGGGGACGCTGGCGGTGAGGGGCGGACAGATTTGCTAACCCTGCTCTGAGCAGGGCCAAGGACTGCAGAGGTCCCTGTTGGAATGAGGCAACAAGAAGGCTATCAATATTATCAGTTTTCCAAGAATTCAATCAAGTTTATGACCAAGCCATGCTATTCCCAGTGCAGAATAGAGCAGGTACTGGCGTTCAGAGCACTGTGCTTAAAAAAGCACATTCTCTCATGCAACACTTTGGGTTTTCACTGTCTTCCCCTAGAATTCCCTCTGTAGTTCCCACAGCCCCTTTTTTTTTTCCCGGAAGATTCTGGATATTGCAATACTATGTTCAAACCTGGTTCTCCTGTGACTGCTAAACCTGGTGCTGTGAGCCTGGTCCTGGTGATTGAAAGCCTGTGTCTACTAGCGTTTAGTTGTTGTCGTTTTGGTTTATTTTGTTTTGTTCTGACAGGTTAGTTGGCTGTGCACCAGAGTTTTAAGACGTATCATGTGTGCTTGTTTTTAGGCATCTAGGCCTGTGGTGTCTAGGCTAGTGAATTTAATTTGCCTGTTCGCAGGAGTTTGGAACAGTGCGCATCTGGACTGTTGAGGTTTCTTATTTTCCAAACAAGTGTGACGTGAAATAATTCCCGGTCTGTGATAAATCCAACCCATGCTAAGGCTCTTTCAAATAGTTTAATGCCATAGGGGACTGCGCTCCAGTGCTATCTGGGCACTGTTTAATTTACACTTTAGATATGGCATGAGATAGCTATGGGAATTCCAAGTGCCATATGTTTGATTATATTTGATTAGACAATGCTATTAACCATATCACATTGTTCATGGTGGCACAATAGGCTTGTTGGAGGAGCTGTGAGCAACAGGATCAGTATTTTCCAGAAGACAATTCTAGAGATCTCTCAGTAAATTATTCTGTTTGAGCTTTCTGCTGAATACTTACTTGGATAGAAGGCCTTCTGAAAGGCCTGTAGCTATTCAATACAGAATATTGTTTTAAATCATAACCATCCAAGTCTGGGTGCTGAGCATTTCTGAAGGAAATCCCAAACCCCCAAAACATTGATACCTGGTTATTATGGAGCCCGATTATTTTGATAGTTTTGTGAATTCATTTACTTTTCTATGGAAAGGAAAAAAAATCTCATCCCTTTCTAGGCTTTAGCAGATAATACACATTAGTTTTTTGTATATCGGCACAAAAGCAATGGAAGAGATTAAAACAGAAAGATCCAGCTCCCCTCCCCAACTTTTACATGAAGAATGTTATACAAAAGACCATCGTAAGGCTGTTATCCTAACTGCACATGGTTCACTCGATGTGCTGATGGCAGCAAAAATACAATCTCTAGAAAAAACTGTGGTTATGGCATGAGTGTAGCTGTGATGTAGCAAAGAGCTATTAGTACTTGTTTAATAATAGGTTTGAATCCATTGTATGTATTCTATGATGCATTTAGATACTCCTACTATTAATTCAGCTTGTGTAAGTTTCTTGAATTGAACTATTGACAGTTCCATAACATTGTCCTATATTCCATGAAGGAAGATGGTCGTTTGTATTTCAATAAGTGGTATGTTTTGATTTAGACAAAATGCATTGTCTAGTAGACCTTGGAAATTGTTGCTTGTGGCTAATTACACAAAAATCAATATTTCAATAGGATGCCTAATGTCAGGTTGGAAAAAATCTGCATTAAACACTTCTGAACTAGTTTTGTTTGCTGTCCATGGAAAGTTTTTAGGCAGCAAAATAATCAAATATTTTTACATTCCCATGTAATAAATGATCGGTTGTAGAGAGGAGATTTAAATTCTGTCGTATAGTTGTAAGCATATTTCCAGGAAAGCCTAAACAGCTGATAAGATTGTCCTCCCATTAGGCAAAAGTGAGCTTATAAGTACACTTAATTTCTTCTTGTAGGGCAATGTGGCTGTAGAATATGCTAAATTATAACTGTTTCAAATCCAACCTGCACTGCAGCCTAAAACGAGGTCCAAAAGCAGAGGCTAGTGACCCTTATTGCAGGAAAACTAGCCATTTGACTCATATGGCAAGAAACCTGATCTCACCCTTGGGATACTGCTGTATGCTGGGGTTTCAACTCTAGGGTAACCTGTGTTAATGTAGTGGCTGAAGTACCCTGAAGAAAAAGTCCTTTATCCTCATTTGATAAATTATCATGTGTTAGCTGTTCTCCATGAAAGGAAGAGGAAGGACAGATTTCGTGTTGCTACAAGAAAAAAAAAAACATAGAAGATGGTGAGGGTTAGTTGGGTTTACTTTTACTGAAGAAATTAACACTTTTAACACTGAGTTGTAGGAGTTACTGATTTGTGTTACCTTCGGTATCTGAGGACTGACCATGTGCTGTGACTTTGCTCAGAGGTAGAAAAATCCGTCTTTGAGCTCAGACAGTCCCTGAGGTTGAGAAGCAGTTGAAGTGCTATGTGCCAGCTGACATTACCATATACCAGTGAAGTCTCTGAACACATAAGAAATGGCATGTCATAAGATGTGTCATTTTCCCAGTGTCATGTCCATGGAATGACCCAAGAAGAGAACTAGTAAGGCCATCAGGTCTACAGAAACAGCCAAATCTATGCAACTTTATCAGGAAAAACACCATTAATGGTGGTGAGGAGAGATACAGAGGAAGAGAGCTCCTGAGGAGTGGGATGCCATCTCCAGACAAATAGGTTTAGTGGGGAAGAAGCTCCACATGATTTTTTTCCCCACCATCAGTGCAGTGATTATTCCTAGAAGCCATGGAGCAAGCTGTGCCTATACCCGAGAAGATGTGGACCCCAACTGTAACATTATCTTCCGTCTGTGTGCTGGTGTGACCTTCTGCACTGTGTTGTCTAGGCGCCACAAGAAGTAAGGAAATCTAGGTAGTCCTTAGCATAGCCTCAGAGAAATTGTGCACCGAATTGCTACATGTTAGTCATTGAAAGCGGGAAAATGCTGAGACACAAATCCTTCATTGATCCTACGGTTCAGTGTTCATAAAATGTTGAGAGGTTCTCTATCTTGCTGCAAATGTCAGCTGAGCACTATATCCCTATAAGCTCAGTCTGCCACTGGAGTAGCAGACACGGAGGTTAGGTTGTAAGGGCCTGGGACGTGTATTTCACAGTGGTGCTATGTGGGAGTTCTGCAAAGTGGTACATGAACTTTCTGGAAATAGCAAGGCATTGTTTCGAGACCAACGTGCTAGTAGCACTTTAGCTTTAGAAGGATGAAACAACTGCTGAAAAAGTGTCTTAGCTAGAACACCACCCACAAAATGCGCCTGCCTCCTGAAAACCTTCTCATTTTCAATCTGGGAAATACCATAGGCTTCCACCAACTTCTCCCCATTTAGGCTGCTCTATAGCAACAATCCTGTGATGCGGGAAAAGAAAATGATGAAAATTAACTGCTGTCTCATGAAGTGTTTGTGTGTGTGTAGGACATTGCCAAGCAGACCAGAGGCTGATAAAAAAAAAAAGCAAGACAAATAGCAGAAGTCCCGTGGCATGAATTCCTACCTTGCCAAGAGATTGGTTGCTCCTGATTGCAGCCTCTTCCTTGACACCAGTTCTCTTTCTTGCTCAAAGTGCATGTCCCACTGAAAAGTGTCTAGCGGAGTGGAGTAGAGAATGGACCTCTTTGGTTACTTGGTAAATCAGCCTGCTAAGGGAGAAAATCCCACAGATCTTCAGCAGGATTAATTGGCACCTGCCCAAGGAGAGTAGGCGTGTAGTCACAGGTCTGCCTGGCTCCAGAGCCATGCTGGTGGAGGAAAGCCTGTTTCCCCAGATGACTCACCTTCTTGGGCCTTTGCAAATTTCTTCCCATAGCCTGAGGACATAGAATATACCTAAGCTATGGATGTTGCCTGATAAAGTGATCTCAGAACAGAAGAATGGAGGAGAATGAGCCTCTCACTGAGACAGAAATAGGTGCTAGACAGGCAAAACCTGGTCCTGCATTAATTGTGGCTCTGTTAATAGTGTGTCTCAATGTGGTGCTTATCCAACCCTGCAAGTAAATGCGTTATTAGAATTACTGTAAGGGCTATCTCCGATCTCACAAAAGGTTGCTGACAGAATGTTTTCAAGGTTAACTCCTGCTTTGCCAATCCTCTCTTTAAAAGAACTGAATTGCACCTTTGGGTGAAAAGGGACACCTGTTTCTTTCCAGAAGTTCATGAACGGCTCCTGCAATATACATGGCTAACTAGGTGACATTCTACATTCTTCCTGAAGATTTTTCCTCTGGTCAGTACAGGTTGGAGCATGTGACAGACTAATAGCTAACTTGGGTTGTCAAGAATAAGCGATAGTAAAGGTAGTGGAGTATATCAACTCAAATGAGCAGTCATGCTTTTCTCATGGGACTCGTAGGATAAAAGTATAAAATCGATGCTTCCCCCATCTCAGTCATAATTGAGATCAATTATCTCCCGCACCACCATAACATATCCATGTACTCCTGCTTCCTCTCGTGAAAACTATAAACTCTTTGCTTTTTCTGGAATAAGTTGTCACCACCATAAACCAGAGCAGACCCCTGGCTTCTGGTGTCTCCAATCCTAGCCTAGCCCAGCTATTCCTGCCTGCATCAGGATGGAACATAAACCATATGCCAGGCTATCATCCTTTTTTTGTGTCTCAGGCTTTCCAAAACATAGGTATAGTCTTCGCTTTGGTTGCCCATAACCCTATCACTGGTCCTAAGCTTTGTGAAATCATTTAAATGTATCAATCTCATAGCCTCATAAGATCTTCAAACCTGAAATTAAGAGTTCTCATACCCCCTTGGTAGGTCTCCCAGGAGTCTGTAACAAATGCTTACAGCTCTGCAGTCCTTATTCTGGAGTGAGCCCTAAGCTCTATAACCTGTGTGACAACACCTCTTGCAACCTCAGGAGCCTTTCCGATGGTTGATTAACTGTAGCTCCATACCTGCTGACAGTCGGAATCTTACTGTAGTGTTAACACTTCTATATTCAACACTGCGACTTAAGGACATCTACCCATCCAGGAGCTCTTCAAAAGCCACTTTCCCATCTTCACGTTAGCCTGTCCTGGGACAGCACTGAAATGTGTGTGGGGAAAAGTGAGATTTTGTGGCTTTCTGGAAGGCCTGCTCCCTTGTCTCCAGCAGGTTGAGGAAGAGGATCCTGCCCATCTACTCAGCCCTGGTGAGGCCACATCTGGAGTATTGTGTCCAGTTCTGGGCTCCACAGTACAAGAGGGATGTGAAGCTGCTGGAGAGAGTCCAGCGCAGGGCTACAAGGATGATCAGGGGCCTGGAACATCTGCCCTATGAGGAGAGGCTGAGGGAGCTGGGCCTGTTCAGCCCGGAGAAGAGAAGGTTGAGACGGGACCTGATCAGTGTCTATAAGTACCTCAAGGGAGGAGGTGAGGCCAGCCTCTTTTCAGTGGTGGCCAGAGATAGGACAAGAGGAAACGACCATGAACTTAAGTTCCACAGGAACTTAAGGAAAAAATTCTTGACAGTGAGGGTGACAGAGCACTGGAACAGGTTGCCAAGAGAGGTTGTGGAGTCTCCTTCTCTGGAGATCTTCAAAACCCACTTGGACGCGACCCAGCGCCAGGAGCTCTGGGTGTCCCTGCTTGAGCAGGGGGTTGGACTAGATGATCTCTAAAGGTTCCTTCCAACCTTAATGATTTTGTGATTCTAAGGCCATTGGCATGGTCATCGTGGAGTAGCATGTGTATACAGGAAGGGTGTGGAATGAGAAGGTCTCAGTGCAACTTTTGCAGAGCTGAGTGGAGATCTCTGAGGAGCCCTGGCTCTATCCTTTCTCTCCCCACCTTCTCGTGGCAATGCCCACTAATCTGCACCCCTCCTGCACTAGCAGTCTGGGCAAGAGATAGCTGCACATTGCCAGAACAGACACTCCTCATCTCCTCCAGCAAAGTCAAAGACAGCTTACCACGCTCCAGCGGGGTCTTTCTGCTGTTTTTGGCAGTCTGCCACTGTAGGCAAGAGGCCACGGTGTCTGCGCTTAAAGCGAGCTTTGTATTCCTGGACTCTTCCACCACATTAGAGAATCTGAGTTAATAGACTAGAGCAGACCTGATTAGTTGCCTCAGAAAAAATGCCACCAGGGAACGACAGTACTGTGCTGCTTCTCAGGCTGTTATTTCAGCACCATTTAAGAATGCTTGAAGTGTGACCAGCAGCACCCCTGGTGCTTGTCCTGGATTTTGTGGTCTCCTGAAAATGCTGCTAACAGACTTTGTTTTTCACAGGGCTCTGTCCTTGTTGCACTGTTTTGTTTGGGATTTTTTTACTGTGTTTAAAGATCCGCATGAGCAGACCAATTTGGGGGTTTGATCCTGGAAGTCTGGGAGTACTGGAGAGCCAGTCAAGCAAAGTACTTAATCACGTGCTTAACTTGAAGTGCTTAACCCCAGTTCTGCGCAAATCCTCAGACGCCTGAGGGCTTTGCAGTGTTTTCAGCACCTGAAGGCATCAAGCCTATCATCCAGCGCTTCACCCGCGCAACCAGCTGAGTGTGATTCTTGGCCCGCCTGAGCTCCTGGGAAGTGAGCCATCCTTACAGTTAAGCAATTGCAAAGCTGCCAGTCTACTCAGCTGCTGTCTCTTCCAGGGACTGAAGTCTCTGGGGAGGAAAGGAACACTAATTCTTAATTTTTCTGCATTTCAAGGTTAGTTTTCCTTGATTCATAATTTCATGGATGCTTTCTTCCTCTCAACACAGGAAACTTTGCTGGCTATAACTGTGGTGATTGCAAGTTTGGCTGGACTGGCCCCGACTGCAATGAGAGGAAGCCACCAGTTGTCAGGAAGAACATCCATTCCCTGACTGCAGCAGAGAGAGAGCAGTTCTTCGATGCTTTACACCAGGCAAAGACAACCATTCATCCAGACTATGTAATTGCAACTCAACACTGGATGAGTCTGCTTGGTCCTGCAGGAAATGAGCCACAAATTGCAAACTGCAGTATCTATAACTACTTTGTTTGGCTTCATTACTACTCCGTCAGAGACACACTGCTAGGTGAGTGCTTTTCTTATTGAAGGGGTCCTTCATGTAAAGTAATGTATAAATGCTGAACAAAGCTAAGTGTTTAACAGGACTGTTAACTTAGCAACCAGTGAGGCCCAGTAGGAGCAGATCTGTAGAATAAACAGCTGATGCTGAGGACCTGGTGGCCATATGCAGTTTGGAGAGTTCTGCTTTAGACCTGCTCCCAAGGACTGAAAGTTGGGTGGTTGGCTGAGGTGCATGAGCTGCACCTTCCACCTGGTGGGAGGACCATTCATTTGCTTCAGGATTACTGTGTTGGGTAGGCTGATGTGTGGCCAGCGATTCACCTCAAAAAGACTTTCTTAATACAGACTACAAGGTAGAGGCAGTAAAAGTGGAGAAAAGGGTTCTTCACAGATGAAGGCAGCATCCAGAGACTTCCGAGATTGGAGTCTCTCTGCCTACTTGACCTTGAGTCTCCGTTTGTGGCTTTTAGCAAGTGACTGAATGTGGGATTCACCTGGCCACTGCTGGAGAGTGTCTGTTACCCTGGAGCGGGTTTACTCCAGTCTCTTCTTCTGAAACTTGCTGGGATGAGTACGACAGTTGAAGGACTTAGCAAAAGCAGGAAGCCTTCAGAGGATAAGACAGTCTTGTGGAAAGAGGCAGCGCCACTGCAATGATAAGCAAATCCCTACGTGGGTTGAGAAATCTGCTCTTTCATTGCCTCAGTTTTTTGTGCAATGTGGGGTTATCCATTAGACTGCTCTTCTCCAAACAATGTTACAAATTCAGGAGAGGTTGTCAGCTCACCACCTATCAAAGCTATGATGTCAGTGTATAAGGTTAGTCACATTGTGGAAGTGCAATGTGAGAATCAAAGTGGATTTTCTATACGATATTTTGGTGAAACCATTATTACAAAATTGCTAAATATCGGAAATGGCTTTTGTTAAAATGAAAATACAAATGGTGACTAATTTGTCATTGAGGAGATCAATATATTTGAACTCTCCTATCTTTGTGATGACTTGAGCAAGAAGAGAGATTAGTTTTGAATAGAAAATACAAGACTAATCATAAAATCTTCCAAATCTTTGTGAACCAAATACCCGTCTATCATGCATACTCTATGAAGATCTTTACAGCTTAAAAACATACTCCTATACTTTTAAAATTTGGTGGATCCATTCTCATCTTCAGAAGCATCCTTTATGTTAAAAAGATGCCAATCAAAACCTATCTTTTAGAGGACATTGCTTGTCTCCAGTACTATCGCTCAAACAGTGTAAAGTTATTTTGTATTCAGGGAAACATCAGGACAGGATCAAATAGCTGTTACCTGAGGATCTCTTCCTGTGGAAGTAACTTTTTGACATGTCTCTCTCTCTCAGTTTTTTTTTTTTTTTTAAAGTTTAGAGCTAGTGTAGCGTGTTGGGACACTGTGGAATCAACGTCTAGTCATGTAAGAAAATAAAACTGGGTTTATTTGTGAATCTTAGGAGAGCAACCTCTCATTTTGCTGGATTGCTAAAAAGAAAAAATCTGTATTTCTTCCGAAATCCAGCATGAGATTTAATTGTAAGTGCATGGTTAACCATTACAAATCTCCTTGGCAAAATGATAGTTATGTACAAAGCATGCATTAAGACATTACAGATGGCTTTTTTTTCCCCTTAAGGCTAAGCTATGTTATATCAAGTAGCTTTTTTTTATGAGATAAGAATTTATCTGAAAAGGTGATGTCAGTGCCCACTAGTAACTGGTCAGCTAAATGTAGGAAAAACTAGCTTGTCAGTACACATTTTGAAAACAATGCACTGCTTTTCTTCAAGGACTTCCTAAAATGTGATGGAAGCTCTTCTGCTGAGCTTTTGAGGTCCAGGAAGGGAAACAGTTGTGAGAACTATAGTGATCTGAAATGCTTAGCAGCAAAACCCACCACATTTCTTTCCTTTTGCAGAATCATACTTCACCTCCTTGCAAAACACTGCAGAGAATCCCCATCACTTTAGCTGGTTCTTCCAGAAGCTTCTGTAGTGGGGACCAACAAACACTGGAGATCTTTAAGACCCGCTAGGATGCAGTCCTGTGCCACGTGCTCTAGGTGACCCTGTGTGTGCAGGGGGGTTGGACTAGATGACCTCTAGAGGTCCCTTCCAACCTTAAGCATTCTGTGATTCTATGATTCTATGAAACACGAGTCTAAAAGAGTTAAAAAGCCCATTTTTTAAACAAAAAAAGGTGTAAAAGGTCATGTTGAATTACTATTGGCAGGTTTGTCAGGTTATGGAAAATAACAGATTCTAAACAGTAACATCCTCTCATATTGTAACTTTAACAGATTAGATTAGAATATGATAGAATGGAATGGAATGGAATGGAAAAGAAAAGAAAAAAGAAAATAGAAAAGAAGAGAAAAGAATGGAAAAGAAAAGAAAAAAGAAAAGAATGTGTAAGAGCAAGAAACAATGCAGAGACAATGGGGTACATATTAGAGAAGAGCTTAGATTTTAGGTTCTGAGATTGTTTCTTCAACGTTAAAATGGGAAGAAATCTTCACAATGCCAAACCTTTTGAAATGGTGAGGTTTTGAGAAATGCTGACATTAAAAAGAGGGCTTTGTTTTGCCAGTCCTGTGCAAGTATTCTGGCTTCTGATCTGTGCTTTTTCCAAAGGTGCAGAGCTGGAAGTTTAAATTTGACTAAGATAGAAGAAGGTACTCACTTTCTGCCTAGCTTCATTTGGTACTGAAGTGCTCATCCTGCCTTCCCTTTGTAGGACCTGGCCGCCCTTTCTCGGCTATTGATTTCTCACATCAAGGACCTGCCTTTGTTACTTGGCACAGGTACCATTTGCTGTTGCTGGAAAGAGATCTACAGGTTAGCAAAACATCCTTTTTATTTTTCATGGAGCTTTTCTCTTTTGCTATACATCTTTGTCCGGCTAGCCAAGGATATTTCCTAGGATAGATTCTTACACAACGTACTGTCAAGTACATTTCCTTACTGGTCCTTTTTTATTTAAAGTGAATTTAGTTCTTGCAAGGTTCTGAGCAGTTTTGAGATGACTGTGAGCCTTTTCAAGAAGAACAAGACTTCAAATGGAGTTAATAGCCAGATGAAGATACCACAGATCCCACATTAGGGACTTCACTCTGAACAATTACATAAAGGTTATCATTGAGATTTTCCGATATAGTCTCAACAAAGAACAGAAGATGTCTAATAAAATCAAAGCAACACTTACAAGCACAGCTTGGTGACAGATATTGCCTGTTGGTTTTGAAGACACTATCTTAGGTAAAGCAACTCCAAATATTATCCCTTTAACAATGCCATTTAATACATTCATATATTTAGGTATAGACTTTTAAAGCAATGTACGCTAAGATGCCAGGTGGTTGGTTAAGTATTCATATTCGTATTACTTCTATGTTGGCAGCATTACTCCACTTTAACCTGTTATCAAAATAATTGTGGGATCTTGCTTGCATGAAATCCTGTCTAACAAGCAGATGCAAGCATTAAGACAAAACCAGATTCCTCCCCACCTTTTCTGGAGTGAAAGCAAACCACATAAACAATTTTACGCATTGCCCACTTGCTTCACTCATAAAATCTCTTAATTGTTTAAAGGCTTGATTCATCTTTTCTTCTCTTCTCCTGCTCGATTACTGAGTGAAAAGAGCTAAGTAGAAAGCTTAACTTGGCCAAAAAAGTGCAATTCAACAGTACAATAACTACAGACAATATTTTTCTTGGGCCTGACTCAGTGCAACAACGTTTGCAAAAGAGTTGGAGCAGCATTATGAAATGTGTCGTTCATTTGCAAACAATTTTGGGAAATTACTCTGTTTTTTTTTTTTTTAGATCTTTCCTTTAGAGCTGATTCCCTGCTAACACATTTCCTTTCCTTGTAGAGACTGATGGGCAATGAGTCCTTTGCATTGCCCTATTGGGATTTTGCCACGGGTAGGAATGAGTGCGATGTGTGCACAGATGAGCTCTTTGGAGCATCCCGGCCAGATGACCCAACCCTAATCAGCCCCAACTCCAGATTCTCCCTCTGGCAAATAGTTTGTAGCAGGTAAGAGAGTTCCTAGAAAAAACTTGCAAGCTGACCAAATCTCGCTTCTTGTTTTTTGTTTCTTTTTTTTCAGTATTGGCAGCTCATATTGCTCTCACAGTGGGAGGGAATGATAGGAAAAGAGTCAAGGCTGCTTTTTAAACCTGGCACTCATGGAGGCTTTATATGGTGCTATCTAAGTTTTACTACTGGTATTATGGAAGTATATTCTTAGGATGTTTCTTCTGGGACAAGATTTTAGTTGATTCAGCCAATCTGAGTCTGACAAAAGTTTAAAGACCTTGCCACATTTGCAAGTATGTTTTTTAAAGGAGAAAAGCCAGTATGCTCATTCTCTGTAACACTCAACTGATCTTGGAAGAAGTTGTGGATAGGTTGAAAAATCTGGTTTGCATTGTGCGAGATCTTAAATCCAATATATTTAATGCAGTTTTGGTATTGACTTCAAAGTGACTCAGTTTTCATGTAGCTAACAAAGTTAAAAAACCCCTACTCACTATCTTGCTGTCAGCTATCTGTAGGTATACAGCGATTTGAGTAAGTGCAGGGTACTTCTTTGAGTAAGTTGATGGGAATTTCATGTGCAGGATCGGGCCCTTATGATATATGATGTTGTTGTTTATAATACTCACATAATATTCTTCTATGAGAAGATCACCTTCTTCTATGATATCCTTCTGTGAGGCTGGGGTCAATCCGAGGTCAGAAGAAGGTACAGAAAGTTCAGAACTGTTCAGAAAAGAGTCTCTTTCTCTGGGCATGTAAAGAGCTACTCGAAATACTGGCCTTAGGCACCCATTAGCATTATGTTTTATCTCTAGTTTTTCTCTAAAATAAATAGAGTTTTGTTTTTCTTCTTGAAAACTGAAGTGACTGGACTTTTGTCTTGCCAAGGTTAAATAGAAGGCCTTTTCTTACCCCAGCAGTTTAGGAAAGTGCCATTTCTTATATAATGAATAGCCCATACAGATATATTTTTTACAGCTGTTATGTTGTTTTTCTTCTTCCCTCTTGATCTCTCTGATCTAAAGGACCCCTCATGAGCTGCAGCACTTTTATCCCCCAGGCTCTGAAAAAGAGGTAACAATGTACTGCAGCCACCTCTCTCCTGGTACCTATGAGGGCTGAAAGTGCAAACCTGTTTTCTATCATTCCTTGCGTTTCTTTTTGCCACCTCACAATGGGACTCCTTTTTATTTTATTTTTTTTCAATCGTTAAAAGTTAGAATGCTACTCATTACTCAGGACCAAAAGTTTCAACTGTTTGGGGCTGTCTGCCAAAGCCTACTTTTCTCAAAAGCTGGGATGGGAGAGGGCACGCACGGAGTTCTGCTAGCTCTTCCCGAAAGGTCCTCTCACCGAGGACCCCTCAGGTGAGGTGAGGCCTCTTTTTCACTGTGGGGGGAGAAAAAGGCTAACAGGCACGAACGCCCTGTCCTAGCTTGTGCCCTCTTCTGCTTCCCTCCCAGTTTGGACGACTACAACCGCCTGGTCACGCTGTGCAACGGGACGGAGGAAGGGCCGCTGCGGAGGGGCCTGCCGAGGGGCTCCGGCCGCCCGCTGCCCACTGAGGAGGACGTCAGGAGCTGCCTCTCCCTGCGGGAGTTCGACAGCCCCCCGTTTTTCCGGAACTCCAGCTTCAGTTTCAGGTTTGTCCTTCGGCTCCTCTGCAAGCCAGCTACCTCACGTGCACTTATTACTCGCGTGTTTGTGACTGAGACAGGCTTGATTAATAGGTATTTTTTTTAATCCATCCACAGGAATGCGCTGGAAGGGTTCGACAAACCAGACGGCACCCTGAACTCATCAATGTTGAGCCTTCACAACTTGGCTCACTCTTTCCTCAATGGGACCAGTGTTCTTCCTCACGCGGCTGCCAATGATCCCATATTTGTGGTATGTCTTTTTTTTTTTTTCCCCCCAATGTGAATGTAACTGGCAGTGATCCAAAGGCAGCTGTGTCACCAGAGATTTGCAGAATGGAAGAAGTAAAGCAAACCCGCTAAAATGGGTCCTTTCCATACAAAGTGAGAGCTCCCTTCTCTTTGCTTGAACACTGCCATGTTTGCATAATGGTCAAATAAGGGAGGAAGGCATCTCAGGATGGTTTGTGCAATATAAAATCAGCTTCCAGAGAGAAGAGTAATATTCTGAGTCATGTTGCCCAGAATCCTTTCATTAGGTAGGATTTAAACTTCGTGGCTTATAGCAGACAATTTTACAGCAACAGAAAAACTGAACTAGTTTTCAATCAAAACTAGACTGAGTAGCTTTTTGGTTAACTCCTCTCTAATGGACAATCTAAGAGGAAGCACATTTAATTTCAGAAATAATGGGATTTTGCTGGTGCGTTAGTATAGAATTGCATTGCGATGAGAGGACAAACAGCAAACATGGACAAACATGCTATCTGCTACACATTTCATCTGCCAGTTGTTTTCTTCTTTGTTGAACTAAACCACAATGATTACACGGAAAAGTTCTAGCAGAATTAAATTATTTCCTTATTCTAGTGTTGTAATTTTGCAATTTTCTGTTGAAAATGTTAATTTGATAAATTAGCCTGACTACTTAAGTAGTAGTTCTCCAGCTTCTTTCCTTCATAATTCTTGAATTCCTACATTAATTCCTTCTTACACAGTGACATCTTTATTTCACTGTCTTGTGCATTTTTACACAGAGAGCTATTTTCCCTAGACATTTTCAGGACTATTTTTTTTCCAGGGTGGTCATTAAAGAACAAAAGTACACCAGAAACGATTTTGAGCAGCCGCTGTGTCTAATTGGCGTCTAATAGGTGTCTGAGCTCAGGGTGGAAACAACTTTCCTGGAGTTTTATAGACCTATAAACTTACTGGGAAAGACTCAATGCAATATGAAGCTAACAGGAGTCGTGGTGCTTGCGGAATGCTACAAAATGACCATGAAGAATCCAATTTGCTGCAATTTTCCAGACACCTTCAGAGGCAAGTGAGAGGGAAACATGTATGAGATGCAGATTAACCTGAATGAGCTTGGTGGAGCCTTACATGAGACCTACCTATTCATTTCCATCTGGGTGATACTATGATATCAAGTCTTAAATATATATAGAGAGGAAAAGCAAAGGGTTTTCCTTCTGCCTGATACTGCAAACACTTCATAACTGTCCGGACAACGTTCAAACAAACCACATCCCTTGACGCTGTGGAGATGCTGTGAGCTTCCAGCATATTCTTTGGAGCCAAGATGTTACGCTTTTCTGCACTTGTGAAGCGTTTAATGCCCTTGAACATAATAACCACAGGATTAGGTAGCTTCTGCAACGCTTTGAGAAGCTCCTCACTTGAAACGTCCGTTTCCCGCTGCCTCTCATGCATTTAAGTGCTGCTTGTTCTTGTGAGTGTCTTGAGCTCCCTCCCGTGACTAAACTAAGCATTGCTTCTCTGAAGGAGTGCTTAGACTTCAGAGTCAATTTTCATGCATAGGTCTCTAAATGAAGCTGAGATTAATCAAAGCTATTTAGCAATTCACTTTGCATTCAGCCTAAATCCCTGGGTCAGGGTTTTCAAGAGAAAGTGCTGAAAAGTAACTGGACTTTTCAGTGTAGTGAGTACTCAAGGTAGCTTGTGACAATGATAGAAAGCTGGCTTTTACAAAATGAGCATCTGGAGAGAGAGCTCATGATGAACAGTGTAAGAAAGTATATAGCAAAATGTCTTATGGAGTAGTTTATTTTAGCCCATTCTCATAAGTTTTGCTGGTTTCTTGTAAAAAGCTGCTTCCCCTGAGGCTAAAGTGAGTATCTGTCCCCATGTCACAGCTCTGTGTATGGTGGGACACCAGTGAAGCCCCAGCAGGTCCCTGGGACATGTGCTGTAGCCAGGGGAGGGCAGGCAAAATTTTTCCATCCCTGAGGAGGTGAGAGGGATGTGGGAACCAAGCTGGGGTGTTCTCTGAGGGGCAGCCTGAGTCCTATGCTCTCCTCTGGTGACAGAACCGTTGTGCTTGTTGAGGGCAGGCAGTGTGCCAGCTCCACCCTTTGGTGACTGGTGTCTCGCCACCCTCCCCATGCTCATGCTTAGCATCTGCCTAGACCCACTGTGCAATTTTCTCAAGAGAGAGCTTAATAAACATGCAGGATTGATTTTGCAGGTTCTTCACTCCTTTACTGATGCCATCTTTGACGAATGGATGAAGCGGTTCAGCCCTCCTGACAATGCCTGGCCTGAGGAGATGGCCCCCATTGGTCACAACAGACTGTATAACATGGTCCCTTTTTTCCCTCCTGTGACCAATGACCAACTCTTCCTCACTGCGGAGGAACTTGGCTACACCTATGCCATCGACCTGCCAGGTACGTTTTGAAGATATGGCCATACCGCCAGGTCAAACAGTGTGGCAGGTGAAGTTCTCAGTGATGCAGGAATTTGGAAAATAAGGCACAATTTGCAAAAGCAGATGTCTATTCCCCAGGTCACTAGCAATCACATGTGTCTGGCATCTTGTCGTAGCCCAGGTAGTTGCAACTTGCCAGGTGTGTTATGGTGACCACAAGCTTGTGCCGTTTGTTCCTGTTGTGCAGCCAAATGCACCAACTTAAACGGCTCTGATATTGATGAGCACGCTGCTTTGGGTCTGGGGAGACTCTGACTTTGGCTCCTGTTCCCAGGGCGGTTTATGCCTGTTACAGCATCCTTTAATCTGTCAGAGGTCAGGCTCTCTGCCAGGAATCTTGTCTGGCTAATGCTGGTCATTAAAAAATGCTAGCTTTACACATTGTACTGCACCATGAAACTCATTAGAGACGCCCTCTGCTAAGCTTTGGATGCTTGGATACTCTTGAGGGATGTATGGGGTGTTTCGTGTTATAACTCTCCACTAAACTTTAAAGATTTCTGCATGTTTTGCCTCAGTGTTTGTCTGTTCTTTTAAAATCAACTTTGACACAAACCAGATCAAGACAAAAAGCTTAAAAAACCCACTGTATTTCTGTCTATTGAGTCCATCAAGAGGCTGTAGGTACTTATCTAAACAAAAAATTATTTTATTTTTACTTTGTATCTCTGTTTCTAATCTGTGGAGACCGCTTAAACGTCTACAGACTGCAAGGGATTGAAATCCCCTGCCCTTCCTTCTGAGGCTGCGTTCATGCAGGGGAGCTGCCTCTGCAGTGGTTTTCTCAGGGATGTCCCCAGAGTTTCCTCTGAATGTTGTGACTTCCCCTGTTAATGCATTTCAATTTTCCTTCTTCTGGACCACTGTACCTTCTTCTTTGGCAATGCTGCTCCCCCTCGGGCATCACTTACCTAGGCAATAACAAAGACAGCTTGGGATTGTGCTGGTTCTTGACTGCAACCTAAATACATTTTGAGCCCACTGTGAAGCAGCATTTCTATTCCTGTTAGGATGATCAGTGTTCAGAGAGTGAAGTTTTTATGTTATAACCCTTCTCTTTCATCTAAATTTATAGCTTGATGATTCTACGGTATTCACTATAATTAACTAACTGGGGGTTAACATGCATGACATTGTTGGCTCTCATCATTTTGGCTTCATATCCAATTTGGCCATGGCTGCCCTTAACTCTTTTGTTGAGGTATACTTCAGCTTGGGGCATACAACTTTTAGTCACTTCTGTAGTCAGTAAGTGACATCTCCTTGAGGCCCCTGAATTTAAGTCCTTATGTTTAAATAGTTTCCAGGTATTGAAAATACCTTAAGCTTCTCTGAGAGTTTTTCCTGAATGTTGTTTGAGTCAGACTTTATAACTGGCATCAGTGACTGTAGCATTTTTCAGAACAGGACATCAGGAATTTCTTGCTCAAATCTTCTGCAAGCATAATTTAAAAATAAAATTAAAAGTTGCAAGTGGAACTGGAATGGACTTACTTATGCAGCAAGAATGATCAAAATTGTGTAAGAAGACAGTTCCCCAGTAATGGTTCAAGATCAGAGGATGTGATGCACAGCTGGTCAGCAGAACCATAAGTAGTAGGGTTTTCAGTTAAACACTGTGCAGGTAGTTATAGTTGTCAAAAACAGTATGATATTGTGTTCTCTCATGTGATTTTACAAATAAAATTATGAGAAATCCTTACTTCAGATTTTCTGTATTTCCAGGTTCACTTGAAGAAACTCAAGCCTGGGCTATCATGGTTGGAGTCACAGTTGGAGGAGCAGTTGCAGCTCTAGTCCTGCTAGTTCTGTTGCTTGTGTTTTTTCAACACCAGAGACAGAGAAAAGGTTTTGAACCACTGATGAATGTGAGCTTCAGCCCCAAAAAGTACATGGAAGAGGCGTAGTGCCGTGGCTTGTTTTCTTTGGTTACTCTTGTAGGAGGCGAACTTGACTAGTTTATTCAGATCTTAGATGGGTTTTTAGCTACCCACTATCACACACTCCTCTGGCAGCTAAATATATTGTTCTCATTCCTTTTTTTTTTCCCTGTTATCTTGTGAATTGTAATAGGTGAGGTCTCTGGGTGCTAATGTGTAACGCCCAAGACAGGCCAAAGTTTTCTTATTTCCACAGATTATCTGGAGTGTGTGATACATATTCTCTATAGATTTAGATCAAGACAGCTGAGAATGCGACACAAGAAGAAAAACAACTTGATCAATAAGCAAGATGATATTTTAGCTCAGTGTGTTTTTGATTTCATTTAACATCTCTGAGATGTGCAGAATGTCATTAGCTCTACATGTATATTTGAATAGCAGATCATTTTACAGTTATCAATCAATATTCTGAATAAATGATGTAGACTGCTTTGCTGTTCCAAATGTTTCATGCAGTTTGATAAGAGGGAAGAAGGGAGTACAGCCTGACAGAATACTCCGAGAAACCTCTGTTTAGGTTATTTCAGAACCATGATCGGTTCCATATGTTATTTCTGATCAAGCAGATTCTAACTCTGGATAAAAATCTCAACTCAGCTATCCCTGTAGTTTGATTAAGAGCAGGAGTTCTCTAATAGCTAAAATACACACTTCTGTTTTATATCTGAGTTAAGGACCTCTGACAGAAGCTGCATGTGATGCTCGTCCTTCCCTCTTTTGGCTCTTCTGCACAGTTTTGTGGTATGTATGAAAAGGAAAGGGTGGCTCAGAATAGGTAAAGTGGTACTAAATGCAGAGAAAAGAGGAATTTTTCAGTAATGAGAAATGTTCCAATAACAGAGAAGTAGGAGTGAGTATGTGTAGGTTGAAGGAGCAGGTATCAGATAGGAAGTAGTCAGAAAAACAGAAGCATCTCCTCAGAATCAGATCAAATGTTGGTCACAGTATAAAGCAGTTACCTTCAATGTCTACCTGGTATTTGAGCTGTGGCTATTCCCAAGATGTATAATAATCACAGTCATTATTAACTGAATCTATAGCTATATCCGTTCACATATAACAGGACAAATTGTTTTGCATACCTAAAAGTTAGTTAAATACTTGGTTAGTTATATTCTCACAGGACTCCTTTACTAACCAACCCATCTTGTGGCCCAAATTTTCTATAACTGCTACTTTATATTTGGTGATACAGCCATGCATTAGTGATTTAGGAAGATGTGAATGTTGAAGACTCCTTGCAGAAAAGAATCTAGAACTTATCTAAATATTTGCCAAAGTTTGGGACCCAGAGCTCTTTAAACAGCAAGGCTGAGATATCATCTATTACTCAGGTCTGCAGATAGGGGAGCAGGTTTGGATATGGCATTCCCTGGACCTCTTTCTTAAATATTCCAGTATAAATATAAATATTCCATTATAAATGCCATTTAAACATAATTTTCACTGTATTTGTGTGACTGTCCTGTCCATTTACACAGGAAATTAAGTCCTGAATAGATTGTGTCAGGCTCAGTGCATGTGTTATATTAACAGAATGCTCAGATTTGGCATTTTTATTAACCGTAATGACTTGTGTCTTAGGGCCTGCTCGAATAAAATTCCACTTAGTAAATATTTCGGTGGTCTTCCTTCCAGGTCTGTTTAATACTAGCCACTATTGAGCTGTTTTCTCTTCCTTTTTTTTTTTTTCTTTACTACTTCTTTCTCTCGGGGTAGCAGTGTGGTTACGCAGGCCTGTTGGAGGGTCCCGGAGGCAGCGGGCGTCGTGGTAACACGCACTGCGAGCCTGACCTGCCGCAGGGACCGCGCGGGTACCGTGATCACAGCGTTCCAGTCTTCTTGGAAATCCACTGTAAGCATACAAAGCGTTTGGTGAGCTACTTGCTGCTTTTCTGTTTATCATTCAACATTTGGTACAACTGCCCTTCAACTCAAGCTCAGTGCTAGGCTAAGATTGCCTTGTGTTCACCTGTAAGCCCAAAGATACAGCCTTCTTTTGGAATTAATTATGTTCCTTACCAGAATTTCTCACCGCTGTTTTTCTTCACTGAAGCATTGACAGGGGATTAGGTAATGGTTGTTTTCATATCAAATTTGACATGATCTACCAACATCTGTATACCTACTTACACATTAAGGTTTCAAATGTCTATGTTATGCATCTATCCACTCAAAACGTAGATGAGTTAGGTGGCCAGGAAAGGCTTACGCTTGGCAGTATGATGTGGAGCTGAACTCCCTCCAGACAACACTGATAAGCTGGCTGTGCACTGAAGTCCATCCTGCTGCACAGGAAAGCCTCGCAGCACCCTAAGAAGGCTGCACGGCCCTTGGGAGAGCATGGCCATGCCCTCTGTGGTTGCCAGCCTTCACAGCCAGCGCAGGTTTCTCCTGCACAGTACTGCGTTGTGCCACCTGGGCACGCCTGAAGACTAAGATACACAAAAGCCAACATGAGGAGGGGAATACCAACGGAAAGTGCTGAGGACAAGTGTTTGCAGAATTGCGGAGAGGGGCTCATTGCTGCTGTAGAAAGCAAAACTATGTGTTTGTTAGACTTCGTGATGCAGGGTCAGTGCATGGGAGCCAAAGGAGATTCAAGGAAGCAGCCTGAGCAAAGAGCTCTCAGGCTGCTAGGAGAAGAGTACACAAACACCAGTGTATCCCCTGCTGCAGGTGCTTCAACCCATTCCTTCATTCAACACCACAGCCAAGATGCTCTTCTTGAACAGCTGCTCCCCTGCCTGGTACCGTAGGTACTGGTTCGGTTTCCCTGCCTCCGTGGGACTGCTGGCTGCGTGGGACCAGCTTTGTGTGGTGCTGAGGACATTACCAGAAGCCTCCAGGGAGCTGACTGGGGCATGTGCCCGTCAATCTCAGTTTTCAACCAGTTCTGAGGTCTCCTTCTCTTAGCAGGAAATGTCAACCGCTTGCTAGCACAACAGGACTGTCAGCCTTCAAATGCACCAGTTAGGGCCGAATTGTGTTTTAGCAAGAAGCTGCTGAATCAAGATTGCCGCCTTTGGTTCTGTGTGTGACGTGAATGCCAAAGTTTAGGAGGCGGGTTGGGCTGTTACATCCAAGGCTAAATGAGGTTTTTTCTTGGGGCCCCAGGACTTAAGTCTGTACCTGACTAGCTTTACCACCTACGAGTGGTGCTCTACCACCTGCTAGTGGTACACTACCAGTAGTGTAGCTGCTGTTACTGCAGCACTTGTCTGAAAGCAGCTCTGATTATGGGCAGGGGGATTATCTGACAGTGGGACTGGGGAGAGAGAAGGACAGAGAGACTGGGGTGACAAAACAAAATACGTAGCCTATCCATCTAGCTTGTTAGAACTGATTTTGCCTAGAGATGGGTAAGTTAAACAAGAGAGACTTGTGCAGATCTCATTTGTAAATTGAGTGTAGGTGCTCTCCTTTCCTGAAGAAAAGCAATTAGTGCATGAGATTAATATTATACACATTAAAAGAGCCCATGGTAAAGATTGATATTTTGCTCTTTTCACTTGCTTGGTCTGAATTTAATAGTGATAGCATTAAAGCTGTGGCTAGTCTTACAGTTACTTGTGAAAATGTGGCTTATGCAGGCTATATGGCGAGTGCAACCTGCCCTCTAGTGGCACACCTGAAAATTACCTGCTGACACTCTAAAGTTGATTTTCTCACTTTTTTTTTTTTTTTTTTTTTGAAAGAACAGTCTTGGTATACCAACTAAGACAAGTTTGTGTCCTTGGTGAGAAGGAAAAAAGTGCAGGTAAAATTTATATGAAACAAAAATAAAAAAAAGTTGAGCATATGCAAATACTAAATTTTTGATTTTAAAGGTTGTTTCTCTGGCTTAGTGTTTCATCCATTCTGAACTACAAAAAAACAAAAACAAACAAACCCCCCATGTTTTATTGTTTGATGTAGGTGTTAAAAATACCTAAAGTCTATTGTGGTATAAATTGTACTGCAGCTGTTACAGCTGGGGAGGGGGAGATGAAGAAGGACTACTTTGTCACATAATTGGAAGGAAAGACTGCTAAGGCTTCTGCAGAAAATAATCCTGGAAACACATGATCCCCAAAACCCTAGAGGCCCTGGGATGTTAGTTTTGAAGGTGCAATTAGTGCATTAGATTCCTGGAGCTCCTGGAGCTGCTCTGGGTAGGGATGCAGTGTTGGTTGGGCCACCTCCCCGGCCTCGGCGCAGGCAGGCAGTGATGAGGACAACGACACGGGCAATGAATGAGAGCCGTGTCCATCCGTGATGGGGGTGCTGGAACCCTGGGACTGCCCTCATCCATTGCTTTTTTCCTCTCACCTTCTTAACTGAGTACGCCCAGCACAAAGAGGAAACGTGAAGGACCAACACATGCAATCTCTGGGTATCTTTCTGCTCAAGACACTTTGCCAGCAGATGGGAAAAGCTGCTGTGAATTACTTCAAGCTGAGGTGGGTGTAAGCATCACCACCCCCTGCCTTTAAAAATATTCCTATTGAATTGATGCCTCCTTCTAACAAAAAGCTCTGAATCATGCAGGGGCATGTAATATAAGGCTCCAAATGAGATGTCTAACCCCCGAGAGGGAGACATGCTCGAAAATATCCCTTTCTCTGCCTTTTTATTAACTAGACCCTTGCAGCTTCCAGCTCTGTTGGGAGGGCTTTTTTTGTGGATTATCCTTCTAAGGAGTTTAATTCTCTCTAGTCGCTTGCTAATTGCTCCCTCAATTGACTATACAGGAGCTGTGGGCAGCTAATGCCTTTCTGTATCAGCCAGTGGGTCGGGTGCCTGATTTTTTGACTCTGTAGTAGCTAGCAGTGGCCACATCATCTCTGTCTGTCATGGCCTATGCTTTTATGCAAATGATTATCATTAAAATTCTCTGAAGAATTAGTGAGAACCTGTCTGCTGAACTGAATTCAGCTTCGTTACTGCCCATTTAGCTGAATGAAAGTGGAGCTGTTCTGATTCTGTCCTGATATAGAAAAAGCAACAGAGGGCAACCACATTTCCTAACTGCTGTTTGAAGATCTGAGGTTGCAAGATCTGACCTTATGCTTTTCTTGACTAACTACGTTGTGCTTCCTTGCTCTTGGGACAAAAGTTGTGTGACTCTGCTCGTGATAGGACCAAAAGAGAAAGGACAGGCAGATTCAGCCTATCAGCTAAATTCAACACGGCATTCAGGCTGATGGCAACTGGGAAGAAATCTAGTTACCCTAAACTATGCCCTCTGGCTCTTTATACAGTGCATGAAGCCTGTTAAGTGCCTCTCCACACAGGTGCTTGGTGAGTGGAAGGTTAAGAACAAGGCTCTCTGCATTGTGTCTTCAGAGCTCCTGCAGCTGAGACAGAGCTATGGAGGGAGATTCAGTATTAAAAACTCTTCTCCAAAACTAGGCTTTTCAGGTCTGTGTGGCCAGACGGGAAGGTGCGATTGCTGATCATCTTTTTATCTAATAGTTTTGTGGCTTGCACTTGCCCAGCAAGAGCGATATCACAAATGACATCCCTTCTCATGAGGAAGCATCCTTCTGAAACCTTATGGTCATCACATCTACTCCTATACTGTATTTCAAGTTCATCTTGCACACTTTCCTTTGCACAGTATAGATCCAAAATATGGTTAGATATTAACTTGAGAGTGTTCTAGAGGTCCCTTCCAACCTGAGCATTCTATGGTTCTATGATTCTCCAAGGAAGAATCCTGAAAAGAAGACGTGACCATTGACCTTCCACGTAATGTGGCTCCAGTTGCACACCTAACTGCAGTGTCTAGAGGTCTAGTTCACAGCTCTGGGCTGATCTTATTCACTGATCCTGTCTGCACTTACGGTGATTTTACTGTCACCGTGTGTTTTTTCTTCAAAGGGCCCAGTGATACTTTTGCATGGACAGATCTGACCTGCAGACAGCAAACCAAGCAGATAAACACAATGATGAAAGTGAGAGGTCTGGATTAGAGAACTGGCTCTGTGAGCATTGAACATACCAAACTATTCAGCAGAAAGGGAGGAAGTGGTGAGATCTCTTCCACTACAAATGATAGCACTCAGTTCAGTTCTCATCCTTTCAATATCTTGCTGTCTCTGGCCTATTTACAAATGCTTGAACCCTGGAGCAACTTCTACCAGCAGGGTGGAAAGCACTGGCTTGGTCCATTCATTGCCCTCAGTAGTGTTTCCAAGATAGGTGGGACTGCACTGAGACAGGTGCTTTATTGGCAGCTCAGACAAAATGTTTGAAATAATTAACCTCACGTTTTCTCTCAGAGTAGCTCAAATAGCTCCTTATTTGGCACTGTAGATTCAGCTTGTAGTGGGCCTCCTTAGGTTCCTGATTTTCAGTGCTTGTGTAACAGAGAGCTTTTTTTATCTGCCTGTTTGGGATATGGTGCATATGTGCATTAGGATGGATGTGTAGGAGTCAAAGGCTCAAGTATTAAGCAACGGGGCCACAAACTCCCCTCTTGTGGCTTCCTTCCCATGGTGATTTTGCTGCTATGCCCCAGGCTGCTTCCAAGTTTGCTTCCCTTATGACCAGTGCTTGGCCCATCTGATTTCAGCAGATTGTTTTTTTTCATTTCAGACTCAGAAGAAAGTTTCCTGAGGTTTCACTGTTTTTGGTGCCTTTTGCTTTAAAGCATCTTTCAGCAGCTTCTTTTTTATGTGGAGGTGTTATTGCTCAAATATCTCTAACACATTCTCACAGCTGGCTCCTCTGCTTGAGTTTACTGAAAAACTATTCAACACATTAAATGCTCAGAAGCTGCTATTGCTAGGAATAAGGCTGATGAAGGCTTCCATTGGGCTGGCTGCCACTGATTTCAGATATAGCCTGAAGTGCTCATTAAACCTCCTTCAGTTGGCTTATTTTATGTTTTAACTAGATAATTTCAGGTGCTGGTGAGTGTTTTAACAACACGTTCTTCAACTTTCCTTCATGTTCTTGCATTCTGCTACCTGACGGTTGGTGACCACTCAGGCCTTGGGGGACTGGGCCAGAGTTATTTCCTTCTGTGTTGGCTCTGGTTGTCTGTGCATGGCAATACCGCAACATCAAATATGCTTACATCTTTAAGATCTACATCAATGGCCAGGTTATTGCTTAGCAAGTACTGTGCTCTTGCAGATCCCCTTGGCGTAGCACTCAGGCAGAGGCGTTAGCAAGTGCCTTTGTTGTGTACCCCCTCTCTCTGTGCCAAACCATTATTGGTGAATTTAGAATACAGCTCTAGCTTTGAGAAATGCACCTTGCAAAGACAAAGCACAATCCCTCCTGAGAAAAGAGAAGGCTGCGTTTTTAACAGAAAGAAAAATCATCCTTTTATTCAATCCAGGTACATTCTTCTACACCCGCTGTTCCTTTCCCCTTATTTCTTCCTGTGCATAATAATGATTTTGTAAAAACATTATATATATATATATTTTTGTAGAATTCATCATTGTTTTAAAGTGCAACATTCTAGTCTAAGGAAAGAAATCTGAGCAGGCACATGACACATGGAGAGGTACTTTATTTGCACCATGTCTGTCTGCTGATTAAAAAAAAATGTAGTCTACACTAGTGTCTGGGTTAGGATAGAAAATCAGAAAGAGAAAAGGTATATTTCTATTTAAAACTGAAATGCAACTTTGTGGGAGGAAAAAAATGGTACCTATTGTTTGTATATGTTTATTTGGCTTGTATGTACCATCTCTAACTTGATTTTGGGAATGACTTTTTTATCTATACTTACTTGAGTTTTTCAGACTGATGAATCTACTAACTTTCAGCCAATGAGTCAAAACAGTCTCATGCTCTTTTCTTTTTTTTTTGCCTCAATTGCTGACAGTTATTTGATATCAGTATAGTTCCTATTTGGAAAGTTCTAGTTGCAGAACACAAATTTTCTCCCTTTCCTTTTCTCTAATATTGCTGAGTTTATTTCATATAGAAGCAGCATAAGGGCAAGTTTTTCAGAGCAAAGTCGATGGAAATGGAAATTTATTAAATAACAACAGCATACAAAAACTGATTTGCCCAATAAATTACCATAATTTTGCTTTTCAACCAAGGAACCTAAGGCTTGTTTCTTCACACATTTCAAGGAGTGTGTAGCAAAGCAGCTTGCTCCAAAATAGAAGGATCTCATTTATTTTTTATTGCTGCATATCTAGAGAATACTTGAAATTGTCTTAGGAAGAGGCCCTGGAACATTTCAACATTTTGGGGTACTGTAGTTATACCTACACTCCCAATTACTGAATGAGAAAACAAAAGTCTTCTGGTTGGTACAAACAATTATCCTATGTGTTAACCATTTGCATGTATGTTGTATGAATATGTATGTTGTTTTTAGACTAGGCAAGGTTATGGTTAAAAGTTGAAAGCTTTAATATCTAATGTTTGTGAGGAATTTCTGTATTCATGTTAATTTTATTGACTTATATGTGTTAATTTTTGTGCCCAAGCTGAATAAATACATAACAGGGGAAAAATATTTACCACGGAAAAAAAAAGCCAAAGAAGAGAAATTTAATTCCTCAAAACATAACCAGAAGAACACACTTGGCATGTCAATCTGTTTCACTTTAATGACATTTTTTTTGACCACTCCAAGTCTTCCTCCTAGTTCAACTGCCAGAAGACTCCTTGACTTCTTCCTTTTCCCTTTTCCCTCTCTCCCATACTCACCACCTCATCAGTTTATTTGTGGTAGTTGCAAAAAGGCTGGATTGTTTCAGTGAGCTAGTTCCTTCCCCAAGCTCCTCATACTTTTAATAATTTTTCAGAGCCCTGTCCACAGAGTGCTCGGTGTGTGCTGCCCAGCCCCGTGTGCTAGGCTCGTCCAGGTGAAGCTGAATGCAGAAGTGAACACGATGGATGAGGCGTTGCTGTATAAACATGGGTTGCCATCTCTCTGTGTATGATACAATATCCTTCTCTGTGCAGATCCAAATTCGAAAGGAGCTTATTTTGTTATTTTGGCAGTCGCATCATGCTACAAACTCTTGACACCTGTTCATTTGTATATCAACTTGGCAGCTTCATCTGATAGCTCTCTGGTATGTCTGAGCTTAACAAGGTGTCAGAAAATGTCTTGCTAAGCCATGGTTTCTCCCGGATAAGTGAGAGAAGAACTGGATTTATTAATGTTTGCCTTTATTTGAGAAATTGTTCTTTACAACCTATACATCCAAGTGAATGGATGTGTGCTTTAGAGATATGCTACTGAGTGTAATATTGTATTTTTATTAAAACAATAGCATGCTAATAAATTTAGTGAATCCCCAGGATTTAGTATATCAATATTATTTCAGTGGTAAAACCTGGTTTTCAAGTATTATCTCTAAGAGATAAAAGAACAGACCAGAACCTTTACTCACCACTCAATTAAAAGCATCTGTTGCTTTCAAACAGTAAGCTAATTCTGTTTTCAATTTTTGGAAATACTTTCTCACATTTCATTGTCCTTGAAATTTATTTGCATGATGATGAGTCAAAAATATCATAAGAGACTTTCAATCTTTCATACAGTCACAAAACAAGTATCAGAAATCTGGCAGAGAAAATTGCCTTCATATTTCTAAAATATTTCTAAAGAGTTTCAGGAGCGTTAGAATGGGTAGCTGTATTTTGGAAACAACGGAAATCTTATCTATAGCAGTTTACATTTTTAAGATATCGTTAATTAATAGAACTTTGTGCAAGGTGCCTGAGAAAAGAATAGTAATTAATAGGAGTTATTAGTTCTCAGGTCTTCCATGATTCATGGGAGAATCTTTCCATTGTTGCAGTTAATGTCTCTTCAGGCAAGAAGTAGGATTTTAAACTGATGCTTCAACTAAGCTATTCCCTATAAACAACAGGTTTTTCCTCCTTGTAGAGCATGAATCATGCACAGAAAAATTTGCTTTGCTTTAAGAAAACAAGAAATGCTGCAAAATGTATTAGAATCTGGAATTTTCAGAACATGAAAACTGCAAAAAATACTCCTTTTTATTTTTTTGAAAGTTCAGGTTTGTGTCTGGAATGGGGAGCATAGGGATCAGGTCTAATTGAGTGTTTTTGCAGTCTAGATCAAATGATTATTTCGCCATTGCTATCTTTCTAAATTCAACCCCGACTCTTGACCCCAAGATTGTAGTTCATCTTATCTATCTATCTTAGATGCATAGTGTGGCTGCTCATAGCTTGATAATACAGTGCCATATGAGAAAGCTGATAGTCAGAGGTACAGTCTCCATGCACTGTCTCCAGCCCCTGCACTAGAAAGGCGTGCGTGGTTTTCCCACTGCTCTCAGCTGATCTGCCAGCTACATACAGGCCTTGGGAGTGCAACAGAAGAAGAATTCGCTGAACACCCTCAGAGGAGGCTTGTGCGTTTTGAGACGACTTTGAAAATCCTAGAAGAATGCAACAACTACTGCAACAACTGTTAGCATAGGATGTACAACACGTCCAGCAGGCAAATGAATTGAGCCCTACATGATCCAAAACTGGATGCTTATATTTAGACAGCTATATCCTCTGCTTTGATGATATTCAGTTCACCTAAATCTAGGTGTGTACCAGGTAAGGGTGGCTTCAGCTGAAAGCCAATTTGGGAAACTTTTTCTGCTGACCTACCATAAGCATCTTTGTGGATGTAGGATCTTCAAAGCCATTCCCACCTAATGTCCAGTTGCCAACCCAGCAGGGCACAAGTCTTCTGCAAGTCCCATGTTACATCTGATGACTCTGCAGATGTGACACAGTTAAGGCAGTACCAGACACCAATATGTAGGCAACTGAACAAAGTCCTTAAACTTAGAGCTGAGTCAACAGGAGAATTTTAAGATGGCTTTATCAACAGTTTAAAGACTTAATATTAAATTTCAGAATCCACTGCAGTAATTAGAAAGCATCAAATACATTAAGATGAAAAAACAGATCTTTCTTTGGGCCAACCCCCACTCCAATCAAACAAGTTTGATTGACACTCTAAGTCTTCCTATATCATAGATATTCTTATGTAGAAATATGGGATTTATTATGATTCAATAGACAGAATAACACGCTACCATTACATGATCTGTCAGTCTAACTGACTCAGAATTAACAAGCAAGTGAAAATAGCAATTGTGTCATTTTATAGAGTGGTTTTATATACACAGTCCCAGAGAGCTCTCACCTTTTCCAAAAGAATAGTTGAATAAGTAAGTATTGCCTGAAATTTCATTCTCAGATGTCATGACTTTTGACACTTCCACAAGGTTCTTCAGTAATCTGACACACATACATATAACTGGAAAAGATGCTGTAGGATGAACTCCTCATGAATTATTTTGGATTCATCTCACCTTGTGGTAGTAGCTGGCAATCATGGGATTAATACTGATGGCTACAATTCCATAGAGAGCACATTTTATTGTACATCTAAGAAACCACAAGACACAAAACAGGTACTTACTTCAGATATTTATTGTAGTCTATCAGAGAATACCAAATCCCTGTTTTCAAACCACCAATGTTCATTGCCTTCATGGTGTGAGTGAAGGTGGTAAAGCTAAATGAGAAGAACTGATGGACAAGGACAGATGTTTAACACATCTTTGATAAAAATGAATTGGACAGTTTTAAATCAGAGCAGTTATAGTTTTATTCTTTATATGGTAAAGCAATCTAACAAAACCAATACCATAAAAATAACTAGAATGAATAAGGCATGTCAAAGTCTTCACTGAGGTGTCAAGTATATATACATACAGTACTGAATATATTAGCAACAGTGTAAAAGATTGCCCCACACTTTATTACTATTGTAATTATGAACTAATAAAGTAAGTGTCATCAGTGTTGCTTGATAGGTAGACACTGAGGCTACAAGCGCAAAATTTAAATGGTTAGAATCAAACTCGTTGAATATGCTTCTCCTCATCCTGTAGTTAATGGCAAACTCTCACTAGCTTCAATGGAAGGAGGGCCAGAGAGGCTGGGGAAGGCATTTCTGATCCTCCATTGCATAGTCCTCGCACAGCTGAAATTATGTTGTCCACACTACTGTCATACTTTTAAATTTAGGATTGAAAGGAGAAGTCATATTATGGAGTTGTTATCTGTAAACGATGGTGACAGTAATCTCATCAAAATGTTGACTACTTATCACATGTCTTCAATGCTTAGTTCATTATTAATGAGCTATGTGCAGACCATCTACTATGACACTGTACATGTCTGTAAATTTTGCTAATCTGGAGAGAGTTATGAATCATTCACACCACTTATTATACTGTACAGCCAGACCAAGGCTTCTCTGTGCTGTCAGTGGAGAGAAGTTGGTGCAATGTGTAATTTATGCTCTTACCACAGGCGCACAGAATATGTTTCCTTACTTTGCTAATTGTACAGACAGGCAAGATCTCATGGCATTAGGTAGCAGTTTGACTTGCTCATTGCTGTTTTGATCACAGTCGTAGCTACAGCTGGCACCTATAGTATACGGTCTGCATATGACTTTGTGTGACTTTGCTGACAAGCAATCAGATCTTTTTAGGTGAGATATTGCTATGGAGACTTAGTTAATCACGAATTCTATTTTTTTAGTGCTTTACCAGTCCAATTATGACAAGATTTATACATAGTCCAATATATATTCTCATTGAGCAAAGGAAGGTCTTTCTATTTCTCACAGTAAAGACAACTGAAAACAAAGTGTTTTCAAATATTTTTAACAAAGTGCCTTTGTGGAGATAAACTGACAGTCACAGAATTTTCTTTGATTTTGAGAAAAATATCCATAACGTCTAATAATCAGAATTAAACTTTCATGTAATGATCAGGATTTTATGTAATACTGTTTTTAAAAAAGCAAAGCTTTGGCTAGTAATCAGTGACAATCAATTAGACTTTACAACAAGCCATTGCAAATTTAAAATATGCACACGAATAAACAGTAGAATAACACTATGAGAGAAATAGCTTGCCTTACACTGTTGTCAATGAAAATATGTATTCATTAATATATGTATAGTATGAAGCAGGGAAGCTAACAAGGTACAATCTGTCTGAAAAGCATTATGTGGATAACATTTGCAGGCAAAAGGCAAGGCAAATAAAATTAGTCTTTAAGAATGCTAGTTATTGTCTCAATCTATTACTGAATATTACAATCCTACTCTAACTCTCAAATGTGTTGTAAGCACTAAAAAGATTTTTTTTTCAGTAGGCAGCAAAAGGAAGTATTGATTTAGAAAATAAAATGTATGGCCTTTATCAAATGCCTTTGTCTAGTAACATAATACGGTACCAGGCAAAATTACCTTGGTAGAGCAGCAAGATCTTCTAATGCCTATACTTTAGGAAGATGCAATTACAAAATATGAGTTTAATAGGAGATCATTCAGTATCTGGTAGTAATTTCAGGGTACATGAAAGAAGCAGGTGACGCACTACAAATATATATATATATATATGTAAATGACTGTTAATACAACCCTCCCAACAAAATAACCCTGCAGTCAAACTTTTCTTACTAATGCTTAGGAGCACAGCAGTTTATGGTCTGGCTAGTCTATGGTTTCCAGTTATCATCTTTAATATCCTTGACATGACAAATCATGGAAGAAGCAAGCTTAAGTAATACTGTCTAAGCCTTGAGGGAAGAAATGATATTTACAATACTGAATACTGCTCTGTGAAAACCACATTAACTGTTGTACCCTGTACTTCGTAAAGACTCATGGGTAAATGGAAAAGCAATGGGCCAAACAGAACCAACTGAGGTTGTCTTGAAAATGTCAAAAACTTCCCTTCTTTCTATCCACAGGGGATTCTGAATGCATTTCTACTAATCAAAACTCTGTGGAGTGAAGTGCTAGGGAAGAATGTGATGAAAAAGATCCAGTAGTTGCAGAGGTAATCCATTGTGTATTGTTGTGTCGTGTACTTCTTGGATGATGGACAGTGACAGCGTGATTATAAATCTGTAATTCAGTTAAGGGGAGCCAGATGATGCTGTTAGAAATGAAACATGCTCTCCTGTGTATTATGAATTTCATCTTAAAAAAAAAGAAAGCAGGATGAGAGTTCTGATCAGTATTTTACTCTCTTCACTTCTGAAGGATATGTTTCATAAACATAGAAAAGTCATTTAATAATTATGGCAGTCTGAAAGCGTGAAGGGGACAGGGATCCTGAAAGACTTGGTGAGCTTTAAAGATTTTCTTCATGTTCAGATCAAGAGCAATAAGTAACCAAATTCATAAGAGCAAAGCTCCAAATTCTAAGAATAAGATACCATCTAGGTTGCTGTTTTTATCTGTCTAATTCTCTCTCTCTCTTTTTTTTTTTTTTTTACAGTTTCTTTGTTAACATTAGCAGGTGTTGCCAAATAATATCCGAAGACTCACGCTTTTCCACTTGTTTCAGAAAATTACAATAACATTTATGGAGATCCAAGCTATAATCATCTCTGAACCAGAAATCCCAGCCTGAGATTTTGCTCTTCAGGGCTGTGTCAGTAAATGGAGTCTTTCCAATGCAATGATTCTTTTATAGTGTATGCACTTAAAATTAATTGGCTTGTGGCTGTATGCATGTAGACATTTGTGTGTGTATGGGTAACTAAACGCGTGTATAGGGTGATTTGTGCATGCTCACATGTACTACACACATGGTCCCTTCTCAGAAATACAAAAAGGAAAAAAAGCATGAGAGCGGGGAGACTTAGAAAGTCAGAAGGAGAATGCTTGAATTTCTGGTCCTTAGCTGACTTCAATGAGACAGAAGAAATACACGATTTCCTAAGAGGTGCAGTAGAGAAGAGAAGGCTCAGTATTCACTAGATAACACTGATCTCTAATACACCTCATTCAAGAGTAGCTGATTATTATGACAGTAAAATAACTTCAATAATCAGCTACTTTGAATGAGGTGTATTAGAGATCAGTGTTATCTAGTGAATACTGGCCTTCTTTCTCTACTGACCTCTTAGGAAATGTGTATTTTCTGTTCATTGAAGTAGTAAGGACCTGAGTTTGACAAATGACTGAATGCATTAATGGTTAAACCTGAAGGTATCTTTATCACATTTCTCTCTCCTGAGGCACTATATTAATCTCCTTTCTGTTCTTCGGTGTTGGTACCTTACTCTTGGCTATCTCTCTGAGCTGGCCTGAGCCCTGTGTGTTGCTTTCACCAGGCTGTGAAAGGAACCTGGGGTTTCAGGAGAGATCATTTTTGAACCTCGTCCGCATGCGCATATGGGTTTGAAAGCAGATGTGTTGCATGTTCACAGCTAGGAAAGTTGGCAGATTCAGGTATCTTATAAAGACTGTAAACAGCATTACGCAGAATTCATAACAACCAGAACAGATGAAGCTGTACATTTAGTTACCTCAGGGCTGATTTGGCCAAGAAATGAGTCAACAATTATAACTTCCCTACTCTCCCTCTTGACTCCTCACTCCAGCAATAGCATGAAGATGAAACTCCCTAAGGAGTAGGATGGGAAAGAGTCTGGGCTATGTCAGGATCCCCCAGTCTCACCACTGGTATCTAACAGGCACTTAAGTGAGGTGCCTGAATTACAGGCCTTGTCATCCCAGTCTGCCTGCATAAAGAAGAAAAATAGGCCTATTCCCAAGCGCAGTGCAGATTTGGCAGTGCCTATTTCTTCCGAGTACCTCTCTGCCAAGTGAGGTGCTCGCTGACGTACCTAGAGCTAGGTGGGATGATTCTAGGCCCTAAGACACAGTTGGTTTTCATGGAGACAAATGAGGTGAAAGAAGAAGGAATCAGAAGGAGAGGACTTCAAGCCTGAGAGAACTTTGGGATGGCCTGTCAAGTAGGTCCCCATGCTTTCAGCACCATCACCTCTTCTCTGGAAATGTATTTACAGCTAATAAAGAAGAGCTTCCATAGTCCATCTATTATAGTTTAGGAATCATAAGGCTGTGTATGACTGTAGTGGAAAAGTAAGTTTAGTGTTGCATCCGAAGTAATTATTATAAAAGGCTATGTACAGAAATAAATTCAATTGCATTAGCCCTACAGAAAGTAATTTAAGGCATTTTACACAAAAAACGTTGGGCTCTGTGTAACATATTTCAGGAATGTATCAAAACAGTTTTTAATATTTTTCTATTTGTCTCCATGGTCCTTTTTTTGAAGTTATAAAGCCATAAAGAATCTTTTCGTTAAAAGATCAAAGTTTGCCTTGTTACACTGCTATTCATATGTGCACTGCTAAATAGAGTATTTAGAGATGGGAGAACTTTTTTTTTTTTTTGATTGGAACTCTCTCTAAACTGAACTTGTGTCATTTAGTTCCCAGTATGATTTATAAACAAGATCTTCTGTCTACTTTATCTCAGATCAGGCTGAAATGTTAAAGCTGATTCCCTAGAACAGCAGGTTTATAAGATTTTTTTCAACTCAACCTTATTTCTAAGGTTTATTATTTCAAAGTCTAACTTTGACTTGCAACCAAACATTTCCCCTATCAGTTCACATTTAACTATGTTAAATACTAATGTAGAAATATAGCATCAAAACTGGAGCTAACAATTTGCATGCTTTCAAGCAATGTTCATTTGTCTCAAGTAGTAAAAGTCTAACAAGCAAATATAGTTGTCAATTGATACCTAAATCAAGACATCTAACCTCCTTAAGAAACACATTTTGAATTTGCTAAATGCAACAAAGCTTCTAGTGGATATTAAGTGATATTGCTTGCCAACAAAACAAAGTAATCTAGGAGAAGTCTGTATATAAATGTCCATCACTTTTTGCAGTTTCACATCCTTAAATGTCAGAATGGAAAGCCCTTAATTTGTATATTTGTGTTCAGATTAGACAAAGGTTGGAAAGAAGCTGCAGAATGCTTTGAAGGTGAAAGTGATGCCTTTCCTCCCAGTACGTGCACATATCCACACATTATTTAGAAAATATTCTTGCAGTCTCATACTCAACTAATAGAATAAAACTAAGATCTGAACTTCTCAAACTAATTTTCTTTGAACAGATTTTTAAGAGTGGTCATCACTTTGTAACTCATATGAGTTACACTGTAGTTACACTGTACGTGTATAATGTAGTTTATTCATAGCTAATGTGAAAGTAAATGAAATGAAGACCAGAATATCAAAATAAAATGAATAAAAAAAAATCTACCCCCAAACCTCAAAACAACCAAATGCAGAACTGGTAAGAAATGTTTATACTGATACTACCTGATGAGTTAATCTTGCTATTGTAAATTCTCAAAATGTCTCACAAAATTCTTTGCCATTGGCTTTGCTGACTCAACAGTACAACTGAGAATAATAAAATTCAAACTGTAGGCTACAGCCACAAGGAAGAATTTTGTCACTATGGAATGATTGAGTCCAGCTGTAGTTTCTGAGATTTAATAATGCAGCAGATTGAAGAATAGTCACCATGATTTATGACAGATGGTCAAGAACATGCACACAGAAATTCATGTTTAGAATTGAGATAAAGGCTAAAGTAGGGCCTGATAAAGCCTGACAAAACAAAAATAAGTGGACCAAATCTCTTCTTTGTTATTGAATCCTCTGAAAAAAGAGCCATGAAGTTACACAGACACAGAGGTCTTGGAAAGGGCGACAAGAAGTCCAGTTAACTTGAACTGACTGAAAATACTTCAGCCTAGTGAAGAATATGGTCACAGGGACATGGGTGACACAAAGAGAGACAGGATGTGTGGCACATGGGAGGAGCAGAGGCAGGTAGGTAGCTTTAGTCAGGAATATCTACCATCAAAAAACACCAATTGTCCAAAAGGATTTTTTTTTTCTGGAATTCACTAGTTTTAATGAATCATTCATTTTGAAAGGTTTTCAGATGCAGGATGATACTTTGAGGTGAGAAGTAAAAGGAAGAGAGGGAAGAAACAGCACAGTTTACCTAGAAGATTCTGCTTGAGATGGTTAGTAGAACATGGAAAGTTCAATTCTCCACTGAACTTTGGTTCAGCAATAGGAATTCATGTTTTTCCCTAGCACATGTGAATGACCTATTCGGGCTTAATAAGAAACCTCCCTAGATGCATATTGGAGATGAGTATTTCTTTAAAAGATATGATAGGCTTTTGCATTTAAATAATTAATATTTTTAAGAATAAGAACTGCTGTTGCACAGAGTTCTATTATATATAGTAAGTTCTTTCTCACATATTGAAAGATACAGATTTAAACAAAGTACAAAGTCTTGAAAAGAAGAGAGACAGACCTTGCAGCTGATTACAGAAATATTGCTGACTACTGAAGCAGCATTTGGGTCTTTGTTACGTGCATGAGTGGATGGATTTAAATTACAGAAAAAAAAATCAGAGAATAGATAAGAAACAAGACTTGGAGAATGGTGAGGAGCACTAGCTGTCCATCACATACTTTGCATTCCTCATTCATTGTAAATCCTTTATCATCATAAATATGTTAGGTTTCACTAGGAAATCATTGCTTCTCTTAGTTGTCTCTCAGCCATCTTGGAAGAGCAAACACTACTGTTGTGCAGGATTTGCACTCGCAGCAGGATCTCGGTTTCAAGGGATCTGAGTGGGAGCTCAACAAAACCCAGAAGAACATAAAGGAAGCTCCAGGAGTTACAGCTACATAACTGTCTAAATGACTAGGCTCTGATTTTAAAGAGGAAGATTTCTTTCCATCTTCCCTGCCACTTGGAACTAAAAGTTGTATAAAACTATTTTTAGTATAATAAAAGTTGTATAAAACTATTTTTTTCAAGAATGGAAATCATACTGATTACCAGTTTAGAGAATATAGATTTGTCTTCTGTGGAAATTTTGCTTTCAAAGGTCTCCAGAGGCAATAACAGATGATACTGAGATACTGTTGATGATACTGTTTTTACTAGTGATGAATAAATACTCCCTTTCTCTCACCTTCCCAAGCCTTCCCAAGCAGAAGGACAACTTTTCTTGGTAATGTAGCTAGTTTTACTGTGGTAAAAAAACACTACATGATGATGCCTATTGCTTAAAGCTTAACAGCATAAGGATTTCTTACTACCAGAATAAGGGAGGGTATTCAAGAAGAAAAATCCTATCCAGTGTATCATGAGAAAAAAACCCTTCACATATATTGGACTGTAAGTATCAATGCAACATAATTAGAAATGACAGCTGATTAATATACTCATACATTTTCTGAAAACTGTTTGATTTCAATGGAGTTGTCTTTAAGCCATAGACAAATCTATGTGATTTCAACTGCTGGGTAGCCCAGAGTCCTCAGCTCTGGGGGAGCCAGTCAGGATGCCTGTGTCTACTTTGTAGTACAGTTTGGAAATTTAAAGTTGTGAATGCTAATGTTATCATTCTTATGGAAATTTGCTGCTTTATTTTCACTCAGAATCATACAGAAATCAAGTTTGAACATTTCCTAGAGGAAAGAGCTTATCTTTCTCTGCATGACTATAATCAAAATCCTTCCGTTAACTTAATGACAAAACTTCTCTTTACTTCAGTGGAGATGGGATTCACACAGGTGCAAAGCACAAGGTTGTTATACAGTCATACACAACCAAATGCAATCAGAATTGTAAGCTGTGTAATCAGCTTAGAAGAAAAAATGATAAGCACAATAAGTGAACAACTCAAGTTACACTGGTGAATTATCCTAGTGACTGTTATTTGTCAGAACATTTGAAAATGACAGATTGTTAAAAGCGTTCCAGTTGAATTACTTTAAGATTATCTCTCCTTCTTATTGCAAAAAGTTTATTTTAAAGTTAATTTCAAAGTTCTTGATTAGGTCTCCTGCTGTTTAATAACGGGAAAATGGCTAATAGTGTATTGTTTATCTTTAATTTACCCTATTACTATGATACTACAATCTTTATTTATTTATTTATTTTTTTCAAAAAAGGGGCATAATTACACATCTTAATATGATAATCATATAGTCCGTGTGAATATCTGGAAAAGCAACATTGCTCCATTCAGTGCATTGCCTTCTCTAATTCCCTTGGAAGTATGCATTGCTGTGCCTATTGCATTTTGATAACATATTCTCAACCCTCCAGTTAAGCCTTAGCATTTGTCTGTTCAATTTCCCTTTGAAATTAGGGATTTTGCAATTCTATGGGATATTCTGTCTATTGTTGATGCTACTTGTTCTTATCCAGTGGGTTTGAAAATTTGTGAATAAACATAATAAATACCAATTTTGTAGTTTTTGAAATGTGGATTCCTTCTTAATATTTGAAGACTGCCTGAGCATTTCTTTCTATAATGAAATCTGTAAGAACTTGATTTTCCAAGTAGAAGCATTCTACAATTTTCTGTATTCAGTTTTAATGGATTATCTTTTGAAGTTTTTACTTGTTATTATTTTTTTACAAGAATCATCAACTTGCAACAATGCTGCAATTTATTTTCCATGTAAAAACAATTAAAAATTCTCAGTAAATAGGTATAGTTACATTTGATAACGATTTAGGATCCGTTATTAAACTGAGGAGAACTGCTGCTTCTTGAAACTCTGCTGGTGTATGGCACTTCCCAAGGACAGCTCTAACTCATATTGTGTGGAAGCAGATGAAACTGGTTCACACAGCTGGAATGATCCCTCCTAAAAATCACACAGAACTATGATGATTTTTATCACTGAGACTCAGATTTCAAGAGCTGCATGTGGTCACAGCTTTGTGACAGTAGCCACATGTGTACTTTAAGGGATTGAGATATATAAGCTTTCACTAGTACCCCATGCAAATTCCTCTGTTCTTCACCTTTAGCAGACACACTAAGATGCAACCACTAAGATGCTCAAGGTGTAACCAGAGCTCAGGTAGTCTGTGCTGTGGTTACCACAGGTTATACTGATTCATCAGTAGAAAAAAACTGCAATATATCTACATTAAGAATTTAGGGATAAGGAAAAATAAACTTAGTTAAAGGTAAAATGATAAATCTCATAGAAGCCTACAGCACTGATTGCATTATTCATTTCATCTAATCTTTTTATGTCTTCATTTTAAAAGAGCATAAAATAGCAAGAACTTGTGCACTGCATAACATAAAGGGTTTATGCAATCTGAGGACTGCCTTAGATCTTACGCGCTCTTTCCCGAACAGTAATTGTTTTCTTTATCATCTCTTATTTTATCAGCCATCAAGAAGGAGAAATATTTGAACTGTGGCACACATATAAGTTACCTTAGAAGAAGAATCATTAGATCTAAAGGAGGTGAAAACAGAAGCACTGGAAATAATATAGCTTCTCACATTTATGAACACAAATGTTCTTTCTTTTCTTTATTTCATTTCCAATCTGCTCTGCCGATTTAATGGCTCTCTTAATCTTTGAAAAATGCAGTGTATGAAGAGAGTATTCAACCTTTAAAGACTAAAAAAATGTTTACCTACTACCTCATGCAAAGGGATCTCCATTTCCTGACAAAACATTGCTATGCATAGCAGAAAAATAGGGAGAAAAATAATAGAGAAGACATGCATTTCTGATGGCACTCCCATGAGAAAATCACATTTCAGAGAGGTTAGTTCGATTTGTTGTTTCACCAACAGTTTTTGAATTCCAACTCAGGCAGAGGAGGGCCCCCTGCAAGCTCCTGGCTAGGACATCACTGTGAGTGAGAAGAACCTTCAGAAGCCCTCTGTTTCTTAGGTGACCTCTTACTCTTTGTCCATGGACACCTACAGTAGCTTAGAGCACACTGGGCATTTATTTTGGTTGCACCAGATGACAACAGTCATCAGAAAACCCTAACAAGTCCAAGCCTAGTTCAAAGACCGTGGGAGTCATGACCTCTTCGCTTTTGCTCAACCAGCAGTGCAAACTAGATACAAAGGAGGGCCTGCCTTGGAAGGTATGGATTTCATCACCTGTCAGCAAGCTTGCAGCACCAGAACAAGTAGGTGGAAATAGCATCAGTTGCCACTGAATAATTGCCTGCTGAAAAAGCACCATGACACAACTGTCCTGCGACAAGGTTGCTGAAGCGGAATAGTGTAAATAAGGTGTGTATATGGATAACGAGAGATGGACCAGGTGAGAGTTTAAGGGTCTCTCTGCACAGCAAAAGGCATATGTGGCTCTGGAAAACACATCAAATAAAAGATCCACTGATACTTGTTCTTCCATATCTAACCAAGACTACTTGTGAGAACTGGCTAAAATGCTGCTGTTTAGCTGCTTGGAGACATGAAATGCTGAATCATGAAACCTGCTCTTGAGTGAACCATCACAGAGTGGTCTAAGGCCTATGTATTAAAAGCATGACCCAAAGCTGTGAATCCTGTACATGAGGCTGGGCTGAGAGAATAGATCATTCTACTTCAAAGTAAACCGACAAACAGGAAAAAAAGAATGAAATACAGGCGGCTCAAAACCTATGCTGGTTATTATTAGACATAATATATTGACAATTTGTAAGTACTTTTGGGTAAAAGTGCTTAAGTATACTTCATCCTAATGTGCTCCGTGTTTTCTACTTTAATGCCTAAATCGATAGCTAATTATAATTTGAAAAGAAAAAGATGCTGCAGTGGAGATGATCTACCTGCTCTGTTCTTAAATTGTAATGTGATTGGTTGGCTTTACAGTGTTTTCATGTGTTGTCTGTACCAATTCCAGAGTCCCCATAAGAATCAGGAAGTAAACTTCTCGAAAATTGCTTCATTTCCACGTGAAATTGGCACAGAAACTCTTTGTGTCTGATGGAAGAGGGATGGTTTTGCTGTCTGCCTACTTGCTGATACTTATTTGTCCATGATTTAAAATAGGGTCTGTTCTCAGGTCTTACAACCAAATGCAAATCAAGGAAACACAGGACCATACTCATTTAGGCAATGGTTATTAAAGCAATGTATCCTTGGACAATCTGAGAGTACAATTGCCATCACAAATAAACTCTGTGTCCTTCTCTAGGCCTATCACACAAACTCGCATGCCCACACAAATAAACAGATATGAGAGAGGTTTTCTCCCCCACTCTGCAAACCTGTTAAGAAATGGACAATTGGATATGTAAAAAAATCTCTTCTTTGATTTTTGTGCTCACCAGTCATTAAAGGGTTTCTTTTCAGAGCAGCACAAAAGAAGAAGAGCTGGTTGACCAAACATTTTTTTTTCTTACAAAGAAGTGTCAACCCTGAGCTTGTAATTAAGAAGTTAAAATCTGTGATTTATATATATATTTATATATATAAAAATAGATGATCATACTAAGACTAAAAAAGTGAAAGAAATCTCCATGTCAGTACTACATATTTGTTGGTTTTGATTTTTTGTAGAAGAAATCCTTGTGATACTGAAAATAAGTGATATGAAAGACATAGTAAATGTGAAACACAGTATTGATCCAGTCACTGTTGTTAGTCCATTACGGAATTGCCATCCTAAGATGGATAATGAACATAGTAGCAGAAAAATCTAATTGATGTCAGAATAGTGACAAAAAGAAAGAGATTATATCACAAGAGATTTTTTTTCTATCTGAACCCTTGAGGGGAGATTTGTCAAGAGAGTTGTTTAGCATCACCATCCTTGTTGATCGGAAGCTAAGTGGAATTCTGGGCCAATTATATAACGCGGATAAACACTAAAAGAAGCTAGGCGAGATCGTGCTACTACTCTTCTTTTTTTTTTTTTTTTTCTTTTTCTTTTTAACTTGGGATTAAGATTTAAATTCTAAACAACTGTAACATGATATTCTGAAGCTAGTGGAGTTACTAAAATACTAGAAGATAAAATTATTTTTTTCAGCTTTTTACCGTCATACCAATTTGACGTAGTTGGCAGATGGAGTGCAAGACATTCACCATTGAGACATACTCTGTGTTGGAAAAAAATCCAGACTTTCTTACAATGACAATGATCATTCTGATGACCTAAATCATTGTATAGAAGTTCCTAAGGAAACTTGGCTGCCAGTGAAGAATGGTTGCATTTTTTTTGTTCTTTTTTTTTTGTCTTTTTGTTTATTTTCTGTTGAAACGCAGCAGCCTTGGGTCAGGCTGGATTCATTAAGAAAACTTCTTCTGTTTTCTTTCTCCCTCTTCTTTTTGTTAAGAAAAACATACACTGTAAGATCCTTTTATTTTGCAGCATAAAAGGAAATGAAGCTCAGAAAGTCTCCTGTAATAAAGATTTGAGAAAGAATTATCTCAAGAGTGGATATTGTCTTCAGAGATATCTGAAAAAAGCAGGAAGCAGTTCAGTCTGGCACCTGGTACTCTTTGGGAAAAAAAAAAGGGAAGCAGGTTGCAGTACTGCTCTCTTCTCATAGAAAACTGTAAGTATTTGTGGCATGGTCCATTGTCCAAGAGTATAAGAAAAGAATAAAGTTGGCTGTTTTTGTAGCTAAAATACAGTTTCTCCAACCAGATTTGGGATTATCTCCACTGTCTCTGTAGTACGAGGATGACGAAGATGATAAACAATGTAGGTAGCGATTGGCTACGCTGGGTGGCTGAGGCCTCCACCTCCCTCCTGTCCGAGTCAACAAGTGGAGCTTCGGTTGTGATGAAATCAAACTCAGTGGGACAGATGTCATCCGTACAGCCACTTCCACTTCCTGAGCCGCTGGTTTCATCACCTGGCATAAAGAAGGGAGAATAACAGCATGAGGACCCCGTGTTAGAATGTTGCACTCTTCCCTCAATTCCTGTCCTTAGGAAGGAACCAACACCAGGTGTCCCAGAGAGACATTTTGAAAACTGGAAAGTGTTTATTCTGCCAACATTCATTTTATTCACTTTATAAATCATCCAAATGAAAGACATTGTGATTTAGTTATACTGGAAAAAGGGTGGATTTCTGTCACTATGTAAATTACTGTATGTCTTGATGCCTTAGGTTTGCTGATAAGCAAGAGATTCAAAAGAAACAAATATAATTGGAATGTCATGAGATAAAAAAAGATGTTTTTTATGCTACCCAACAACATACAGCACAAAGACCAAGAAAAGTCTTCCTAATAAAACTGATAGTTAAGTTTACAAATTTATTTCAGACATTTCAGACATTAAACCTGGTTAATGAGAGCTTACTTGTGTCCTGGAAATTGACATCATTCCCATTATATGCGTTCTTTAGTTTGTTAGTCATGACACGTAAGGCCATGATTTGTTGTCGAATGAAGGTATCTGGCCTTGTGATGTCCACATCTACTTCTGGATTGTTGATCTGGTTAGTCAAGCCATCGTTCATAATCTCAGGCAAGTATCTAGATAGCAGAATGATTGATTAGTTGAAAATACAGTGCATTTCAGAAAGAGTGTCCGTACCGTAAACTCTGTACTAAGCAATTTGACAGCAATAACAATTACACAGTTCTTAAACAGCTCCAGGGAAGACATTTTTAAAATATGTTTTTAATTTTGCAGACTCTAATGACTCTTTTTAGTAGCCTGGCTGCAGGGTAACCAGAAAGAATATGAACTACCCAACTCTCCACATCCTACCCAGCAAGTGAACTGACTTTTGTAACCCAAGGATGGTTACATTACCTAACAGTAAGTCTCTGCGTGTTAGATCCTCTTCTGATATAACCAGTTGCACACTAAATTATTAAGGAAAATTTTTCTTCTGTTGTTACCTCTTTGTACTTAGAAATTATGTACTCTGCTACCTATTTGTTTTGAGATAATTCAGAAGACCTTATGGCTCCCCCCTTTCTTAAAGGGGTTACCTAATTCATTTTCTTCTCCAGTTCTTTTTTGCATCTCTTTTTTTTTGACTGCTGTAAACAACCTCTCCAACCTGACAGATATCCAGGACAATAAACAGGGTCATGAGTTTACAAAACTCCAGCATTATCTTTCATTTGTCCCTTATTCCTTATTTGTCCTCATTCCTAAATACAAGGGGGCTAAGCTTGCATCTCATATATGCAGTGTGCATAACATATTTAAGATATGATATTTCCCATCCATCTGCACATCTGAAATTCTTATTCAGGCTGTTGACTTATCATTTCTTGATTACTGCAGCACTCTCCTCTGACCTTGGCAAATGCAGTCTTATGCTGCTCACAGTCATCCAGAGTGCTTTTGCAGATACAACTCTATTACAAAAATCAGCCCATGTCTCTGATCAACCTATGGTGACAGTCTTCATCTTTTGTTAAATATGCAGCTTTGCCCCCTGATGCTGCCTGTGCTCAGGCAGCTCTCCTTATAAGCATCTGCATAGTTACCTCTTTTCCTGCTTTGAATCTCTTAAAAATTATCTGTGCTTTCTACAGCTGTGAGGCTGATGAAGTGTTGATATTATTTCTCTGTGCTGGTGTGGTAATCCTGAGAAAACATTGAATCCTTGTACTCTCTTGTCTATCTTAATTCATCTGCTTTCTTTGTCTCATTTACATTGCAAGGGATTTGGGGCTATCCCATGATCATGTTCATTATCAGGGTGTGATCGATTTGGCAACTAGTTTACAAGCCACGCTACCTTACTGGTGGGAAACTTTCATGATGTCTGGTGCCAAATGCAGTTTTAGGAGTAGTAAACTGCACTCTCGCTGGTGCCAACCCAAACCTCTGTCAATATTTAAATTCAACTTGGGTGCCAGTGTTTTGTTGCTATTTGTCTGGAAGTAAATATATTCCTTAAAAATAAGTGTGAAAGTAAGAGAGAAGAAAGCTTTTTATTTTTATTTATTTTTTTTTCCCTGATGAAACCATGGTTAAGGGACAATAAGTTTTGTATTGCTCCTGGAGGTTCACAAGATGATGAGTGCTTTGCTGAGCCAGGGAAGGGTTTAGTCACACCATAATAGGTACTTGCTTTGTAAGATGAGACTCATTTGTCATCAATGGCCTTTGAAAGTTTACAAGAGAATAATCTCAGGGGAGTGGAAACATCCAAGAATGAAACAAGGCTGCCCAAAATACCCAGCCTCAGATTGCATTTCCTGATGTTCTGCTAGCAGCAGAAGAAGCAATAACAATGCTGTAGGGACCCCATCTAGACTCCTGTGGTACACTCTTAACTTAGGTGAGGATACAGAGCTACCTCCCACAGCACTGAGAACTGCAGAGCACAGTGTTATGAATCACCGCAGATAGAAGTTGGAAATAATTCTGCAGAGCTGCCTGGAGGCAGAGGGATGGAGACCTTGGCATGCAGGGAAGCTCAGGGCTACAAGGGAATGGCACCTCCATCTGTCATAGGTCTCTACAAATGAAATGGCTACTGTAGATAAATTGCTCAGCTTGGAAGTAAATCACTGATTTCAAGGTGCGGTTGATTAAAAAAAAAAAAAAAGAAAGGATGTAAGAATTGCTCTACTGACTCAGAAGGAGTGTCCATCTTGCCCAGTATCTTGTCCATAGCAATGGCCACAGCTATTAGTAGCTAAAAGTTATTTAAAATCTCTGACTGTCCATGTGGACTGCTTTCCTTCTTTCTCTGGGAAGAGGTAGCGGTTCTTCATTGCAAACAATCTATGAGAAGCTATTGCTATTTCTGAACTGCAATGCACAGGCTTTCTTTGATTTATGTTTGATTGCATATTGTTTTATTGTCAACAATAAAAGAATGTACTGACTTAGTGAGCTTTTAATATGGAGAGAATATGAGTTATTTTGGGCACTTAATGCAGTTAGGGAGTGTTCTGGTGTGTGCTTTTTATGGAGGCTCCAGTTCTTCACTGTGATCAATGTGGGTCTGATGGCCACGTAGAGACTATTTAACTTTAAATGGGATAGTCCAGTGAGTTGTAGAGATTCAGTTAGGGGTCATTTGATTGCTTCAGGATGTGGTGATACCCAAAGCACTCCCAGCATGGAAGATCTTACTTTGTTAGTTAGTTCTGATATAATTGCTTTTAAATGAAAAAGTTCAATAAATTTTTCACAAAGGCAGCTTTTGGGCAATTTATACAGTGCTGAGAAGACAGAATCAGCAACTTCATTACAATAAATCTGTAAGAGAAAATTTTATTCCAAATTGAGGAAATATAAGGTGTGGTGAAACGATTGGTTACAGCAAAAGTAGGATTTGACTGTTCCATGCATAATTATCAAACCAGGCATCTAAGGCTGGGGTTTACTAAGGGTTTACTGCTTAAATCTCTTTTTAAGTTAGAGGATGTTAACACTTACCGCATTTATCAGTTTATCAAGCTTTAAGCAAATTTCTCAAATTGTAGGCATTTTAATACCAGATTAGTGACTCAAAGAACTTTTTGGATTAAGCAGATGCGCCGGTGTGATCCACCATGAATATTTAGGAAATAATTTAGATCCATCTTTATTTCAGGTGTTAACAAGCCCCTAGGTGTACTCTTCAGGTGACAAGGAGAGCAATTCATATTTCAGGAGAATGGTCCAGTGCACTTCATCTAGGCATATAAGCTGGCCAAACAGGATCAAATAACACATACCTTATGAGCACCTAAATGTTAAGCACCTAACTGAGCACTTTGGCATTTACAGCAGCTGGCTGAAGGATTCAGAGCTAAGGTGGGATTCAGCTTTAGGTTTTTGTTGATGTCAAAACCTGTATGTCTAAGTACAGGTGACTGCTGACTCCTGCTCTTGTGTCAAGATCTTGTCAATACTAGTCCATGACAAATCTTGTCAGTGGAAGATATATAGCTGTTTGACTAACACCTGCCTTTGGCTGCATGATTAGTTTATTAGTTCCTTCTACTGGGATTTAGTTACACAAACATAAGCATCTGGTACTGTTTGAGAAGTTTTCAGTTCATCCTAGACTCTAGTTACCAGCCCAGAAAAGTGTGGATTCCCCATAGGTCCTGCCTTATATCTACAAGCTGAGTGCAAAGGTCTTGGATGCCTAGGGAATCTGAAGCAATATTAGATGCAATTATTCTTTAGAGAGCTGAACTGAGTCTTCTGTTCCACTGTAACCACAGTGGAATATGCTGCTTGGGGTTCAAACCCTGCCACTCCAGTAGGGTTTGAACATCTGTAGGTCTGGTGATATATTTGCCAGCTCCATGAGGAGTATTTAGAGCATGGAGAGTCTTGAGTATTTAGAGCATCTCAGATAAGTAGTAGGTATATGTGTTTGGGCAATTGAAATCACTGACTATGCTGACTGGATACTGGAGCTCTTCTCAGACACCATAACACTAGTGATTTTGGAGACATTCTAGCAGGTTTTGCCCAACCTCTGGTCCAGAAGGAAGGCAGTGTCATCCATCATGCCTGTCTCAGATATCCCAGGGAGTTTCAAGTAGCACAACTGCCTCATTGCCTACTAGCCTACCTCCAGGCACCTATATCTAAAGTCCTGAATTTACGTGTCTAAATTGAAAGCTGAATTCTCCCTTATTACTGAGATTGTTCACATCCTCCATCAGGAGAAGAAAAAACAAGCAGAAAAGTCTATATTGAATAAAAATATTTTTGAATTGCTTTCCTTTCTTTCAAAGGACTGTTATAGATAAGGGAGCAAGCAGCCCAAGGCGCTTCTTGAGCGACAGCCTCCATGCAGCAGCTGAGCACATGTTCTGACAAAAGCATTTTGATGTGTGCTGGGATAGGGTTGAGGCACACACAACTGGAAGCCATGTCTCGGGACCACTTTCTGACAGCAGATTTGTTGCTGGCTGGGCAAAATAGTTGAACACAGCTGCTTTTGCTGCAGCTCTGCAAGTGGAGGCACCCCTGTGAATTTTAAGCTTTGCTGCTGCTGTTTCTGTGCTTGTTAGAGAGTTCTTTGTATGCCTGGCCATTGCAAGGACTGTATGCCTATTATAACTGAAAAAACGAGCAGCCCTATCCTGAATCATGTCTGTTCTTTGCATCCACCCAGTAAAAAAAAAAAAAAAAAATCTATCTTGACCCTCTTAGCACAGAGAAGCTGGACATTGTCGTCTTTGTTTTCTCCTGTTTGATCTTTGCTCTGTTATGTCAGGAGTTTAGTGTAATTTGCATTGTTTTCTAAAATATTAATGTTTTCTGTTCCTCTTTGCCTTCGCCTTCTCACAGTTCTTCCTTGTCCTAGCAGATACAGCAAAAATGTGTTTCTTTTGGCACACCAGGGCCCCTCAAACTATATTTATTTATTTTTCAAAAAGCTAATGTTCTAGGATGTCTGCTTCCTTTTCGACTCTAAAAATGACCGATGAATCTTTCAGGTCATTTATATAAAAGTATAAAAACAGTATCTTCTACTTTTTTTTTAATGACATCTGACTTAAAGACCAGCATTATTTTGCCAGCAGCTGCATACAGGATGACAGGAGCATCCCACCTAGGCTGTAATGGAGTTTATCCAGGTGTCTGGGATCATGGGCAGTACAGTATAATATATAGCACACTTTTCTTCAGACTAGGCCAGTGATAAGTAGTTGTATCTGGCCTGAAAAGATACACGCCCTGGAAAATTGTCTTGCTTAGCTAATGAGACCACCACATCTGATTCGGTTTGCTCAGGAGATAATACCCATTAGATATTTTCAGTATATTTTTTAATATATTTTTTGGCTCTGTGTTAGAGCAAAGCTTGAGGAGACAAAAGCAGAGAGAGGGAATGGATCATCTGCCAACTCATTGGAAGGACAAAGCTGAAAAAATAGACTATAGCCATCAATTATGAGCAGGCAAATTTCACACTTGCTGAATCACAGAAAGGTTGATGTTGGAAGGGACCTCTAGAGATTATGAAATTCAATCCCCGCTGCTCAAGCAGGGACATCTAGAGCACTTCACACAGAATGGTATCCAGGCATGTTTTAAATGCCTCCAAAGGAGACTTGACAACCTCTCAGGAGAGCCTGTTCCAGTGCTCTGTCACCCAAACAGCAAAGTTCTTCCTCATATGAGGATGAAACATCCTATCTTTCTATTTGTACCAACTACACTTTGGCATGCCCTCTCCAGACCCCATGGGGCTCTAGGCTTTCTCTCTTTCTTAACCCTAACCCTAAACCTAGGCCTAAACCTAATCCGAGCCCTAAGACTCGGAGGTCACAGGGCAAAGTGCTGCCTAAACAGCAAATATTGTCCTGGCACACATCTGGATATCGCGCTACATCTCCTTTGCCATACCCTTTTCTAGCCCCACTCCACATGGGGCTCTGGGTGTTCTCTGTCTCTTAACCCTAACACAGCCCTAAGCCTGGGGTCACCTGGTCTAGAGCTTGATCAATGGAAAATATTGCCCTAGCACCAGTCTGGACAGAGTGCTACATTTCTTTTCCCATGCCCTTTCTAGCCCTGGTCACCATGGGGCTCTAGGATTTTTCTCTCTCTCTAAACCCTAACTCTAGCACTAGCCATAACCCCAACACTAGCTCTAAGCCAGAGGTCACGAGGCCTAGAGTTTGGTCAATGACAAATATGAACATAGCACCAATCTGGATATAGCGCTACATATGCTTTGGCATGCCCTTTCTGGCCCCACTCCCCACGGGGATCTAATCTTTCTCTTAATCCTTATGCTAACTCTAACCCTAGCCCTAACACTAACTCTAGCCCTAAGCTTTGAGGTCATCAGGCCTAAAGTTTGGACAACCGCAAATATGGTTTGCTGCAGAACTTGCTTTGGCATGCGTTTTATAGCCTCCATCCTCATGGGGCTCTAGGCTTCTCTCTCTCTTAAAGCTAACCCTAACTCTAGCCCTGTCACTAACTGTAATCCTAAACCTGAGGTCACAAGACCTAGAGTTTGGTCTTGTGCAAAGAGAAAATATTGTCATTCCGTGAGTCTGGTTATAGTGCTGCATTTGATCCTGGCATGCCCTTTCTATCCCCACTCCCCATGGGGCTCTAGGTTTTCTTTCTCACTTAACGCTAACCCTAGCTTTAACTCCAAAGCTACGTTTACTTTGGCATGCCATTTCTAACCCCACTTCCTACAGGGCTCTAAGATTTCTCCCCCTCTTAACCATAGTGCTAACTCTAATATGATCCCCGAGCCTGAGGTCACAAGGCCTCAGAGCCTCAGAGTAGGGTAGAGTTCTGTCAATGGTAAATATGGTTCTAGCACCGATCTGGATATAGTGCTACATTTGCTTCACCATGCCCTTTTTAGCCTTACTCCCCATGGGGCTTCCAGCTTTCTCTCTCTCTTAACCGTAATCCTAACCCTTGCCTTATCCCTATCCCTATCCCTAGCCATAAACCTGAGTTCTCCAAGCCTAGATATTGGTCAAAGGCAAAAATTGTCCTAGCACCAATCTGAACATAGAGCTACATTTCCTTTGCCATGCCCTTTCTAGCCCCACTCCTCATGGGGCTCTAGGCGTTCTCTCTCTCTTAATCCTAAGCTTATCCCTAGCCCTAACCCTAGGTCTAGTCTTGAGGTCACCAGGCCTAGAGTTTGGTCAACAGCAAAACGGTTCTAGCACCAATCTGGTGCTACATTTTTTTTGGTATGCCCTTTCTAGCTTCACTGCACCTTGGGTTCTGGGCTCTCTCTCTCTTAACCCAATCCCTAACCTAAACCCTAGCCGTAAGTCTGAGGTCACCAGTCCTAGCGCTTTCTAAACAGCAAATATGGTACTAGCATCATTCTCCATACATTGCTGCATTTATTTTGGCATGCAAGTAGTTGTTTATTTACTTGTATCAGGAAGGAAGAAAATTTCATGGTTACCTATGCTGTCCTGTGTTTGGTTTTGTGAAACATCTTGGAGTTTTCTACTTGATGATGAAAATGATATTGTTCCTCTTTCCCTTTATTTCTTGTTTTTGTCTATGTTTTCTTTTTATGATTCCAACTACTGTCAGTTCTACATATAATTTTATTTATTCTTTATTATACCAAGAGGAGCTGTAAGTTCCTCATGGAACAGAAGAAAGCTTCAAATTCTTCCACATATTACAGTGGTTCAGAGCTAAGGCATTTTAATATATTTATATTAGGGGTGGCTAGGACATGAGTACCACTTCTTAGATGGGTTTGTTGAAACTAGTTGCCTGAATTAATTGAAATAAATTAAGATGATTCTTCCAAGCATCAGAAGGGTTGTAGATTTCATTATAGTTTTTCATGAAGCAACAGTCACTTTGTTTATTCATGGCCTAATGCCCTGGACTTGACATAACTCATTTGAGAGCCTGAATTCTTTAAATCCTTGGAAAATCCCTTAATTTTGAAAACATCTAGGTGTTCCTGCCTGAGCAGGGGTGTTGGACTACTTGATCTCTAGAGGTCCCTTCCAATCTCAACCTTTCTGTGATCCTACAATTCTGTGATTCTGTGAATTAAGAGGAAATCAGCTGTTGCTAAGAATTTATCTGCATATAGGAAAAGAATTACATTTTTAAGGATTGGTATTAATTAAAGATTGGTTTTAGTTTCTTAATATCTTAAAATCTGTCTGTGTGTCTTGCAGCAGACATTCATTGATAAAACACAAAATTATGTCCGCATGCTTTTACAAACACAGATATGATGGGGAAGTCTTGCTGGGCCTTTCTGAAAGGCACTTTATCTGAAGTTTATATTATTAATAATAATAATAATAATAATTATTATTATATTTTTGATAGATTTTCTAAAGAGATTCAAACATCTAATAGCTGTTTTTCAATCTCCACACACAGTTTCTACCTGAGGTGACTTGATTAAAAACTTTTTCTAGCCAGGATCAGCAACATGCCAAGTGTCTCCTCTGGAATGCCAAGAGGATCACTGTGTTACCTCATGATTATCTGCTAATTGGTGGCTTTTATTTGGTCCTCTGCTGATCCCTGTAAACTAATCATGGGAGAAGAGTGATACTTAGAGACTGCAACAACCATAAGTGTCCTTGGTATAATGCCTTTTTCAGAAGAATGACTAACTTTTAATTTCTGTGATTGCAGCTTTGTAACTCTTTGCCCCTGTAAAAGCAGTATTTAAAATGATATGCAAAATGAAATGCAAAGCATAGAGTGCATCCAGCAGCTTAAACGATTTAATTCTTGCCACCACTATGGAGTGGTGGTACTTTCCCCAAAATGGGCAGTACACTGGCTTCCTATCTGCAATCTAGGAAAAAGATGAGGTGATGAAGCTGCTTTTCTTTTTTTTTTTTTTTTCTTTTTTTCCATTCTGAGATTCTGTCATCTTCTCTAGAAGATAACATAATATTCTTTAGAATATTCTCTAATATTTTTAGTCATATTCTCTGTAATACAAAATATTCACTGATATATTTAATATATTAATATATATATATTAATATATATTAATTAATATTTCACTGAATAAACTGAATAAACGGGGTGCTTATGATGGATGACACAGTGAACACAAATATGTATAAGCCTAGAGGTCAGATTCTGCCTTCCTTTTAGTGCTAGTTAGTGTTTGATATCACACGCTTATATGTATGCGTAAGGGAACTTGTATGCTTGTAAGGGAATATGTATGCTTTTTCTTTATGCTATAGTAAAAAGAAGCATCCCTACTAACACTCAATAGGTTGTTTTGCATACACAGTTAATTACATTCTCAGTGAATCTTGGAGTAATTTTTTTTTTCATTTTACACACAGTGCATAGCATGGCTATGGTTTCTCTCTGATATATTACTATTCTCTCTACCTGAAGCATTATTAAATTATACTATGAATCCACATTTCCTCTGTGAAAATAGATGACACAGAAACCGGACAGAGTAACACTGGCTGAACATGAACTACTTTCATGTGATATTGTGAATTTGTGGTTTCACATCCAGTTAAATGTCTTAAATGTGTTAAATTAATCAAGGACATTATCATTAAAGGATTAATTTCAGAGGACATCATCAAAATAATCAGGCTTCTCATAATATATATACAGCAAAAGGAAGATGAAAACCTACATGCTTAAAATACACCTACATAACCACCAGCAAACTCAGTGCCCGTGCCAAGCTATTAAGTACAGTAAGCAAAAGAAAGCTGAATAGTATTGTACAGGCATGGTACAGATACTAGCATTGGTCAAAGAAACCAAGGGGGATTTCAGCAGGTCTGTTTGACTGTTCTTTTGTCCAAGGAGCAGCATGTATCTCTTATTAGTGCGTGCATCCTGATGTGACACATGGTAACAAGCTGTGAGGCCTGACACCTCCATTTAACCACAGTGGCACTCCTGTCTGGGATCATAACTCACAAAGCCTACTGACAAGAATAGATATTATAGAGGAAGATGAAAATACTTCTTGATTTCTCTCTTCACCCTATTCCTTTGTGATGAGTGCTGTAATAGCTTGATGTTACCGTTAGTTGTCTTCCTCCATGTCCCCAGGGTCTTCCTCTGGAGCTAGGATTTGGGAACTGAGCAGTGACCTGTAGGAGTGCCTGTGCTTTTGGTCAGATTTATTCATGTGCTTCTCAAAGTGGGTTCAATGGACTACTGGCAATCCAAAGTAAGGCATTAAGAAAGGATTTACACTCATTACATATCTCCACATAAAGTGGAGAAAACTCTTCATAAATTTTCCCTATCAAACTGATAGAGAGGTGAGGATCAATACCATCTGTCCACCCATTTGTCCGTCCATTCATTCATCCGTTCAAAAAAAATGACATTTAAAAGGTTTGTGATTTTTTCCTATGTTCTCTCTTTTCCATGGAGTTTTTATCTGCTTGTCTCTTTTTTTCTATCCTTTTTAAAATTTATTTTTCATTTTTTATTTTTTACTCTATCTCTGTTTATTTTATTAGGCAACAGAGAAACAAAGATTCTAGGCACTGAGTGAAGGAAAGAATCACTGTGTTCAAGAACTAGTGCTCACTGAACACTGAAATCCACAACTCCTGAGTGCCCAAAAGCACAAGCTACTGCTGCAGACCTGGAGTCCAACTGCCCTCATCATGGTCCTTGAGCCAATTCCCCCATTCCTTTCTTAGCAGTGACATGGAGGATCCTTTCCTCTGTGAGCTGACGAATCTGTATTTGCCCTCTTGAGACACTTGCTCCTCTGTCAGAACTGGCCCTGTCACAACCATAGCCAAGCAAACTTCAAATTTAAAACTCAGGAAAATTGCCACGAAGAAGGGCAGAGGACCACAGTTTGTCTGGTGAAGTAACACTAGGCCTTCTACACAAGATGAGAAGAGTTATGTTTATTATGTATTGGCTATTTTTCAGCATTTTTTTTCAGAAAATAGCTGTTAAGTTTTGCTAGCTAATAGTAAATAGAGTTGAAATTCCAATTTCTTTTTCATCCCAGTATGATATCCCAAGACTGTAATTGCCTCGCAATCTGTCAGTCCCAACACAGGGATGCTAAACAGAGCTAAAGAGCCTTTCAAATCTCAGTATAAATTATCCTTTTGGACTTGAACCAATGAAAATTTTCTGTGTTCACATGCCGACATGCTGTGCACATTTATGGTGACTTGCCTTCCAGCTTTAATGGCACCTTGACAATAAGTAATCTCAGCTACAAGCTGCTTGAGGACTGTTACTTGTTCTCCCTGTTTCCATTTCACTCTTAGCAACAGTTTTGTAAAATACCCTTCATTTTGCTATTGCATCAGGCCTGATGGGGCTTTGGCCTGAGCGCCGTGCAGAGGGGTCCACCTCACCTCGCCTTGGTGTGGCCGTTCCAGCAGTCCTCCTCATTCAACGAACCAGCTGTCACGCGTTCATCTTTGCAGATTGTGTATGGTAATGCTGACCAGAACTTTTTAGAGAGCTTTAGTTTTTCTTTAATGTCTGTTACCTGATTAAGAGACAATGAGAGGGAAAATAGGTTATAGACATGGGCCACATTAACTATCAGTTTGGATACTAGATTGTTTAATTCCATATTAAATGATGGTGAAGGTTAAAGGAACTGGAGGTGCCAAAACTTAAATTTCTGTAATTACGAGCTAGGCACAGTGCATTTGGCTGCAAAGATTGCAAATACTGAAAACCACCTTCAGTGCACTGTTCAACAGGCAAGACATTAATAAAAAGAGTGTACTACATCTTGTTCTTTCTATTCCCCGTTTGTCTGAGTTTTTATAAATATATATCTTTCAAAGAATTAATATGCCTGGTAGTCTGCCTACTGCCAACTCAGTTAAACAGCATTCATCAGATAAAATGTCTCACCCACCAACTTGTCCATGTCTTAGATAAATATTATATTTAGATATACATGTGCAGATTCTAAAAAATGCAGTGCCAAAATGATGTTGAACTGATTTCATATACACAGTCTGAAAAAGTTGCAATACATTTGGAACTCAGGAATGGTGAGAAGCTGGGGTATATACATGCATACAGAGACTATATTCATCTTTGTTGTTAGATGTAGATAAATATCTGTTGTTAGATATAGGCTTCACTTTCAAGAAATGGTGGGCCAGAATAGAAACAGTTCCTTTAAGTTATATACTCTTTATTGAACAATAAATTAATCTGAGATGTATTAGCCAGCGAACAGGAGCAAACAGAATTTCCAGCACCAACTTAATAAATGCTCTGCCTAAAATAATATCAGTTTTTGTTTTGTGTTTGTTTTACTACAGTGGAAAGATATAGATATAGATAGAAAACGCAACAAAGGATACACTACAAAGGATGAATGTTACACTGTTGTTCTTATGGAAACAGATGCATTTCAGATTAAGTTGTAATAGAATTTAGGGGAACTTGCTGAATAGCTTTCAAAGGAAATCACTGAGCTTTGTTCTTTAAAAAATAAGAAATAAAAGCTCTCCATTGTTCCATTCAGTTTTAAGATGGGCTTTTAGGTTGTTGAGGTACAATATTGTACTTGGCCATTTATCTCTTTTATCTTCTGTTGTGAAGACAGGATAGCTCTCAGAGTAAATGGTCCACACTGCTTTGCAGTACTTAAACTCTGTAGAATGTCACTTTATATGCTAGGAGAGGAAAACATCCAAGGATGCTATTTCAAGAAGAACAAATGCGCATTTTCATCTCTGAAAAATAAGCTGGATAGCTTTTCACTGCATGAGCTGTTGACAGTGTTTCTTGCGACGATAGAAATCTCATAAATCTCCTCCACACCCCTTGCCAAGCCCCACTTGCTTAGTTTTCATATCACAGATACTAGCAGCATTTGCAAGTCTTTGAAATTTCAACACAAGCAACCTGTCAAGCCAAACATTAACTCCCTATTTACAGATGCTAGGCAAGCTTTGAGCAGCGGTGGGCATGGTAGAAGGATATCCGCATTTTCTGATGTCTTTGGTTTATGGGAACAAGGTCTCTGGGCAGCAGGCAGACAAGAGATCCTCCTATTTCCCTCTCCAGCTTAGCATAAGAGTAAAAAGCTGTGGGTCACTAGTTGTGCAGCTAATAAACACAAGTACCTCAGGTACACTAACAGGTGTTCACAGGTAGGTATGTAAACTCCTGTTAGGTCACAGGAGAAGCAGAAATACTGTTCAAGATACTAAATGAATAGGGAAAAGAATTTATAGGAAGGAGGCTCCATGCACATAAGCTCAGGGAACATGAGAACCAACTGCACATATTTTCTCATTTATTGCCCATGCTGGGGTAAGTATTTACATGAGTAATCCAGGTCATATAATTGGCGAGTAATTAGCTTTCAGACCAGCAACTTTGTTGCCATCTGGAAGTTGGTTTAAGCTATTCAAAACTCAGATGTTGATAGTTATATTCATATTTCTACAGCAATCAAATTAGAGCTGGTGCTCTAGGACTGCAGACTACTGTTTTGAACCACAAGTGAGTCAACACATCAGAAAGTAATTCTCCCCCACCCCCCTCAGTCCTTGTAAAGGCTGTAATCTGGAGTGCAAACCTTTTATTTTCCTAGACATCAGTAAAAGAATCAAGATTGGTTCTCACAGTTCAGGGACTAAACAAGCTCACTAGAAATTCTCTCTGATAATTGAGGACTCCCATTTCACAGACACCTTTGAAGATACTAGGAGATGTTTACATACTTCCTGTGTCTCTTGCATATAAACAACGAATCATTAAATTTCCTATCAATATTTTTTTTTCTGCATTACAGAAATAAAAAGAAATAAGGTCAGGATCCATGTCAAATGATAACTAATTAAATCTTTCAAACATCCCCATGAATTCTCATTCCCATTTTGTAGACTGGAGTGGGGGAATGTTTACGTGACTCGCACAAAGCAGCAGCAGCAATGGTTACAGCTGTGTGTGGTTACTCTGTGCAGACGTTTCTAGTTGCCTCCAATCCAGGTGCATTCTTAGCATTTTTTTGTTATCTTCCTCATATATTTTCCCTTCTCTCTCTCTACTTTATTTCACCAATTTAAAATGACTTATAGACTCAGCTTGAAAAGTCTTGTTCCTTCCTGCTCTGTTGCTGGACTTCTGTTAACCCTCTCAACTTTTGGTAGTAGTCTTTATGTACCGACCTCAGCCATTCCTTGAATCTCACCTCAATATTGGTTTTCTGGAAATTCAGTGTCATTTCTTATGTCCTTGAAGAGGAGTTATGAGTGAGTACCCATTGATTCAACCCATCTTTCAGTCAACTGACGGAGCTCCTCTCTCAGAGGAGTAGACTGATGGTCATGCTCACTTGTATACTATGAACATTTAGGCAGCCAATGGTTTTTAAATATTTTTAATACATTTTTAAATGCAGAACAGAATTAGATTACATAATGCCTGCTATGATACCATGCTATGTAACACTTTAGCCTGCGGTTTTCAGTGGCTTCAATTCTGGGATCACCCCAAGCATAGCCTTAGAAAGCCTTTTATTAGTCTCCACAGCTATGTATGCTCCATAGTATAATGCTTTGATCATCACCAGCATTAAAAAAAATATATGTAACAGATGTACAATCCCTTGGAAATGAGGTAAAAGCCACTAAAGTTTCAGTTAACATTACTTGCTAGTGATTTATGAAGCCAAAATACTGTATACCCCCTGGTGACCTGAGGCCTTGTAAATGATTCCTTGGTATTTCCCATTCTTTGAATTAAAGATTAACTTTAAAGTTAGGTTAGAGTTCTGCAGAAACATTCAAACAAAAGACCTATGCAATTCAGATGTTTTACATATTTTGTTTCCACTTTCCCTAGCACAGATTTACTCAGATTAAGACAACTGGATCTCTTTGGCTGTAGTTAGCCTGACAGTTCCCAGTTCTCTTCTTCAAGCAGTCCAAGCTGTACTTTGACAAGTCCCTCAGATACTACTTTGAAGGTACTAAACTTGTTCTGCTTTGCAATATTTTATCTCTCATGATAAAAGGGACATACAAGGTACCATTCAAAGGGTTACATTTTTAATTTCTGTGATAAATGGAGATTGAAAATAAATAGTTGAGAATAGGTGAAAACATTTGCATAATCTCTAAAGGGAAAACGATATCTAGAGTCACAGAAGCAGTATAGTTATGTGGCCCACTTCTTATATCCGTCTATATTGATTTCTTAAGGTGGCTTGGAGTTGTCACTTACGTCATTCCCCAGCAGACTTTAGAACATACCTCATGAGTTCACCTCTAATCCTATCACTTTTAAGATGTAAATAAAGTTGACCAACTTTTCTGACTTCTTTATCTACCTTGCATTCAAGCAAGAGAAAGAAAATAGGCTAAAAAGGAAAACCATCATTTTAGCAGAAATTCAATCCTGGAATCCCTTGTAGAGATTTCAGAGGCCTGTAAAAATTGAAGATGCACCAGAATAACAGGAAAAGCATTATTTAATTTCTTATGGAAACTTGCCTTTTCAGCAGAGGGACAATATGCCCCGAGAAGCAATGTGGACTCAAAACCAGATTTTAAAGGTGGCCTTGAAAGGCCCAGAAATATTTATTTTCTAAAGTAACTTCCCTTTTCTCCTCCTATATCCCCTGGCCTTAAGTTCATCGTACAGTCCTATCTAGTTTTGACATCCACACCAGTATAATCCCTGCTCTCACAGAGAGTCATATGGATATTAGAAGCAACTAAGGTAGTGTTCAAAGACGATGGAATCTTCTGACCCCTTTCAATGCAATAAATGTAATAAAATAATACTGAATCTTGCTTGTGTTTAGAATAAATGGTATTATCAACTGTCTTTTCTTCTTCCCAGCATTTTTGCATCAACACTCCTTTTGTTTGTTTTGCAAGTTTTGAAAGATTTTCTCTTTGAATGTAAGCAGGATACTCAGCCTGCCTTTCTGTCGATATCTTCTCTCTGGGGATGCTCAGAAACATTTTGATGCAAAACCCTGATAAGGGGTAAATCTTTATGCCTTGGAACCATGCACAAATGTTTCTTGCTATTCCCTGAGGTACTGCGGTGCCACTCTGGATAAAGTGTGGTGCGTAGGTATGTGGCAGTGCGGATGCTCAGATGTTGAGGTGGATGTTTGTGAGAAGGCACTGTCATTTTGGAGAGTCCAGGCCCGCATGTGACTTACATTTTGCTGGTATATCACAAACAGAATTGTGACAGCAATTCTGAGCAAGCAGAAAGAGGTGCTGGGATTGTCATTGGGAAAAGAGTAAAAGTTCTAGCCATTGCCAGCTAGATTCATATGTTCATAGCATCCTTCGTCAAACACGCCTCTAGCCTTTAAGGCACAAGCAATATTTAACTGGTACCATTTCTTCTTGCTGCGTTATTTCCAGGTGAAAAAACAGTTTTCTCAAACCTGCTGCAGGAATTTGCTCTTTGTTCTGCCTGAGACATGTCTAACATGCACAGAGCCCTGTGCCCCACACACTGGCAGCCCTTATTTAAAATGATATAGAGGTTATCTAACAGAGGGCAACTGGCTAATAGATTTATGGATGTGGAGCCTGACCACCCAAGCTGTGTGTGGGTTAGTGAAGAGCATACCCTGCACTATCCATACCGTAATGCAGGACCAATAAACAGATCATTATGATCTGATTTATATTATGCTATAGCAGCAGAACACTACCCAGGACCTTCTCCATACATTGATCAGTATTTATGTTCATTAGGGATTTGATCTGAAACCATTCTAAGACTAATGGCCAGCAATCAGCTTAAAACTACTAGGTCAGCGGCCTTAAAGAACATATATACTGTACCTAACTGTTTATTGTGTTTATGTCTCTGTTACGTGTGGGTGCCAGAGCCGATATCAGAATAATATATCACAAGCAGAACAGAATCAGGCAGCTGGATATTTTAAAAGACAGAGCTTTCTTTGTAAACTGGGTTTAATGAAGAACAACTAAACTGGACCCACAAATTTTAAGTAAGCCTTGCCTTTCCAGAAAGCCTGTTGACCCTGTATGTCCTTCACCATACCTGCCAGCTTGGTATGGGCATCTCAGAGGCATTTAGGCAAAAGTAACTAATGGAGCTCCCTCTAAGACATGCCTGAACTTAGTTGAAGCTTCGGTTTAAAATGCCTCATTAGGTGCCCAAAATTTAAATGCACATTAGGTGTCTGACTTAAGAAGTCCTGCTCTGATTTGGAACAAGTGAAACAGACCTTTATTTGCTCTATGGAAGCTTTTTTTTTTTTTTCCATATATATTATATCTTTCTTTCTGTACTTTTTCAGCAGAATAAATGCAAATGCCAAGCAGTTGCTGAAGGGATTCTGCGTGGCTGGCCGGCGGCTCGGTCGCCATGCGTGCCTCGAGATGGCAGTGTTGATCAGGCTTTCCGCTCCCACTGGCCCCAGATGTGCATCCAAATGATTTCCCAGAGAATAAAACTGTAGATTGTTCCGCTGAATATAAAACTGACAACCCTGTTATTTTAAACTCGAAAGTGACAGGCTGTTATTTTAATGAGGTCTGCCAGTGCCAAGGTTAACCAAAGCTTTATTTCCCTACAAAATGTTAAGGCTGTGCTTCTAAAAAGGGGGCTGTGAAATTTTACGGTTATTGATACTTTCCCAGTACATATAAGTTCTGAGAATTTCACCCGGGCCTTCTTGAGCAACAAATGCTTTCTGTTTTTCAGCTTCTCCTTTTCATTTTTTATTTTTAAATTTGACTTTGCAACTTAAAACGGTCCAGAGCTCTTCCAATAACTCCCTATCATGATTCATATTTCTACATAGAAAAGCAGATGACAGCTCTTCTAATCAAGAACTAATGCGGAATCCTGGTTATAAAGCACAAATGGGCACTTGGGTAATTTGGGAAATAAAACAAATGAGCTAGGCGATATTCCAGAGCAAGATGTTTCTCACCAGAGTATTTTAAAATGAAATGAATGGATTTTTGCTTTCATTATCTCTAAGGGCTACTCACGTCTTTGACAAGAAGTTAGGGCCTTTAATAGCAGTAAGTAAAGAATTACTAGCGGCCCTACTGAATTCTCAGACTTAAACACATATAGTGTTAGACAGCTAGTGTGGATTCAACTGCCATCCTGTTACTCAAACCTTTACATATCTACTTTTTTTAGTATAATCCATGACTATCAGCATGTCAACTCAGTTGCCCACTTAGGTTCCTGGTGCCATCTGAGATGCTCAAGGTGCACTCGTGGCCTGCTGCTACCCAGGCCAATTTCCCATAGCTTGTGAGTCCTATGTGTCCGCCCAGTTGCTCTCTTCAGCGGCCTAGCTGGATTTTACATCGTTCAGTTTTGGTCATACATCATCAAATGGGGTCAATGCCTTTTTTTTTCTTTTCTTTCTTTCTTTTTTTTTTTTTTTTTAACATGGACATTACACTTGCTCTATAGGCAAGTAGAGCCAGACACCAAACTCTTCTCTTGTTCAACATCCATTTTGGTGAAGAGAGAGAAGAGGAATAGGGAGGAGTCTTTCCAATGATCAAGCAGCCTGGATGAAGCTTCTACTCTGTTGCAAAAATCTTCCAATTACCCTAGTTATTCCTCATGGCTTGGCTTGCACAACCAATCAGAAGCCTACAGTAGTTACGTCAGGCCAAGCTCCACATAATACAGATGGCTCCAGAGTAAGTAAAAACATTACTTTTCTGAAGTGGAAGCAACTGTAAAAGTCAGCATCCAGAAGTAGGGAACTTGAAGCAGCTTTCTCCTTTCCTATAATACCTGGAGCAGTGCTAAAAAGCTGGGTATAAATCTGATTCAAGCAAATCCAAAGCACTTGTAGGAATCAGCTTTTTATTGCAGATAAGCATAAAAGTAGCTCCAAAAACATTCTGGAATCTTAAAGATAAAATGCCGGAGGCTTTTCCATGACACTACTAAGCACTTAAGCACTGATCCTTTGTGAACAATCCTTTATCTGCCCCAAAAGAAAGCAAAAATCTTAATATCTGATGTACAGCAATTAGTGATAGAGTATTTCAGGCGTATATAGACTTTCGTTTGTCCTGAAAATGTTCATTCAGTTCCAGGAATGAAACGGCAGGTTTTTTTATCTGAAAATCCAAGGGTTTACAGTGTGTGTTAGCAGAGACAGGCACTTCAAGTCTCCCCACAGTGGAGAGAAGCTCATGATTCCTAGATGTGTGTGGGGAGCAAGAGCTGCATAAACTCCTTTATAACAGAGCAAAAAGGACAATTGTACTTCACATTTGAAGCAGCCCTGTATTTAACTTCATTTCACCTAGCAGCTACTTCTTGACATAGCTCCATCGTCTGCCAGCCTGAAGGAGCTCTCAGAGGACATTCAATGCTGTGAAGTAACTCAGGGTTCAGAAACACAATGACAACTACCCAGGTAGCAGTGTCTCTGCTTCTGACCTTGCCCTCCCTCAGCCTTTGGCGGGACATCCAGCCCAAAGCAGGTAGGACTCTGGAGGAAAGGCTGTCTGAGGGCAACTAAAAAGACAAGAAGGAAAGAGAGATGGGAAGCCAGAGTACATAAGTGAGAGTTTTCATGAATGATCCTTCTTAAAATTTTGAAATTATTGTACATCATCATAAAGTATGAGACACTTTCCAAGAAATAACAAAAACAACAGAGTCTTCCCTATGGGCTTCAGGGATCTTTTCTCCTTTTCCTTTCTCTCAGAGCCTGGATAACTCTTTTTTTTTGGTGGGATGTATGTATAAAAACACCTGCTGTTCCATAAGTGGCACTCATGCTGCAAAGTGATAAATTAATTAACTAATCAGACTTCAGTGTTCCACTCAGCCCATTAAACCCTAAATGAAATGTTCCACTCAGCCCATGAAACCCTATTTGAAATGTTTTCTCTCTTTTGCCCATATGCCTGCCTGTAAGAGAAAAGCATGCAAATTCTCTTTTCACTGCATTGCAATGGCAGCATTTCCCACATGCCGTTTGTGAGATTTGCATAGCCTCAGAGCACTTCTTGTGAAGCGAGCAATGTACGTCTGTGCTTCTTCTGGAGAAGGAATTTTGAGAAGGGGCTATGTGAGAGCACGAGAACTCCTTCTCATAAGTACAGGATTGTTTGGCCGAGCTCCCAGAGATACTCTGGTGAATCGGACCTGAACTGACTATTTTTATTCCTCTTTGGGTGAAGTTTGGCAGATATGTCAGTAGGTGTCAGCCTCCCTTCCACATAAAAAAAGGGGGAAACAGAGTAGGGGGAAGTGTGAAGTGAGGCTGATGGATGAAGAGCTGGGGGAGGCAGCAGAGGGGCAGGAGCAGAGGTGGCACCTGGGGAGCCGGAGGAGCTGGTGACCTGGTGGTGGGAGCAGGCAAGGGGACGTTCACCCTGCAGCCCCTGGTGGTGGGAGCAGGCAAGGGGACGTTCACCCTGCAGCCCCAAAGGTTGTGGCTGGCTGCAAGAGGGATGTAAAAGGAGGATAGGAGCACGGGGGAAAGCAAGAAGGGCAGGTAGAGAGCCAGGCTAGCTAGGTAGCAGACACTGAGCCATAAGGAGAATGGCTTGGTGTCCTTGTGCACTCTGATCACGGTGTTCAAAAATCAGGGTGAACACCTTGTCCTTAAGGGCAGTTTTGTCTTGGCCTGAAACATCAGGCCTGGCACAAGGCAGGGCTGTTGTGAGCGGTATGAAATTATGTGTGATGAAAGGCTCCTCTCTCTACACATGCATCATAATCCGCAACATTGTTTTATCACACACACCAAAACTTGCCGCCATAGCATGCAGACTTCCAATATTATTTTTTCATTTCATCCAGAATTAATGTTTTATAGGTTTCTTTCCCCTAGCAGTTCTGAGTGTCAGTCATTCATCTTAACTGAAACTATGGCTTCATTTCAATGGCCTGGATATTTGTATTCTGTGCTCTGGATTGCTTTAATCCAAATAAACAAGTCTGCATTACCACAAGTCATGAATATATATGGTCAGGAAAGAATTAAAAATTAACATAGAGGCTTTGTGACATTGCACAAACTGACTTTGCTGACATGGAGTTCTATATTTATTTTTCGACAAATTTTCTTTTCGGACTCCCCAAAGAAGCTGCAAATTTTATTTTCAGGGGTGGTTCAGAGCTCAGAGAGTATGCAACAAATTGATGATATATTACATACAAATGTTTGCAAGAACATCAAATTCCAAAATAAAACTCACAAAAAATCTAGAGTTAGAGCAATAACGACATTTGCAGAGAGAGATTTTTGCTGGAACTCTACCATGTATTGATATACTAATGACTTTCACTGCCTTCCTGCTGAGGAGAGGGAGTTGCACCTTCTGCTGAGGTGATATGGAGTTGCACTCTGTTGTCCTTTCATGGAGTGTTAAGCACTCCAGTTATTGGATCCTCATGAACAACTACACGCAGCTTCATCAGGCCTGCCGGGGGCTCATCAGCGTAGCAAGGGGCGCAGTGGCTGGGTGTGGGTCCAGCTACAGTCAGTGTCTGAATCCTACTCTGAATCAGGGATAAATCACAAGTGCAGCTTGAAGTGTAGCAAAATAGTAGGGTGTTCTACAATTTTAACTGCTTTTAACCACCAAAAGTCTAATGAAACTCATATATTCCCTGCTGGGGAATCTATTCTGCTATGGTGAGATGGAATCTTATGGATATATAGTCTTTCAAGATTGCTTGAATCTGATTCTGAATTATGACATGGATTCCTTCTATTCTGGATTCACTTTGAAAATAATTGCCCAGGACATGCTTGTATCTGGAATCTGGAGTCTGAGCCCTGTGACTTTGTGAGAAGTATGAATTTGATGCGCACTGCTCACTGCTGCCATAAATTCAATACACTCTAGAAGATAATTTGTAGAATCTAATCTGAAGAATTTGCAAAACAAACATTGACAGAGGAATTTTGTATGGAAAAGAATGGGCACATGGCAAGCACTTGAGGTATATTAGGTGAATCTTAGTGAGAAGGTGTTTGTCCCAAAGGGTTTTCATTCCAAATAGAAAAAGGGCGAGGAGAAAAGAACAGTATTATATATATACATATATATATATATATATATGAAAAATACTTATACACATTAAATTACTTGAAATTACAAAAATTACTTGAAATTGTCTAGGGAGTCATGAGAGAAGCAAAGCAGGAATCCCACATCTCTCAGATCTTCTTTTTAACTGAGCCTGCCTTCTCTCCATGGGTACTGCTTTAAGTAATAAGCCTCCCTGCTCCTCCAAGGATATGTCTACCTGACAGTCACTATAATATGGCATAGCTATGTTCAAGCTGTGTTTAAAAAATGCAGGGAAATGCAACATGCAACTAGACTTAATGCTACTGTTGGGGTATGGACGGTGGCTCTTGGACAGGCTTTGCAGGCTGCCATCACACATATGCTGTTTTTGTCTCCCCAAAATGGAGGACAAACAGAAAACCAGGCCCGGAAGAGATGGGGAGTGCTCCAGCGGTGGGAAGAGCTGTGAAAAGACAGGCTGCTGCTCCCAAAGGTGGGAAAGGAGATGACAGTGCTGGCTGCTGTCCCCACGCATGCTGCTCAGAGACAGCAGCAGCAGCAGCCCTCTGCTAGAGACACACAGGGCAAGAGGAGCCTGTACCTCTTTACCTTTAATGCTAATGCAAAATGTCATTTAAATGATGCAGAGACACCTGCTGATGCAGGTGGACAAGGAGCCAGGACAGGGAAGTCACATGAGACAAAGCCATCAAGCTGCAATGACTAATTAGAGAGTTTCTTGTGAAAAACAGTGACTCACCAGTGTACTGGTGTCTCATCCCCCTACCCTGCCTCTTCATTTTACAAGGAATGAGATGAAAGGCTAGAGAATTTGCAGTTTTGAGCCTAAAACCAAAAACTAGACCTTTTTATTTGGTGAAAAAAGGGAAAGAATAGACCCTCACAAAAGATAGTATCACAAAGGAAATAAAGCTAATATTAGAAACATTCAACACTGTCTATTTTAGCTGTAGATAATGATATTTCCTGATCAGGAGCTCTTTGAGTTGAAGACAACATTGATACAGAATATATAAAATATAGGCCACAGTATATTTTCATCAGCATTCCATAAGGACACTGAACTTCATGAAGTATTTCATTTCTTATCTATTAATTGGAGTATTTCAGGGGCTAAGGTGACATGTGGTAGAGAAGGACCAGGAAGATCTGAGCACATGATGAAAGTGATGCCTAGCTACTCTGACAGAGGTGTTGATTTGGGTATATGAAGCAAGACCAGAAACTGTGATCTCTGAATTATGTGAGAGAAAAGATACTATGTCTACCCAGAAGAAATATGACCTTTGGCAAGGTGGTGGGGAAACACCCCTTCTAAAAATCCTTCCTGTGAAGGTCTCAGAGCAGTTTTAGAAGTTAAACTATAAAGAAAAATTATGAGGAGCCACCTAAATTATAAATGGAATTAATTGTTTTACTCATCAAATTGTTCAGCGACAGTGATTATGCTATAATTTATAACTCATTTTTTTGGTCCCTGCACATGTACTTCAGTGCTTCCCTGAAAATCCCCTGACAGTAATTTATGCAGGCCAAAGACATATGCTGTCAAAAATGTCTCGGGCTATCATACTTCATCTGTCCATCAAAGCCAATAACAGTATACACAGGGAATTTTGAAAGAAAAAAAAAGCAAAAAAGAGCATGTAGAACAGAAATCTTTAAAAACGAGTGAGATGATAATGCTTGGGTTAAAAAATAAAAAGGGAAGAGAGAGAGGATGGGTTTCAGGCGAGCTGCTGTACTGCTCTCCACTGCTACTACATCTCTGCATAGAAGAACGGCAGGGTCCTGGAGCGCACCTGATACGTTAGGAGAACAAGGAGCAACCACACAGTTAGCATAAATGCTGTGTGGAGGGTTGCCTGAAAAATCTGAGAGCCCTGTAGGAGAAAAAAACAAAACAGCCCAGCATAATTTCTTCTGTTATTTAATGCTTATGCACAATGGAAGAAGAACGTGAAGCAAATATGATTGTTAAAAAAATGGGAGGGAGGAGGGAATTATACTTATTAGTATGCCTTTTCTTCTTCACTGTTAACATCTTGTTGCTGTGTAACAAGATTGCCACAAGGAAGAACAAGAAGCATGGAAAGCAGGGAATCCTAATCGAGATTTGAATTCCAAACAAAACACTGCAGTGCTTGCTTATTCCTTTGAATATTCATCCAGTTGTCTCCTTAGTCAGAAGGCTGAGTGGCAACCCTGAATGTTGACCCTGTGGGACCGGGAGCAGAGGAACCACTTCCATGCACTGTCCATCAGCCAGCGGTCACTGCCTCCAGCGAGTGCTCGTGCCCACCTGGGTGAATGGGCTTCTCCTTTCCCAGGTGGCGTTGAACAGGTCACCCTCATGCCTTGCTTGGTGTGGAGTGGAGGAGCAGGTTGCTCAGGCTTTCGCACAGAGGTGGAGGTGATTTAAGAGACTCCTCCTTGTCCCCTCCAAGCTGTGCACCTGCCAGCGTACGAGCGTGAGCCCAGCTGCGTGCCTGAGGATTTGCTGGCTCGAAGCACTGACTATTGGGCTAAGCCAAATGTGTACGGTGGACACAGGCTTTTGCTGGGCTATTCTTTTAGCATGCTATTTATCAGGACCAACGGGCCATTCCATGTATGTACATACACAACCTTACACTGCTGGTGCATGCCACCAGTGTGTTCTGCAACCCTTCATCATCTAAGCCAGATACTTTTGGAGAGCTTTGATTCCCATATAGTCTTTATAACTGGACTTCTTTTCCCAGAAACCAGAAATTACACATTTTGGGGGCCTGGTTGTGTGCTTCATCCTGGACACGGTCTGGAGCTAGGACTCAGCCAGAGCGATTATTCCAGCCTGAGAATTTGGAAGCCACTGTCAGCTGTAATCTAGGCGTTGCTGGTGAATGGGGAAATTTTTGATATACCAAGTCAGCGTGCAAAAGGTTAAAGCATTTTGAGAAAAAGTTTCAAGAAACTTTCCCTAGAAACTAATGTAGCCTGTAGTCATAGAGCAGATGTACTTCTTTAGAGCAGCTATAAATCCTAGGAGTACCCTAATAAATACACTACACATTCATTGGAACGATGTGCCCCATGGATTTAAACTGCATCTTATCACTTCTTCCTGAAAATAATTATAACACCTATTAGAGGCTATATTTGGGATTTTTAGACTTACACATACATCTGCTTTCCTCTCTCTAGACAGATATTCTGTCATGAAGGACATGTGCACTGGCAGCCTGATTTTCTCCCCAAAGAACAGAAATAACCCTGTGACTATACACCAGGGCCCTGGTTACAGTTTAAATCAAGGTGCCCTTGAATACCGCTTGAAGATACAGGCACATGATTTCCTACTTTTAAACTGTGCCAGGAGCAGCACAAATCTTTGTGCAGAAGACACGTTTGTAAAGCATCTCTTCTCTCAGTCCATTGGAGGAACACACTGTATTCATGAAAACGCAGCAGAACATGAATTTCAGAGCAATGTAATAAGGGTGATGTTTCTGTTAACCACCTTTCCAAAAAGTGCAGTTTTCACAGTCTACTTTGGAATAGCTTTCTGAAAAACATCTTCATTTCAAACCAGAGCCAAACGAAACCTCTGTATTTTCTTTTCTTTTTTTTATTTTTTTTCTTTTTTTTTTTTAAGATTTGACCAGTCAGGTTTCCTGAGGCTGCCTGGCCTGGATTCAGATTCTAAGGACTGATTGTGACTGATTTATTTTTTTCCTTCAAAATCAGATAATAGACAGATGTCACTGGTAGGATTTCATTTTCCTCTGAAGGTTACAGAACTTCAGATTTCTGTATGTAGAAAGTTTATCAAAACACTGGAAAAACAGGCTAACTGAAACCACTAAGCATAACACAGCTTCGAAATTCTACCAATTACTCTCACTGGCAGGAGGACCAAGATGTTAGAATAATCAGCAGAGGGCAAACAGTGCATAAGGACAAATGAAGTGGGCCCAATAAATAATTTAGAAATAAACTCAACAATTTGATTATATAAATAAAGAGATGCCTCATAGGAATAGAGTTAAAATTTCCTTTTGACCAATATACACCGGATACATGTATTTCTATGCAATGAATAACAAAATTGTTTGGTGCAAACTAAGCTCACAGTATGCTAAAATGACTTCTCCTCCCATTTAATTCTTTCAAACTGAAAGAATACTTGAGCTATTCTTGCTGAAACAAACAGGAGAGTGGTAATCTTCATTGCAGCGCTGATGAACTTTACTTTCATTGCAAACAGAATTCTGCCTTTAAAGTATTGAGAGCAAGCAGCCTTGGTTGTTGTCGTCATCCTTAGGGACAGCAAACTAACCTACTTTCTCTCAACAGTCAGATCATTCCTATGCATTCTCCTTAGAGAAGAAAAAGTACTATTGAAGATTAAATTACCCACATTTTGAGGCTGGAGCATCCTGGAAAATCCAGGAGAGTCTTTGTTTTAGTATGTGGAAGGCTTACAACATGGACCTAAGTCCTTTAGACATTCATGGATGAGATACTTGACATGCAAAAATGATGATCCTGTGAAGTCCACAAATAATTGTATTTGCTGAAGGGAACTTGCAGCACAATTGTCATAAATTATCATTGTTTTATGCAATCACTGTGTCTGCTTGCAAAAAGAAAACTTGTTTATGAGCAACAAGGCCGGATAAAATATGGCTCTTTTACTAGTGGCAATATTTGTGAAGCCTCCTTTAAGTTGATATCTAAACACATCATATGGAAATTAGTTTTCGTATGATTTTCTATGCTTAAAATTTTAAGATAACAACAAAGGTGAGGCCTTATGATTTCCCTCATATACAAAGAAGTCAAAACAAATGTGTTAATGTCTTTCTGAAAAAAATATTTTATTTCTCTGGAATTCAAATAACAACACACACATACACACACAGGCTGCGAGTCAGCATAACCCACTTTGTTGCAAGAAACTTAAATCAGAACTGATATTAAATCAATGTCCTGATCATATGCTTCCCCAGAGCCTTCTCACTCCCAACACAGCAGGAAAGCCACTATAATTTAAGGTAGCAGAGCACCACAATACTGATTTGGATAGCCTTACTGTAGTAAGGTACGAATTTTAGCCTGTACTGAATGCCTGATTCTCACTGACTCTACATTTTGTGGGCAGGCACATTAGCATTAGCCACAGACCATTCACCCTCGTTGGATGTATTTTCCATTTGTGAATATACTGGTCTCACATTTTCTGTTAGTAATACTTTTGAATGCAATGATTTGCATGGTTGGTAAGGGGGTTGACATAAGAAGTTGCAGAAACACCAAGTCCTTGAGTCCAAGAAGGACATAGTTATTTATAAAACAAAATAATATTAAAATTTCAAGCACACTCTACTTTGAGTTTTTCTTAGAACACATCTGAAATGCCATAAATGTTATAAATGTAAGTATGTAAAGACATACATTTTTAATCCTAGTAGTAGATGGTGATAGCATTATCCATGAGACCCTGAAGCTATAGCTACACTACTAAATAAAAGGAGGAGGCACAAGCATAGACCCTTGAATGGTGAAAACTGTGAACTGAATATGTTTAATGTTTTTTGTATATTTATTGGGCGTTCGCATTTAGACCAGAACTAGTTCTAAGCTATGACTTTGTACTCTGAATGCTTGCAAAATCTGTGTCGTGACTCTCATCCAAGATCTGACAACCTGAATAGAAAGTTTTCCATTGACTTCAGTGGGCTTAATATAAATTTTTAAAGTATCTGATCTTTATAAAATTTGATTTATGAACAATATTTCTGGAATTGTTATATCTATGACTGTTATGTCCACATTTAGACTGTTGGATTAGTGACATGATTTGGAGAAATGAACAAATACTTCCCATGAAATCACTGGAAAAGGCTGGGTCCTCAAACCTTCTGAAAAATAAGACCACTTGCTGAAAAAGCTCTGTATGATGTTTTTAGCCTAATTCTAGTCTCTAGTATCATAGAATCACAGAATCACAGAATGGTTGAGGTTGGAAGGGACCTCTAGAGATCATCTAGCCCAACCCCCCTGCTCTAGCAGGGACACCTAGAGCACGTGGCACAGGGTGGCATCCAGGCAGGTTTGGAAGATCTCCAGAGAAGGAGACTCCACAGCCTCTCTGGGCAGCCTGTACCAGTGCTAAGAGTAGAGAAGCAATGTGTCTTCTATTGATACTTATTCTATATCTGCTGTTTAACTGACGCAGAGTTTTCTAAAGAGTAACAGCACTCTTTAAAAACAGTCAAATCTATCTGAAGAGATTTAAGTGTATAGACAGAGAAATGGTCGGTGTATGTGTATTTCTAATACCAATGCAGTTCTATTTTCAGTGAAATAACTTTTCCGAGCAAAGTGAAAACCAGAGAAGTTGCTGTGATTAGAAACAGCCTTGGAAGAGGCCACACATCTGGTGTCACAGCTAGAAAACAGTAGGCTGTCCTTATTACAAAAAGCCATTTATAATTCAAGACTCTTTATGGAGGACTAACCGCTATTAATCCGAGTGATGCCATAACAGCAGAATCAATAATAGTATAAATTACCTTAACTTTACCCCAAACTAAATGCATTCCAAAATGATAGATATCATAAAGTTACAGTTTGTCAAAAATGAAAATTACTTTTATGTTACCCTTCCAATCTGCTGCATATCATTAGTTTTAATGGAATAGACAACACTGATGATACACTTAACATATTTTAGCTTTCCTCCAAGTGAAACAAAAAAGAAATTTCAACACAGGTTATTTACATCACAGAAGCAATCTGTGTTCCACCCAGAAAAGGTGTTGATTAGCAAAGCAAAGCTTGTCATGGGAGCCACAAAGGTTCTTTACCTAGGAACAGGGAAGCAAAAGATAGACATAAGCCATTAGTGGAGGAGAAAAAGAAGTTTCCCAGATACCCTGAGGTGAGACTGACCGGAAAAGAGAAGCCCGTTCAAAGAGAGCAGCTCTCTGTTTAGGGTTCATTAATCTCTGAAACTCTGCCCAGCATCTGCAGTTATCTGTCTTGCTCTGCTGTTTTTTCCTTTTTCATATTGCATATGAAAGAGGTAGTAAAGTATGTGCAAAGTATGTAACTATGTCAAGTAAAGTATGTGTAATCTGTCCCTAAGGACTGTCTATACAGATTAGCCAGTAGTTTTTACTTAAAATAGAAAGAGAGCTGTTGGAAAAGAGACTGGAACCAAATTATAGTGGTAGCCTAAAACAGCAAAAATCAAAGTGAATGACATGCTCACGAGCACCTGAGGGTTAGTGAAATCTCCAATCACTATGCTTTGGAGTCCAACTCAGCCACACTTCTGCACTTTGCCCTGACGCATTTTGAGGTCTTTCCTGTACACTGCCCACATAAGGTAGGAGGATGTTCTCATGCCAGTTCAGATGAGAGCGGGTGGATGGGGCTCCTGTAGGAAGGTGAGAGGTTTGAGTTTGAGTCATCTCAACCAGGGGAAGGAGTGAAACCCAATGTCCCAGATACCAGGTGAATACTCTGATAATGAGCTCTGCAACATATTATATCTGTTTTGGAGGATCATCTCTGCTCAGTGGTCCAAGGTGATAGCTATGTGATACCTATACATAGCTACATGATCCAAGCTGTATGTGCAGAGGCTTCCTGGTAACGATGAATAAGTTTCCTAAGATGTAGACAGAGTAAGGATCTAAAACATTAGCTTGGCATTAGCTGTGCTTTAGGTCTGTGGTGTCCAAAAGTTTTTTGGCCAGCAAGTCACTGCTAACTTTCAAACTTTCTTCTAGGTTACTTTGCTTTCTTAGAAGTACTTTATTGGAAATGCTATAAACAGCACTGCTTTATACGCTTCCAAGACCAAGTCTGCAGACAGTTGTTTTAATTTCTGGAATTTGTTTTGCCTCTCAAAATGAAGCACAAAACTGTCCCCCAGATGTGATATAAGTAATGTTAAATGTCTGACTCAGAGCTTTGGATTCAGCTCAGGGTTCACTCAGTATGGCAGTACAGCCAGCCTTTTTGGATCTAGCCCTAAAATACCTGATCCAAAATTCCCTGACATTGGTGGGAAGATTGCTGTTGACACTGGATCATATTCTAATAGAGAGAGAGATACCCATGGCCCTAAACTGTCATTCCCATCTATTTCACTGATGTTTCTATTGAATTGTACTGATGAGTTAAATTAAAACAAAATGCAAGCATTTACTTTTCATAACAGAAGACTTCAATATATCATTGTTTGAGAGGAAAAGAAAAAATGTAAATTGGGAGAGAGAACATCAGAAAAGGAGGAGTTTCAGCCAAGAGTCAAATACGAGATATGATTTGTTTTTAAGACTTGATGTTTGTATTCTTTCTACTTAAGAAGAAAGGCTCCACTGTGGGGATTTTTTTTTTTCTGGGAGACGAGAGGAGTGGGAATAGAGAAAGTGTTGTGTTATGAAAAGCTCAGATAACAAGATACATTGAGGATTGGTTTAATTTAAAATCAGCCTCAAATTGCTTCTTTACTTTTGTAAAATCAAATACCAGGCTACATTGAACAGCATCAGTCTGTGAAAAAAAACCTTTTTTTTTTTTTGATAACAGCAAAGGAACCATACCTATGCAGATCACAACTTTACCGTCAAATATGTCATTAAACCCAAACACTAAAAAGATGTAACACATACACTTAAATAGTTCAGTCTAGGTCTTTTAATGATGTCAGCAAAATTTTAATGGGACTTGCATGATAAAAAGCAGCATAACCGTCATATGTAGCCACATTTATTTCATATCCAAGCTATTGTTTTGAAGTCTTAAAAATAGTATTTGTCTTCAAACATGTATCCTCCCCACCCCCAAGGCTAACACAAAGTCAGAGGCAGATGAAGATGTGATGGGGACAAAGGGAGCTAACAGCTTTCTGAATACTTTGTGTCTGATGTTTGTCTCCTTTTGTAAGGAAGTAAGAGACTGAGAAAATAGCTCCTCTGCCACCTTTCATGTCAGTATGAAAAGTGATATCATTGAAGTGATAGCTAATGGTCAGAATCCTTTAAATAGCTCTGTCAGGCGTGCTTGAGCTATCCGACTGATTTTTATTTTGGCTCTTTGACTCATTTGTCCAGCATGGTTTGCTTTTACATCCAGGAGGAATACGATGCTCAATTAGGACTCAATCATGCAGTGTGCTCAGAGGAAAGTCACTTACCTGTGCAGTAATTGGGGGTCTTTGACTTGCATTATCTCCATATGCATTTAGCTCCTCAAACGGGATTCCCTGCACTTTTTTTCCCTGGGGGATCTTTCCCAGCAGTGCCTGTTTGGCAGGGGAGAGCAAGGCCTGTAGTGATGCATGGATAGCGTGAAGGGAAGAGAGGTTATTTTAAGGAGCAAACCATTAACATGAATGGGATACCCACTCACAAGCAGCAAAGGCACATTTTGGGGCCCCACAGGATGCACTGCCAGGGCAAGAGCGTGTTGAATTTTATACTGGAGGAGCTAGTTAGTCAATCCCATTAGCTGCTCTCACTCACTGAGTGCTCCCCGCTCAGCAGTGGGGAGATCACCAGGGACACGTCTTAATTGACCTGACTGCACATGGGGAAGGTGTTCCGGCTCTGATGCCTCTTGAATAAAGTCTGACATTCCTTGCCCGTGCTTCCTACGGACAGATCCGCAGCTAAACAACCCCGCTTCTGAAAAATTAACAGAGCAACCAAACCGTAGCTCTCCCATTCACAATCTGTGAGGAAGTGCTCGCAGAGATTACCAGCTGGTGCACTCCACCGCCAGTGTGTGCGCCGCCGATAAAGAGCTCGCGCCGTGTCGACGCGGTTATCAAAGTGTTTGCGTCTGTGCAAAGCCAAGGAGGCTGCTTTCTGCTTTTGCCTGCATGCCTGTGCATGCCGTTGCTGCACTGTCCCTTGTTAATAAGGCATGGGCTGATTTTGATTGAATAGCTGGAAATGCTGTCTCGCTCTGAGCACTGTGCTGAGCACTAGGAGGCTGACGTGGGACTGTGATTCTTGGGGAGTTTATGCTCTATTTCACATGTCCAGCCAAATGGGATCTCTGCCCTGGGAACAATCCATCTGTTTACTGCGGTTTTCACTGGCATTGGAAGGAGGAAGAGATTCCTGTACAAACCTCTAACTGCTTCTTACCATCTGCAAGATGGCTGAGGCTTGGAGTGCATGGCATAGGCACAGAGGAGAACTGTATTGTTCAGACAGAAAAGGCAAAGAGAACATCTTATTGCTCCCTTCAACTGCCTTCTGGGAGGTTACAAAGATCGAACCAGACTATTCTTGGAGGGCGACACCAAAAGGATGAGAGACACTGGACACCACTGACAGTGAGGGAAATTCCAAGTACATAACAACAAAAACTTTGTGCACAATGAAGATTGTCAAGACAAGTTGTGGTATCTCTGTCCTTGGACATGCTCAAAACTTGACTGAGTCAATGCCCTAAGCAACCTGATGTAGCTTTAAGATAGATCCAGCTTTGAAGTTACCCTTGCTTTAAACAGGATGAGAGTGGAAGAGCTGGGGGAAACCAGATGACCTTTAGAAATTCCTTCTAATCTAAATTATTCTGTGAATCTCTTATTCTGCTTTCCATCCAGTGTGAGTTACTTAGATCTTTTAAGGAGCAGAGACCAGCATCTCTGGGTTGTCTGGACGATGTAAATATCCTCAGGCATGCCTGCAAACAATAAAGGTCAATTCTCATGTTTTGTATGATGTTATATGACCCAGAAGAAACAGAAAAGAGGCTGGTGACATTTAAGCATTTGATCAAAGTCTTTGCAGAGGTTAATATATGCACAGTGTCTAAGGATTAAGCTTTGCTCCAATATCTTTTTGAGTTTTACAGTCCTTTCATTTACCACGAGGGAAAGTTTAAAAGAGTCTGTTTATTGATTGCTCTGTCTCCTCATATGGACCCTTTTAAATGCAAACCTGGTTACTGGACTTGTCAAATATGGGTGGGCCACAATGCCAGCAGACACAAGAGCGTATATATATATAGATACTACCAAAAGCATGCACATCTGTCTGAAAATGTGCACTTTTGAGGTCAAGAGCTATAAACCAACCCCCCCTGACCTAGCAATCAAGATAAATCTGAGTCTCAAACAGTGCTTCAAGGTTCTTAGTCTCTGAAATGTAAAATGGGTTCTTCTTCTCTCTCTTCTTGGGGATAAGGAGATAGGATAGGATAGGTCATGGAGACAAGTGAGAAGGATATAGTTCAGTTATATTGTTTTAGAGAAAAGAACTCACTTTCAATGTGAGAAACCTAAAAAGAGGATAGGAAAATTAAAGGAAAAAGTATTACTTGATATTATGCTATCTCAAGTTCTTGAAATTTGATACAAGCACACTTACTACATTCCTTACATGGAAATGTAAAGGATGAAAGCTGAATCTTAGAAAAATGTTGGCTAGCAATTCTGAGAAGTACATCAGAACATGAGCATGTTTGCAAAGGCAGAAAAGCTGGATATCCATTAAGGACCATCTCTCTTGTAACTCCTGACATTTTCATGTTAATGTGCAAGCATGGAGGATGAATAATCACAGAAAGAGGAGAACAGCATAGTCATATGCCACCTAATTTTTTTTTTTCATAGACCTAGAAACCTAAAAATGAAGCATGGTTTTTAACATGCAGTAAAAACTGTCAGATTCCTCTATGAAAAGATTTGATCTTAGTGAGGTTATATCTTCATTGTCACCTACACTGAGTGTCTGAATGTTGTAGCCAGGAAGATATTCTTACTGCTACTGGTCACAAATTAGTGTTGAAGACATTCAAACTGTTTGTCATGGAGATCTCACCAACAGCTTTCTGTGCAATTGTGATGGTTTTGTTCACTGATCTCCTAAGGTAGTTTATCAGTGAATTTGTCATATCAGTGAATTTGTCATACTTAAAAGACATAATGCCTTTTTTTCCCTCAAAGCAGTCCAATTATATAATTTATTTCTAAAAAGACTGTCATGTTTGAATGGTACTTATAATTTCTTTGTCTGTATGTGGCCACTGTGATAATGAAAAATATGGCATGGAAGGTCTGTGCAGAGGCTCTGCACCCTCAGATGGAATATTATAGCATATTGTAGTTTTCTTCGATGTGAAAGTAATAACATTGGGATCCATCATCTTGTCTTTTTGTCCTTTAGAAATTAAATATGAAAAGAAAAGCAAAACAATTTAGGTCTCTATTTTTCAACTCAATTCATGAATGAAATGAATTTCATGTGTTTGGGTTTCTGCCTTCTAGAGAATTATGCTACCTGGGTGTTTTTTAAACATCAAAAGTTGACTATTTTCCCTTTCCTGTGTAAGCTATTTGTCTGAAGCCTCGAAAGACTGAAGGGACTGGCTACCAGCACTTCTTGCAGTGATACAAAGAGCTCCCTGAGAACTATTAATAGATCTGTAGACTTCTGACTAGACTGGATAAAATAGAATAAACAATGTGGGATAATGTCCTAGGCGTTTTCAGAAGTAGAAAAGGGCTGGTGCCCTTGTGTTTGGAAAAATATGGGCAGCTACACTGAGCCAAATGCTCCTTAATATATTTCTGTGTTCGGCATTGATGGGGGGAATGAAAGAGTCAGAAGGGTTTAGAGTTTGTATCATCTGGCTTATTTTTATTAAGAAGGAAAAAGATGCCACTCACGATGTCTTTGTTTCGTTGCAGAGCTTCTATGAAAATCCTGTTGTTCTAGAAGAACTGAAACTCTGTAGGGAAGATGCTGGGCAGAGAGCTCAGCAGAGCAGTGGTTACAGCCAGTAGATTGCACAGCAAACACAGCTGGTGGGAGCAACTACTAAAAGATAATTCCGGACAAAATCTGCAATATTTATTCTGCCATGAGATATCTGGGGTTGTCTGGATGTGTAAGAAGAGTGTTGGGGCAGGGCAGGGGATAAAGAACTGGAAGAAATCTGTCTGGTGGAAAAAAAATATGTGTGCCCAAGAAGAGGCCGTTGTGCCCTGGCTTCTGAGGAGCAGCCCAGATGAGAGCCTCCAAAACCTCCCACTGTGCCTGCACCATAGCAGTCAGACCACATCTGGACAGGAGTCTTCCTGGCTCTTCTGAAACATGCAGCCATCCAGACTGAGAATTAGTAGCTCTGCCCTAGTTTTCTGTGCATGTTTCACATGTAATGGACTTCATTTGCTAAGATACGTTGCTTAGGGATTTTCATGTGGAGTCACTAACCAGTGTATTTGCCTCTTATAATAAATCCTCAAAAAGGAGAACATAGCACCCCCTTGAATTTTCAAAGATAAAGATTTTCATGCCACTCTTTCCTTGAATCAGCAATAGTGGCACTTTTTTGGTGGCTGTTGAGAAATTTATTTTAAAAGAACATCGAGTCTCCCTACTACTAGGAACAACTCAAATAACTGTTAGCAGCAAACATGGCAAAAATCTCAGTGGTTGCCATCGCTACTCTAGGATTTTCAAATACAGAGCTTACTTATACTATCCTATTTCTTAGAGAGAAAATTCTTAATTACACTCCTTTAGCTCTTTTCTTCAGAGCATAGAGTTATGATGACCTTCTCTTCCTGGATGGCCACTATATAAACCCTGAATCTTCGTTCATATTTAGCTGAAAGGATTTTCATCTAGTACTGTGCAACAAATCAAAAACCTGCAGCAACCTGCAGATATTTTATAGTCAATCTAGAAAGACTCTGCAGTTTTCATAGCGAGTAGTAATATATGACCTAGACAAGACCCAGACAAGGGCTTGTGAGAAAGACCATGCAGCTTTAAAATGATTGCTTTGAACACAGGAAAGAAATATGGGCAATGGCTGGCATTCCCTGACCCAGGGTAGTCTTCCAGGAGGTAAGTATACAGCAGGAGACAAAGACCATCTGGGAGCTGGCAGGTTTTCCAGCTAGGCCATACTACTTGAAACTGAGATTTAAACTGATGTACATATAAATAAAAGTTTTGCACATGGCCCTGAGGGGGAAAAAAAGTCTAGTTCTCCTTTCTGGAGGAATTTTGAGTGTTGCCAAAAGAAGTGTCTTGAGACAGTGCCTACCTTTTAGGCTCCAAGTAGGCAAAATAGCTTCAAAAGCCCTTGGAAAATCAAAAGAAGGCTTTGGATGGTTCCAAAGTATTACAACATGCTGTAATTGGGAGAAATTTACCTCATCCCCCAGAATGTCCAAGACTTCATGCAGAGGAAATCTAACTTTCACAGGGTATGTATGAAAGGAAGCTACGGCTGGCCAAAATAAGCTGTGCTATATGGTACAGGACCACAGCAGACTTGTGTGTCCTACAACTATATCTTGCTAATGTGCGAAAAAAAAAAGGGAGGGCATCATCCTGGAAGTGGGATGCAAGGAAGAATAATCTTCAGCAAGATATTAGTCTCTCTTCTTAGAGCAGTTTAGTACAGCTGTTCAGAAATTATTTGAAGCCTGGTTAAACAGACAGTTACCCAAAAAGGAACTTTCAACATCACCTGGATGAGTATGGGAGCTACTGCATTGCTGTTGCCAATGACCGTCACAAAATGCAGAAGTTGCCTGGCTCCAGAAGGCAAACGAGATGGACTGAAGTGCCTTCGCTGCAGTACACAAATAGTAAAGAAAATTAGGTGTCCCTGGAAGGCCATCCTACAATCCTGAATGCAGAAAGTGAAGCTGCCTAAATCTAGCCAAGTGGAAATGCTGGTGCAGAGAATGCGTGGTTGAACCATAATTAGTATAGAAAAGGTGGGTGGTCACTACAGCAAGGTGGCACTTGCATTTAGGGTGGGGACAGTGAGTCCTGTTTAGTTTGAAAGATGCATATTTCTCCCCTCAAAAGGCAACTTGGCTCCAAAAATATGACAGGCTTAGCTATACTCCGGTGCTTTCATTTCCTGTTACCTGTCAATGTACTTCCACCACCTAGTCAGCACGTAGATATATTGAATGATTCTTTTTAGCTGTGTAGCTTGCTGCATCAGCCCATTTACCTCCAGGTGCTAAAAAGTTGGTGCTATGCAACATAACTGCTAAGTATCTGCATCCTTTGTTGGAACCAAGTTCAGGTGACCACAGAGTAGCTGACTCTCAGACAGCACTGGATTTCTCAGCAATTAGCTGGGAAATGTGCCCACAACGCTGCAGACAGTTTGTCAAAACTAGGCAATCAGTAAAGTATGAAGAATATCTCTTTTGCGGTGAAATCATGAAGTTCTGTAGTTATTGCTTCTCAGTGATTTCAGAATCAACTTTGCTCTCAATATAAATAAAATGGTGCAAGATTTTTACCTAATTAGTAGTCCTCCTTTCAAATACAAAAGTCAAGTACTTTATTTCTATCTTAGGGATTATTTCTAGCTCTGACTGAATACTATTTACAGGTACAATAAAGGAATGACAGAAAGCTAAAAATGGAACTGGGAGCAGCCTGTAAATGGCACAGGCATTCAGTATGTTGATGAAACTTCAAATATCTGTCTCATTAGTTCAGGCTGGGGCGATGGACCAGCTGAGTACCCTTGTGAGCTAGAAAGCTGTAGAAGGATTAGTTGTCTGTATTGGTTGTATTACATGTCCCCTGAGATAATTTGGATGGGCTGGGAAGAGGTGTGAGTATTATCAAATTATTACACCAGTGTGCAAATTGAAAGAGTGCAGTTGCACTCTGGGCAGAGGCCAGTGGATCATTTAGATGTGTTATAAGATCCTAAGGAAGTCCTGAATGTCTAGCATGCAATTATGACCCCAGATAATTTTTCTATCTATGCCTGAAAAGACAAACACAACCTCTTTACTCCAATAAAATCTTACCACATATCTTTGTCATCACAAGACTGGGTTTCTGTAAAGCACTCTACCTGGAATGACCTATTGAATTCATTTGGAAAATGGAGCAAGCACAGAATATAGCCACTTCTTCTCTGCTTTCTAAGTTGTATGCTGTGCTTAGAACACTTTGCACATTGCTTTGGGTTGTGCTCTGCTAATGTATAAGCAGTGAACTTCTTATCAAGATCTATTTCAAGTCCTATCCCTTCTGTTGGCAAAAGATATGCTTATTTAACTTTTTATATCATAGAATCATAGAATGCTTAAGGTTGGAAGGGACCTCTAGAGGTCATCTAGTCCACCCTCTGCACACGCAGGGTCACCTAGAGCACGTGGCACAGGACTGCGTCCAAGCGGGTTTTGAAGATCTCCAGAGAAGGAGACTCTACAACCTCTCTGGGCAGCCTGTTCCAGTGCTCTGTCACCTTCATTTTCAAGACTTTTTTCCTTAAGTTCCTGTGGAACTTTTGATGCTTTAGTTTCTGGCCATTTCCTCTAGTTCTATCAGTGGCCGTCAGTGAAAAGAGGCCAGCACCATCCTCCTCACTCCCTCCTTTGAGGTACTTATATACACCGATCAGGTAAATTAACAATCATAGATTCACTGATGTTGGGGACAGAGGGAAACTAGTCTAACCTCTTGTGAAAGGAATTAACCCACTATCCCTGGATTGGATTTAAGACGAAAAATGACCAAAAAATGGGAGAGAGTGGAGTTTACCTATGTGGTTAGTCATCCTCACTGTTAAACCAAATGCCTGATTTCAACAACTGTGCATTTTTCTGACTTCATCAGAAGTCCTTCCTGATGAAGTCAGAAAAATGCACAGTTGTTGAAATCAGGCATTTGGCAGCAGGCAAAATCAGGCATTTCAGCTAGAAATCAGGCATTTCAGTCAGAAATCATTTCAGCCAGAAATCATTTGAAATCAGGCTTTTCAGACAGAGACACTCTTCCTTTTTTTTTTTAAATTTTTCCTTAGATTAAGATTAAAGAGTTCTTTACTAATTGGAGTTTTGGAGACTATTTGGAGGAATTTACACACCAAAACCAAATTACATGTTTATTTTATTTTCTGATTATTTCAGCATAGAAGTTTTAGGTCTTTTATTGTAAGGTGTTTTTCCAGCCTTTGTATATGGTTCATACTATTCAGATTTTTCAACATACTTGTTCTGCATACAAATCTGCATACAAAAACTACACACTTGTTTTCCAGGATCTCAAGAGTTTGAATTTGATGCTAAGTAATTAGATCTGGCAACATCCTGTCAACTCAGCCCTTGGCCCAGGGATTTCCATGACTGGTGTTATACACTCTGGAATGTGCCAGGTAACTAGGCAAAGCACAGGTGGGTGATACTGGGATTGTAGATGCTATAATATATTGGATGAAGTGATGTGATGTGTTGGAGAACTATGCTCAGCCACTCAACTGTCAAAAGTTTGGTGGCTTTGTGCCCCACTGCTGACTTTTGGGAGTAGTCCCAGATTCACAATATCCTTCAAATCATGCCCTTGCCTTGAAGAGTAGGTGTTGGCACTGACCGAAGCAATGATACAGAGTGAGATAAATTTAAGCAGTGTGGACAGGCAGCAGTCCAGTCCTTGATCTCACTCCCAGGTCCTCTTTTACTCAGTGGCATAAGCACACCCTTTAGTTCCAAATTCAGACAAAGAAATAAATACCTAGGCCTCTTCACCGTGGCATTTGTATCAGATAGCTAGCCTTTCTTGCTGCAACATCTGGAAGTCTCTGCCTTACTTTCCCTCCTTCTCTTCTTGATTCTTGTTAGTCTTTCTTTTGAAGGGTAGTCTCATGTTTTATAGACTTTACCTATTGTCATTATTCCCAGATACACAACTGCTTTATCTTAATGGTCTGAAATCATAAGTGATTTGGATCATTCTCTTGGTCTGCCCTCTTCTATAAATTATTCAACCAATCTTCATCCTTCAACCACAAGTCTGACACTACCAATAAAAACAGTATAGGCTGCTGCTGCAATACCTACAACTTCTTAGGTGTCATAAAAGAATAGAGTTATATAGAGGAGCAGGTTTGTGTAGAAACTTCCCCATCTGATGATGATTCCCTTTGTTTGCTAAGATGAGTTAGCCAGTTAGCTATCCAGATACTCCTTTTGGAAATTAAGAGACATTAGGTGTCTATATATCTTTAAAATTCTGTCTGTTCTTAATGCCTTTGATACAGACTTTTTCAATGCTAGCGGAAGATTTTTAAAGCAAGACATTCAGAGTTGTCACTTCAAATAACAGAGATGTGTTACTTTGTTGTATTTGGCAACTGAATTTATTACATCTCTGAAAAATAGAAGCAAGCAGAGTTGTTCTCTGTTGTCATCTGCAAACTGATGCCTTCATGGCATCATTCCTGTGTTTTTCTTTTTTCTTTTCTTTTTTTTTATAGTGACCAACACAATACTTCTGCATTTCCTACTAGGTTGTCCTTCAACCAAAAGTTCTGCACTGTGTTTCTGACTATGGAAGTAACTTTATTGCATAAATGGCATCATACTATTGCCATACCTTTTAAATAGTGATTCCCAGTTATGCAGCAGTTTCTAGACTACAGAGACAGCTAGTCTGTTGGTGCTATCCATGTCTGGCTGCAGTGCCAGAAAACAGTTGTAAGTGGGATTAATATTGTAACATAGACACAACTGTAATACTGCTAAAGCCACTATTTAAAGGACTAAGACATATGAAGAACCGATGTTTTCACAACAAGGAGCATTCATCTGCCCCCAGCTCTAATTACCTGAGCATTTAAAATTTAGCCTAGTCTATTGTTTATATTCTCACTGTAGTAGTTCTTGAAGTCTTTTTTTAAACTCTTATTACAAGAAATCTATCTAAAACATGTGAGCCTTTTCCTTTCATTGGATAAATACTGGCCTAGGTGAGCAACTTAGGCTCCATTCTTATGTTTTAGGCTGCAGAAGTTATGTAAGGCCATTCCTATCTTGCGCACCAAACCGAATACCTCAAAAACAAGTACACTACAGATCTGGATGCAGAACTTTCCACTAACAGGCAAACTCAAGAGAAATCATGAAGGGTATAAACAAGAAAAGGAATTGACACAGAAACCCTTGATATTTGGGGAGGAGTGAATGTGGGAAAGGGGGGACAAAGGGCATGGCAAACAGAAGTCCTGAAGCTGTCCCCGACCAACGGCAATGCCATTTCGCTCACCCCAGTTAGTCATGTGGAGAGGCAGGTCAGGAGGTGCAGAGCTGGTTTTAGATACCCGCCGTGCCCGCAGGAGCAGAGCTAGCAACTCCCCACGGTGTAGCACAGCACTGGGGGAAGAGGCAAGCCAGCTCGTGCCCAGCTCCCTTCTCATTTGCTCACACAGAGCTGACCCATGGCACGTTATCAATTGTAAAGTGCAAAGCCATGGACCAAAGAGCAGCAGCATCTCCCTGAGTGATCAGAAAGCAGTAAAGACTTTGCATAAAGGAAGGGAGGGAAAAAAAAGAGAGAGACCTGACAGAGATGGCACTTTGCCACTAGGTTACTCATGGGCAGCAATAACAAGCAGCCCCGCAGGGATAAAATAGCAGCCACAGGATGAAGTCTTGTCCTACAAAGATTCTGCCTATCTCAGATGAAAGCCTCAGGGGCATGTCCCTCTCCTGCACTGTGCAGCTTTTAGGCATATATTCATTTCAATAAGGTACTATGGAAATGAACTGGAAATCAGCCAACTCCTTCCTTCCTTTGCAGCTCTCTCCGATTCACAGCACAATGAGCTGTGCTAACTCTTAATGGAAATGACTCTTCTATCTCCTGCTTGCTCCTCAGTAGTTATACACATCTCTATTAGCTGGTAGTCACAGGCCCACCACTCCTTGGAGGTCACCTCCACAAGCAACAATTGGGGAACGTTCACCCCAAAGGATGGAGCCCGCCTTGCCTTCAGAAAGGATGTTCATCCTGATGTGTCGAGACCAGCACGTGTGAAGCAATGTTGATGAGTGCCTATGAATCCTGGGATTAGAGCTTGGAGCCTGCCAGGGCAGGGTGGTGTAGCTGAATGCTGACAATGAGATGATGTACAGCTTTGGCCTTAAGTGAGATTTATGGCTAGGATGCAGAGAGTTTTTCACTGTCAAAAGAAAGAGAGAAAACAGGCTCCGATCATTTTAAACAGTTAATTGTGGAGGTTGTCCTCTGCTGAAACGGCATTGCAAATATGTGACATGCTCAAAATTTTCTTTCTTGGGTGCTTAATACCTCTCCGATAATGAGATCATTTATTTAGGCAGCAAAGGTTTGAGTCTGCAAGTCTGAAAGCTCAGCTATATGTGATATACACAAATGATATACATGTGCAAATAAATATATATTCTATCACATGAAAACATTCAGATAAAGACATCCCAGAGGCTCCAAGTGCCTTTGGTTTAACATAACATCTTGCATAAAAATAATACCCCGGCATAGCTAAAGTGCATCACAAATTAAGAGCTATATTATATCCTCAGTAGTGATCTCCCAGGTAACATCTTTCAGTTTTAATTAATATTGGTAGCCATTAACCTAATTTTGCTAGGTGAATGTTAAATATGATCTTTTTTTAGCCATACTATTTCACAATTTTTGTCTAGTTTGAGTAGAATTTAACAGTAAAATTCCCCATTTTTTTAATATGGTATTGAATGAAAATACATTTGAGCAACCTTGAATGTGTGTGAGAGTATGTACCCATGAAGTAAAATGAAGTTTGTAAGAAAAGCTGTAAAGGCTTTTCTTTCTGTAGTCAACCATTTGCAGAAAGATTTAATCTTAATATTAGTCCTTTCACCTTGGCACATCACTTCTATGATCTGTATAATAATGACCAGGAAATTTAGATGGAGTCACACTAACGAGGAAACACTAGCTATGGCTTTCTTTCACTATGACAGGTAGCATAGGAAAAAATGTTTGAGTTTAAAACATGTTTTGTACCTTTCTCACAAATCAACTAAATTTCACAAGTGAGAAGTAACTTTTATTTTATTTTAGCCAGACTCATAATCTGCAAATAAATAAATGCCCTGTAACAGTATAAGAAATCAATCTAATTCTGTCTGTCAACCTCATACACAGAAATGTGTATTCCTATGCAAACACCCCAGTGAAGTCAGAGGCTATTAACAGTGTAAAATCCAGAAGTGCCGTGGGCTAGCAGCTAAGTACCCTCATACTTCAGAGGCACAATATGTTGTCGAATCTCGCAAGATGCATAGTGAACAGCAACACGTTGTGCTTTTTGACTTGCGGGAAAATGACAGGATTCAGAGTTGCCTTGCCCCATCAGAGAGGTAATTGCTATGATTCATTAGAGAGGCTCATTTCCATTTTTCATTACTGGAGGATTGTGTTATAAACTGTGTTGAAGGGAATGAGAGATTTTCTTTCCTGAGGCAGCATGCATAAACATTTTAATTCAAACAACCAGTCGAACCAGCCCGTACTGGTCATCAAATTTCCTCTTTTCTCATTTGTATTTTGTACTGTTTAATTTCTTCATCAGCTTGCTCCTGATTTTACATGCACGTTCAATTCCTCTGTCTTGAGGCATACAGTAAGTAAACTCGTTGGTGGTGATGAGTTAGCACAGTTTTTACAAGCCCCTTTTTAGCACAGCCTACCCAACAGCTAACATCGATCCTACAACATTTATGCTTCGGCTGTTTAAAGAGAATACTTTCACACCAGGAATGACTTTAAACTATGCCCTATTTTAAGATAAGCCGATTTATTTTCCTTATGTCCTTGCCACATTTGCTGATCAAAGACACTTATATCTAAACAAGTTCTGTTTCTCGCAGACAATTTGCCCATTCTATTTCATTCTACGCAAAGCTGAATTTATAACTCAGCCATTTTATGCATAAGAGCAGCTTGCGATGGAAGAAGCAAAGGGTGCAAATGTCATCAAATGGAAGGCAAAGCAGTGTCAAAAGTCTAGGAGGACTTTATCCTCTAACATCTTCAAGATTTGCTGTACGATATGAGAACGGATAAGCTGAAAGCTGTTAATCAGAAACACAGGAGAAGTAAAAAGGTGAAAAACCCACATGAATTGGCAGCCTGCTACCACTCTGAACAAACTTTCTGCAGGGAGAATCTCCCTAGCTGGGAGGTGATGCTCTTAAGGATTCTTTCGCCTGGAATATGCGTACTCAAAATGGGTTCCAGCTTCTGCAGTGCTGTCTATCAAAAAATGAGGAAAACCAGCTGTGAACTTTATCTCTTTTTCTTTTAAAGCTCCACTTCTGAATGTGGTTCAGAACCTCCCCAAACTGGAGTCCTTTTCTTTTCTGAACCTTTGAATTCTGCAAAATAGAGCTGCAAAATGCCACTGCAGTCTGAACTTCAACCTATGATGGCAGATTGGGTCAGCAGCTTACTGTGTTTCATTTATTTGCTTATTTCTGTTTCTAGTCCTGACCAAAACCAGAGAAAGAAGTAACGTAATAGAACTATCTGCCTTAAATTCATATTTACTGCCTCCTTTTGATAGGAAATATGATTTGACGGCCAAGGGCTGGAATGGTCAAGATGTGAATTCATTCATGACTCAAGTTTCTGGTATAAGACCTATGTATTTGTATAGTACTTAGAATAATAGATCCTTCATCTTGCCAGTAGCCCTAAGAAGGACCACCTCCATAAAAATAAATCAGAAGAAAAAGCCCCAGAGACTACATGATTATTTCAAACCACAAAAATCTTTGAACTTGATTAGATTTGGGAGAAAGGGTTGAGTCAGTTCTTATTTTATGTGAACTAGCTTACTCATCTGCCTTTTATGTCGATATGCTGTTTGGGTTCAATTCTTTTAGATGATATAGCATCTCACATTATCCCACAGATGACTTCCAGCCTTTAACTGATGTGGTATGCAATCCAAATCTATGCTGTGTTTACACTTCCTTTCAAGGTGGCTTTAGCAATTTTATATCATTTTATTTTTCTACTTAGGAAAATCTGGCAAAATACCAAAAGACAAGTGTGCAGATGAATGCTCTTCATGGAATCTAGATGGCTGCTTAGTACCTTCACAAGTCAAGGTAACCTTGGGTGCTCTGATTAACTTGTTGAAATCCAAACTCATGGGATTTCTGTGGATCTTTTCTGGATTAGCTCTTCTTCTGATGAAGAGCAAAGGTATCTCAAGCTGTCATATATGACGTGCACCCCAAGGGCCTGCAGCTGATGGTCATGCTCGCAAGAAGTACCTTTAGACATTCCTTCTGTATTCATAGACAGAAAGCATCTAGCCTTATAATCATGGCCCTTCACACACATGTCTTCCAGGTAAACTAAAAACTGTATATACAAGAAAAAAAATAATAAAAAGTACTGCTTGCCCATTTTTGACTGTTGAGGACAGAAGGAGTTGAGAATAAAAACCATGTTCCCAAACAAAGGGCACAACTGTCTTGACCTTTTCTGAACCTATACAAAGGCATGCTGCTTTTTTTTGCCTAAACTGAAAGAAGAGGCCATGTGGCCACCTCCCTGCTTGTGGTGCTCTCCTCCTTCCCTTCAAGGGAAAACCCAACATCTTTCTGAGGATCACTTTCTTGGTGGCTGTACACTTTCTTCGTGGCTGAAATAATATTATTGCCGGCCTAATATGGATCCTCACAGAAGTCCATGAAAATCAAGTCTACTTTCTTCTTTACAAATCACCATCCAGGGATGGACAGATACTGTATAAGAGAATCTAGGTTCTTGAACTTCACAAGCGATAAATACAAGAGGCAAGTAGGGCAATTTGACTGGGTTGACCATGTAAGACTGAATAGAGCAAAAAAATTGCTTTGACTAAACCAGTATGCATGCTAGTCTTAAAAATAGTGGAACAAACTATGGGATAACAGAATCTTATTTAAGTAAATATATTTCTCAACCAGAAAAGCATATAGTTATAAACATTTTAAACATTTTCCTTGATCTGTCTTCTCTCTCTATTTTCTCCTGTCATTTATTTATACCAAAATATCTGGCCTTGTCTTCTGTCTGACAGACCCATTCCTATTTACATCTAGTTGAACTTGGACCTGACTTTTAACAGCTGTCTAGAGATCCATAGTTGGGATTCTCTGCTCCAGCTGCTTTCTGATAAGAGGAAAGGCTTGATTAACTTATCCTTATAAATTACTATCCCAGCTTGCACCAATGCAGCAAGAACAAGGCATTTACATGTATGTTCTTATCTAGGCAAATATCCCCTGATTATGCAATTTAATCCAACAAAATTAAAAGGTGAACTATGCGAATGATGGCTTTGATGAAGATTTATTGTTAGTCCCGACTACAGCATGAGTATTGCTTTCTTTGTTAGAAAAGACTTCAGCAAGCCAACAGCCAGTAGACTAAGGTTTCAAAACAAGATAACGTTAGATTCAGAAGCTCAATAAATGCTGGAGAAAACTTTAGTGTTGTTAGTCCTCTTATTGTCACTATTAGTACTGAAAAAATGACAGTACATTCTTGCTTGTTTTAGGACAGGCTACTTGGATGAGTACAAAACAAATTAGGATTTACTGAGCTCCAGATAATCTTGTGCCTCAAATGGAAAAGAAATGTATGAGTGTGTCTGAACTCAGTGAAAGACATAGACCATACTGGCAACATGCAGCAGCTGAGCCCTCCCCAAAATCGCTGCATGTTCCCAAAACTGCAAATTGCTTGCATTTGCTTTATGCTAAGAACGTGCCTGTGGACAGCTACCAGAGTGGCTAATACGAGGATGCAGGGCCAGCCCTCAGAGTCCAAAGTGCATCAACATGCTCATGCCATTAGCAGCCACTGAGTACTGGCAGAGTATGGTTCATATCCTGTAATGAGAAGACAGCCTTGGTCATTTGGTCAAGAAGATGAAACTTAAATCTGCAGGTGTTACAAGGCACACAGATATCCTGGTCAAATCCTGTTTCATATAATGATGCCCTTTCAATCCCCAATAATTCTTTGTGAAAGGGAATGGCTGAGTGAGGCAAGAGAGTGGTTTAGCATGGGGATGAGTGGCCTTGGAGTGATTATGGTGCCTTTGCCATGGGGAGACATTAAGGAACAAATGGCATTGAAGAATATGTCCCTATATATCATTAACTATTTTCTAGATTTCTGAAAGAGTGTTTGCCAGCCATGTTATTTCACATTTTAGCACAGAAATAAATCAGTATTATAACCTGTGGGAAATAGGATTTTTTAAAAGTGCTTCCACATCTAGCTTTAGAATTCCAGGGGTTTCGTCCCAGGACATTACCAAGTTAATTTCCAGCCAGTCACATTTATGAGGGAGCTGCTGCACATTTCACAGGCAGTATTTTTTCTCCAATCAATCCTTCTCCTATCTGTTCTATATCCAGCTGACTAGGCTGACTTCATGATAAAAGAGATTTTTAAGGGACTCAGTTTTGCCACCCTGACTTTTATCAAGCAAGGGGTGACTTGATGAAAAGCATGATGAAGCTGGGCCTCTCTCTACAGGCAGAGAGGAGTTGAGTTCACTGCGTTTCATCTAACAACAAAGGTCTTTGCTGGGGTGAACACTGCCTGGCCTGGGAATAAGGAGCTGTGCTAGTGAGCACATATGAGTAGCCTTTGTGACAGCCAGGGGACACTGAGCCAGGACGTGTCCACTTTTTCTTTCCCAATATTATGGGCATCATTTTCTGGCAAAGGTGGGATGTAGATAAAAATAGCCAGGGTTTCACAGTCCCATCACTCCGTAGCACTGACTGCTTGAGGAAGTGCTCTGTCCATACTAAGAGTAGAGTACTCAGTCCTGGACCCTGGAGTTGAAACTGCTTTACTCCATTACTCTGCATGTGGAGATGAAAGCTCAGATGTTGCTGGTATAAGTGACATGGGGTGACTATGTTAATTTCTTTTTTTTCCACCATGAGACAAACTGAGGTTACCAGTTCAGACTTTGTTAACTTGGACACTCAGAAAATCGTGCTCTATAGAAACAACTGATTAATTTTCTGGCTGCTTCCACTCCCATAGCACAAATGAATGATCAGAAAACCATGTAGAGAGATTGTGATGTCTGGGAACCCTGCATCTTAGACTTCAGAAGAAAAAAACACCCAAAATGAAGATCTCATTAAAATCTTCAAAGCAGGAACTTCCTTTTAATACATGTTCAGTGCTGACTGCAGGGTGGCCCCTCATTACCAAAACAATATAACTATCATCAAAGTCAAGATGTGCAATAGTAATTGCACAGTCGACTCATGCTTGTAGATCATGAATTCTGTAAAACAGTATCTGAGAATGGTATTATCTCTTCAGGGAGTCAGAGTCTATGTCTGAGATGCTAACTGTTGCTAACTCTAATGTCAACTTTCATAGTCAGTGGTGAGAAATTGGCACAGGGTTCGAATTCTCCTCAGTCTAATACAGATTTCTAAAATGGCTTAGGTCAACTGTGCCCTAAAAATGCCAGTTTCTCTCTGTTGATGGTAAAAGGTACGTAATCTGGCTAGCTCTTGGGTCAGATATCTACATTTGATTAGTTGGGATTAGCTGGATTTCAACTGAAAGCACAAAAAGGAGTGAAAGGCTTTTTTTTTTTTTATTTGCATATTATTTCCAAGATTATAAATGTTGCCTGATTTTCAGACTCACTAACATTCATACCGATATCATGGAAAAAGGAAGTTTCTCTCAGCTTCATTTATTATACAGTGAATCGTTTTTTTTTTCATAAATGATTGCTGCTCTTTTCAGCAAAGAAATGTGGTTCACAAACCTGTGTTATTTCTGCATATATATCATACTTGTAATATATCAGCTTGCATTTGTGAGTAATACCTTCACAGACTACTCAAACGCTGTAGGTCCATTATATTAAAAAAGACAATGCACTTCAAACAATTAGCTTTTCACTTTGGTGGTGGTAGCTGTTACTTAGGTAACACAATTGTTATTATGTATTCAAGATTTTTATAGGCTTGAATATTTGAAGAGGAAAAAAAAACCCCTTTAATTCTAGGGCATTTTCATCTGGGTGCCTTCATAGTGTTTATGCTGTCCAAATACATAACAAAACAAAATTCCTAGCACTTTAAAGTGAATGCAATTATCCTACAGACCGCTAAAAGCTGTTGTTATATCAGAGGCTCAGTTTTGTTCCTGTGCAAATGAATGGCAATAGCAGTTCCATCAGACTGGAGCAGTGGGAGCTATTCTTGCCTGCATTTAAAAGAACCCAGTGAGGATATCTGTGTGTGAAAGTCCTGTAACTCCTGCTCCTGTAGCTGGACTTCTCAGTAAATGCCAGCATCCCCGTGCCCTTCGGCATCCAGAGCAGGACCTGCCACAGCAGTATTCTCCTACCTTCCATAGGGACCAGGCAACCTGCTGTGGTATTAATTCGACTGTTATGCACTTTGCCCCAGCGTGGAGCTGTGTGTTTCTGGAGCCTGCACCCCTGGCTGGGACTGGAAAAGCGCTATAGGGTCTGCTAATAGTTGTATAACCTTAGACTTGTCCTAATCTGAGGTTATCTTAGATGGATAAAATTAAACAGGACGAATCCTTTCCTTATCCTTACTCCAGCATGATTACAAGTCGGTGCCTTGGGCCATAAATGAATATCTATAACTAGTTACTTAAGCTTTATTGTTCACAGGTAGCAGCAACATTATACAAACATCTTGCACTGCTGTGTCTGCAACCTCAACTGATATGCTGATGTGATTGGGGTGCAGGAGAAGCAACTAGGGAGAAACATAAGCAATCTTCTCTAATGTAAAATATTTGGGTTTTTTTTGGCCAAGAAAAGTTCACAAAAGGGTCAGTATTTGTATGAAGGTAAATCTTTTCAGACCCTGTGCTTTACCTCCCCTCTAACCACTAGTAATACTCATAAAAGTCCATAAAGCGTCAATTTATGTCTATTACAACTAAAAAAAATGTATTAGATGTTTGGCCTGGGAAATCAGTTTTTAGTCTGCTGTAACCTACTATTTGTTATAAGGTGAATTTGGTATTACACACTGCTGTTACAAGTTCGCAATATATCTACGTGCTGCAGCCTATGAAAAAGAAAATAGCTTCAAAAGGCTGGAAAGAGCTAATTGCCAAAACAGTTTAGGAAACATTTTTCTTTGGAGAGTGAGAATCTCTATTTGTAATTAATTTCTAAGTCATCAAAGCTTTAATTTCTCTATCAGCACCCACACTCATGCACAAATAGCTTGCTACTGAAAAGATATTTTATGGTCGTAGCCACTTGCAAAAACGGACCCTCTAATTCCTCTCTAGTGCTAAATGAATGGTTACAGAATCCTTGAATCCTTTTTTTTTTTTTTTTCCCTCTGGAAACTTGCTTTTATAACCTGTTGTTTGCAGTGCAATTAACAACGCTGGAATTCATCATAGCGTAACAGCTTTCAGCCAGGTAGTCAGTCTAGCAGCTCCACTCATGTTATTTGGAAGCATATAAATGGGAATAGCTCATGCACTCTAAATGAGGACACAAGCCCTGCTATCAATTTTTAAATGACATTTCTTTTCTTAATATTGTGCCAAAATGTTAAAGGGCAGAGGATGGTTATATAGTCACTATGTTTCTTTAGCATTAACAAGAACATTAAGAATTCACTTTTTTTTTTTTTCTACTGCAGAGATTCATGCAGACACATGAAATGAAACATGATCTCTCTCTCAGCTGAAAGAACTGTGTTGATGTATTTCCTGCTTAGATTCATCTTCCAGAGGCTGATAATAAAAGCTTTCTGTATACTGGAAAAAGAAAACTTACTTTTTATTGAACAGAGCCTGAAAGATCAAATGGAAAGATCCAAATTTTAATCCAGATTTACAAGGGAGAATTCCTGTTGAATAAAACTTGTGCAGCCTCTGGAATAAACTATTTTTTAATTGGAGATAAGTGATCCTTCTTGGTACCTGACAATACTACAACAATGAGGATGATTAGAAGCTGCCTATCTATCAATACATTTTAAAGATCGAATTCTCCTTTTCTTTGCTCTGAATTCATGGAGGCTAACTCCAAAGACCAACATTAAAATTATATTTAGACATCTACAAATTGGATGTCTGAGCTAATCAACCAGATTTGCTTCATACTTAGAGAGGAGAAACAGATAATTCAGAGGATAATTCAGATTCATTTCACACCTGTATCTTAAGGCCTGGAGGTGCCTAATTTTCTCTACTGATTAATAAAGGAATAAAGTCATAGCTCAGATTTTGCTAGCAAACATTAAAGATGCTAAAACTAGGGCAAATAAATCCAACCTCAAGTTATTCTGGCTTGATATGTCACAGACATGCAATCTTTAGCCTGTTATTCTATTTTTCTTTATTTTAATAACCGAGCTCAGGAATCACATCATGCCTCCGCGTATGAAAACTGAGGACCTGTGACTGCCATTTCTTCCTTGCACTGTGTGCAGGCAAGTCAGGTGTGGATTCAGCCTGCAGGTTTCATACTTCCCATTGTGGTAACGGGTTTACAAAATACTGTTTATGCCTTTAAGACATTCCTGGAGATGAGATGATGACTCTCAGTGGGTCTTCACTCCCATCACTTAAAGGAAGCTCAGCTAGCAGTAACAAGTACATATTTAGAAGATGCTCAAGCAAGCATTGTGTTCATTGAGAGAGCCAGGCAGCAACACATCATTATTCAGAGGCAGCATGAAAATCAAGACTGCATATTTCTCAAACGACTAATTAAGGTAGAGAACTGTCTTTCCTGTTTTTCTTGGAAGGCATTTTTCTCTTGCTTATACCAAAGAGGGTTTGAACAGCAGGCAGACCTGTTCCATTAAAGTTAGAGGCAACCACTGCTATTAAGCGTTTTCTTAGTAATTGTCTCATGCATATTAGAAATGCACTGCATCAGATAGAGTAGCATGCAGAACCCTCGAGCTGGGCTATGGAATAATATCACTTTTTTTTTTTTAAAGAGCTCTGGCAGGTCTCCCAGGAGGACTCTGACAGCTACTATCATTCATCTCCTTTTGCCACCTGAAACTGGTATTAACCACGAGGGAAAAAAGTGATAGCACAGATTTAAACTTACTTAGATGTTGCTGTGACACAGGAACTGAAAATAGACAAAACCAGACACAAAGCAAATATCTACTGTAGGAAGACCAAGCAAATCCTAAATCTGACACCAAATGACCACTGCAGGCATCGTAAAATATATTTATTCTTTATGCACATTATATCCAGACAGGGAAAAAAGAAACTAGTTCACACAGAATATTAATTTGGAGAAGTTACACACCTGAGAGTTGACAGTAGTTATCTGCTGATTGACATGGTACAAGGAGATATGACACCTCAAACAGCATGACATCTAAAGGTTGTGAAGGAACTAGCCTGTGGGATGTCAGTAGGCTTCCAACACAGGTGCAAGAGCCTGTTATCTTAGCTTTCAAAATTTGGACTGATACTTGTGCTGTGAAGTCTTTTGCATGTTCATTATTTGTATCTTTTCCTAGGGGCTATATATATATGTTTTAAAAAATTCATATCTGCCCTGCAGGATTAGAGAGCCTAGATTTTACTCTTAAACTCTCCAAGATTTATACCTGCAGGATTTTATTTTAGGATCCCTTGAGAAATAAAATGTTGAGAATAAACATCCTATCTCAGGAGTCCTGTCACTGCACATACTTAACATTTCTAGACTCTGGACTAATGGATTCAAACAAAACTAAAACATAAACTCCACTTTCGGAGGTGCCCCCAGGGCATTTCCTGAGTAATTCAAAGCAACATCTCCAAAGTGTATTGTCCTGCTAATTTTAGCCTTTTAAAGGTAAAATGCAAAGGAGATTCATTTCTTGAGTTATGTTTTGTTTCCCATAATTTTGGGAACACCGGGAAGGAATTGTTCACAACAAAATTTGTAGGTTACTATTAGTATTTTTTTTTTTTTGGGTAACAAAAATCATCACAATAGAATCCAAGAATGTTGAAAAATATGAACACGTGCACACTTAAAATGCACCCCACTGTTTTCCTAAAGCAAATGTTTCAAAGTCTTTTACTTATGGAAATTGAGACTTTATTTTAAAGAAAGCAGGAGGGCAGATAAAAGAACCTTTTCCTACAAAGTGTGACACAGTATATTCTCCTCTCTGGAGTAAAGAGCATGAAAGGGTTTCTTTTTTTTTTCAGACTGAGTGCGTGCTCATCCACTTATCTATGCAGCCACTATACTGTACTTGAATGTAAATCACTCCCTGAACGCCACGGTCAATTTCTCTGTTGCCTCTCTCCATAGGATGCATGTGCATTATGCATTATACGTTTAATAGTGCATCAGCTCCCTGTCAGAAAATGAAGAAAGCTCCCATGTTCCCCTGAAGCAGAATGTGGAATTTATTTTCCACACATCCACCTGGGGCAAGGCTGCAAGGGACTCTTAGGAGAAATTCCCAATAAATCCAAGCTGTTCTGTATGGTATGATGGTGCACTGGATGCAGAGATAGCTTGGGATAGCTCAAATATAGGGCATAGTATGGATATTTTAGTGTGGTGCTCTCGGTAGCCTTGTCTTGCCACCAAGCAGGATATAATAGTCCAAGCAGATGGCTTTGAGGTACAAGTGAGAGGAAATGTGTCTGCATGGTGCTGCATCCCCACCTTCCCCTTGGGTCCCACTCAGCTCCCTGCCAAGGAAGCTTTCTGTTTGAAACCTGAGGAGCAGCTCCAATTCACAAAATTTAGCAGCTCTCTGAAGTTGCAAAGTACAAGAGAATCTGCTTTGTCAAACTTTCACAGAGAAGCTAAGCATTTTGCCCAAGATCAGAGCGCCAGACAGGGGCAGCTCTAGGGAGGGAGCTCAGGAAGGCTGCAGAGTTTGTTTCCAGAGTTTTGCTCCAGTGCTTTCTTAAGTGATGGGCCCCAAACTGCAGAGTGTCCACATTGCCATGCCTTCATTGACCATGTGGACACCTAAGCCAGCTTTGAGCTTACTGGGGGATCACATTCCTTCCCAGGGGTGAAAGATCATCCCTGAAGCAGGAGTACTGGAAAGAACTAGCAGCTCCGAGCACTGGAGAAAATTAAATGAGCTAGGATTTAAAATTATAGAAAGAACTACTTGCATTTTAGCCTACAGAAACACAAAGTAAAGAAGGTGAAGATGAAACTTAAAAAGTGTCTTGCCAGCATTGTACAAAGACAAATGGGAATGAAGGTGAAGAATAAGAATACCAAAGCTTACACCATGTTGCATTGTCCTCCAGATAGTCCTCTGGGAAGCAAGAGGGAAACAGATTCAGGGAATAGAAAAACAAAACAAAACAAAACAAAACAGGTTATACCAAACAGGCAACTACAGAGAAGATCATGAGTCTTTATAAGCAGTTGATTGTATATGAGAAATCTTAGATTATGCTCTGCAGAAACAACTGAGATTATACTATAAGATTATGTAATTTTTGTTAATATTTGTCTTACTTCATTGACCGGTCTAAGGCTGTCATTTTTGGTACCTTTGTAGCAGAGGGATAGAGAATACTATCTCTGAGCTGCTTAAACATATGCTTAGGATGAGATAAATCATGCTTTAGAAATACTTGGTCTCAATTTAGTTTTCTAAACTGACAATTAGACAAGAAAATAAAATTATTTCTCTCCATTAACAATAAAACTACAGATATTCATATATGAGATAGTCATCTAGACTACATGTATAGATAGCTAGTTATGGGTATCTATACTATAGATTTCTGTATTTAATCAGAAGAGTAATACTTTTGGCTTCTGCGAGACAAATGTGGTAGAGAAATAGACGGAATCCAGTTACCTAAATAGAAGCACAAACTGTAACTTCAGCAGTTCTAAGGTATTCCTGCTTGCCCTCAGCCAACAGGAAACTTCAGTTTCCTGTAAGTATACCAGTAACATCTGGACATCTTGAATAGCATTTAGGTGGCTATGTTAATGGAACAGAAATGCCATATACTCTTGTCTAGGGTATCTTACCTGGCTTTCAGCCATCAGCCTCAGAGAGCATGGGCATGCTGAAAGGTTGTCCTGCCAGCTTGATAAGATATCTCAGAAACCCTGGGTTATCTCAAGTAGTATTTCATGCCTAGATGTGAATAACTTATCTAAGCCTTCCAATTCCCAGTCTGTGAGAGTGGTCTACAATAAGGGGGTGAATCACCATCCAAAGGTGTGTGTCTCTCCCTTGGTCTTAGCAGGAGCCTGACTTTTAGGCCCTGTGCTGCAAAGACTTCATTTAGCTGCTGGAACACGGGTGTCTTGTCCTGTTTGAGATGCCGCGTCATAATCCACTTGGCTCTCAGATGCGGCTCCAGAAAAATATTGGTTTCTTCCAATCCTATACCATGTCTGTTGATTCCACATTTTAGATACTCAGGGGATCTCAAACAGGACTTCACGCCCATGCATAGACAACTGTCTCAAGCTCTAGATGACTTCCTAAATATAGCTAATGAATTTTACACCACTTAAACCATTGCTGTTCTGGGAGATCTTTTCTTTTCTTTTCTTTTCTTTTCTTTTCTTTTCTTTTCTTTTCTTTTCTTTTCTTTTCTTTTCTTTTCTTTTCTTTTCTTTTCTTTTCTTTTCTTTTCTTTTCTTTTCTTTTCTTTTTTCTTTTCTTTTCTTTTCTTTTTTCTTTTCTTTTCTTTTCTTTTCTTTTCTTTTCTTTTCCTTTCCTTTCCTTTCCTTTCCTTTCCTTTCCTTTCCTTTCCTTTCCTTTCCTTTCCTTTCCTTTCCTTTCCTTTCCTTTCCTTTCCTTTCCTTTCCTTTCCTTTCCTTTCCTTTTCTTTCCTTTCCTTTCCTTTCTTTTCCTTTCCTTTCCTTTCCTCTTCTTTTTTCTTTTCCAATTCACATGAGTATTTTGAATTTTTTCTTGTTTATTAAGCCTTACTGGTGCCAGCTATGACAATAACGCAGGAAAGCACCTCTCTGTTGGAATGCAGTGGTGGGGTTAAACATTAAGGCTCAGCTAAGGATGAAGGAGCCCATTTTCAGAAGGATTCAGCACTGGGTGATTTTAGTGTCAGTTTCTTATAAGAGCTGCTTTGTGCAACATACCCGATAAAATATGATCAGTTGCATTGAACTGATAAATGGGCAGTTGAGCAGGACTGAAAAATTTGGCCAATGTTTGTGTAAGATTGAGATACAGAGGAAGTACTCTCTATAACTGTTTTGAGGACATGCTGTCAAAAAAAGACGAAAGCAGAATTGTTTGTCACTTTACCTTTAAAGATTTACATAGGTTCATGTTTGGACTTTGCTATGGCAGTTTCAAGTTGAGTGGTTTGACAGTGTTTTATGAATAAAATCACCAAACCAGACTTCTAAAGGCATTAGTGAGTCAATTGTCTCACAAGCAAAAAATCCTGTAACCTCAAAGCTGGTAATGATAATTCCTTATGCATATATTTTTTATCTATAAAATCAAAAGGGTCTCTGATAGCTTGAGGCCACTATCTAATTGCTAATATTGTGTGCTTATATTTAGTAAGCAGTAGAAAATGATCAGTGCAGAGACTAGAAAACTGCTTTGAGTGGCATTTAAGTCATATTAGCAATGCCAGGATTAGGAGGATCGAAGTGAAGCTGGTCCTCCATGCTCTGTCTATAGTTAATGAAGAGAGATATGTGATTGCAGGAATGATTCAGCACATTAAGTGCAGCGTAGATGGGATGAATTGTGCTACCGAGAGCAGCATTTATATCTTTCTGGGTAAGATTATCCAGGCTGGCGCGAGATGCAGGCAGTGACCTTTCCCAAGCACTGCTCAGGGATTACAGCTCTGAAATAATGCCTGCTGCTCTAAGCCACACAGGCAGCCTCTCCTCGCTCCAGCTGAGGTCAGTGGCCATCTCCAACTGTTGGTCTCAAACCAGAAGGAGATAACACGTGCATCCCTGCCATTTGGAAATGAATTGGAAACCAGCACTCATTGCTAACAAGCAATGAACAGTTTCTAATGTAACTATGAGCTGAAAGAAAAATAAATAGGTATTTGGCTGCAACACTTTTTAAAGTAGCAGCAGCAAAGCTAAGCTCATTTTTTTCTGAAACAATGGGTGAACTAACCTAGTTAAATCAAATAGAGACAAATTCCCTTTTGAGTGCCTGAAAGTTAATAAGAGTTATAAAGGAATACCCGCACTGCAAATTTTTATTAATTACAGCCTTTAAAGGCCAATAGCATATCACACATTTCTCTCTAGTTAGGCTGATCATTATTTTGTATATTTGCAATTTTAAAAAGATATTAATGTGTTGGGAAGTATTCTCCCTATGTGAATATGGAATGCCTCCTAAATCTCTTTTTTTCTTTGCAAAAATGCCTTTACTGCTGTCACTATATAGTAGTAATCCAAGTTATGGTTGCTACCGACTTTTCTTTCATGCTCTTCTTCCCACTTCCTCTGATTACAATCTTTAAGCTCATCCAGAGCATGACCAAAACCTACTGGCTTCAGCATGTCTTCACTTCACCTGGGACAGTTCTAGGACACAGGAGCTGGTTCTCTGCAGCGTGGAAAGGTGCATGTGCACAGCTGGCAAGCATGAGGGAAGGCATCAGCTGCCCGAGACCTCAGCTCCCTGACTCCTCCTGGACGGGTGCTCCTCTTGCTACAGCCCTGAGCTTGACCGTCTGATCCCTGGGATGAGCTGGGTGTCTGCTTGGGCAGCAGGAGCGAGGGTGCCCAGGCATGCAGCAATGCGCTCAGCAAGCTGCAGTTACGTGATAGGGTTTCTGTTGATCCAGGTGCTTTACAGCTCCTGAAATTTTCCCATTGGCTTTACCTCAAGATAATTGCTGAGACAATATTAACAACTATAATAATCAGCCCACTAGAAATCTATAGATGTATAAATAGCAAGAACAGTGAAGCCTGAGATGTCAATCCAATAATGTGTTGTAGAGAAAACAATCTTGTGTTAAAGTCATGCTTTTGAAATGATTGAATAAATAAAGCAAGATTAATGATCACTGGAAGCTCTGGCTGATAGAAGTATTTTTTTTTTGCAATTGGTGCAAACAAAGTCATTAATTTTAGAGTTGATTTAAAGAGTGGAATAAATTAATGTGCCTTTATGAGTGTTTATGTTAAGGAACTGCCTGTTAAAAAATAATATTTTTAAAGTATATGATGTGATAGCTTCTCAAAGAACATTCATATTGCAAAGTATTTGTCTTGGCTTATCTGGTTTTTGGCCTGCAGGAAGGAGCTTAGCCTTCACATTGCTCCCCTAAAATGCAATTCTGTACTCTTTCCAATGGGGAAAGAGTTAATTAACAGGAACACTATGTAGAGTGATTATGAAATTATTAAAAAAGCCTTTATTAGGAAATTACCATTTTTTCTATCATATTGCCAAACCATTTCTGTTAATTCAAAAAGTGGCACATATTTTGCCTTACCAGCCTATCCAAACTCGTGCCAGCAGCAGTTGTAGGTCGCTCCTCCGGATTATAAGGTCTGAAACGGGTATTGAAGTTGTCAGGGACAGAACGAGAAGATCTCAGTGCAGGTGCTGGTTTAGGCTGGCCACATCCTTGGAAAACCTAAGAAAAACATTGCAGGTTGTATGGCAATCACAGAATAAAAGAAGCTCATATTTACAGAGGTATTCTCTATTTCTCATATTTGAAACTTTAGCTTTGATTGACAGTTTGTTAATAGTGAATTGAGCACACTCTGTGCATTAAAACTCAGATGAATAATTAAGGATTATTAATTACTCAGTGTAAGGGTAACACTATACAGGGACCATAAAAATACTTAAATCATTTCAGAATGGTGATTGTTCTAAGTTAACACCTTAGAGCATTTTAATTACTAACTGCTCAGGAGGAGAGATGAACAAAAGGGAGCCCTTTGTGGCAGGAGTCAGTTGATAATTGTTGCAGATTTTATTAGAAGTGGTATTTATCCAAAATCATTGCTCGTTCATAATCCCAATCCCTAGCTATCCCCACCAGCTAATCTTATTTGTAGTCTCTGCAAAAAGGTCAATGATAAATAGTTTTATAAGTGGATTACCTTCTTATTCCCTAGCAGGTCTTTCTCTAGATGAGGGCTAAGGCATAGTAGGCAATAGTAAGAGTTATTTGCTGCTTGTTTCTTAAGTACAAAAATAATGTTCAGGCTTATGAAATTTTTTTATATACTCCTCTTTGGAAAAAGTTTCAGTAGTATATACATTGTGAATACTAAATGACTCTGAGGACACATTAGCAAGCATAAATGTCAGAGAAGCTCTTTTAGAAGTTGCTGGGTTGAAGGGAGGTAGGATATTTGCACAATTATATTTTTAAGTGTTTTGATGAGGTAGTGTCCTGCTGTTTACTTTCATAGCAACTTTTTCAGTTCTGGATTTTTTTTTTTTTTTGGTGAGCATTATATTTTACCTGTTTCAATATTTTAATTCCTCTGAAAAGGATTTCCTGTAAGATATCTTCTACTGAACTCTCAAAATAGACACAGGCTATTTGCTCAAATTAATTTTGCGGTGCTGCAAATGCTGTGCCTTGTGGGTAGGATGGGAGTTTTCTCTTTTTGGGTGGCCAAAAAGTGCCAACTACATTGCGAGTCGGTGTTCCCAAGGGTCATGTTTCACTTTTAGATAATATTCTGCCTTGAGTGGATGTCTCTCAAAGTAGGTAGGGATATCATGACTTCTGTTGCTTTCAGCATTCATTACAATTAGCTCTTGGCTAGGTTTCCTCTTATTAATTTAGAGGTCCCAAATGATTCAGAATTTGCTGAAAGAAACTGACCCATGCTAAATTTGTGTTCAATCATCACATCGGTTTTGGCTCAAAGTCCAGCAAGTCAGCTGTTGCATGGCCATGGGAATTTTTAATTTATGTGTGAAACATTGCTTGCTCTGTTTGAAGACTATCTGTAAGATTTTCTGAAGAGTTTCTAATCTCTTCAATCATGGGGATAATAAGACAACAAAATAATTTAATCTAGGAATTAATTAATTAATTAATTAATAATTAATCTAGGAAAAGTTATTCTGTTTTGAATAGTTCTATTTTTTTCAGAAATTTAGGCTAAAATTAGTATTCAGAGTTTACATACATGATTATGAATAATGTACATTTTTAAGGGCCAAATATATGTGGTGGAACATTAATTATGCTTACGATATTTACCGATTTATTTTGATTGGAGGTAAATCACGAGCAGAAAACATAACAGTTTATTTAGATATCTATGAAATCTCCTTCAGTTATTTAAGTATTCACGTATCTACTTACAAACACAAGTGACGGTCATTCAAAATATGGGCCCTGACTCTCGTGGTAAAGGGAAATGAGGATGCTGAAATCCTCCCTTTAAATTTCACAGACTGTGTGACAGGCTACTTTTTATGATCCTGTGGATAAACTTTGACTCTGAATAATTTATATTTTACTTTTCTTGTGGCTTAGTGAAAAAAAAAGAACACAGATTATTTGGCATTTAGATACAATAAATAGTTATATAAATACTTGTTACTTGTAGTGTAAGAATATTGTATGAATAAAATTACATACAATCAGACAATAATAGAAGTGGAAGCTGAATGGCCATTTTTACATTGGGGAGAAGAAATCATTTATTTTCTAAGCAAGCTAGCAGTAATGTACTAAGCATATGATAGTCAGTAACTATATTTTTGGTGCAAAAGAGACAATTTCTAATTTGCATCCAGGTATTAACTGTCAGAGTACACAATATAAAGCTGATAACCTGGAATTAGCAAGTGCTTCCTAAGAAAAAGCACATGAAATATTTTATTCAAATAAATATTCAGAGATACTTAAAAATCAGGAAAATATCTAGGTTTCTTATTATACATGCTGTGAATTGGCAACATAAATATACTCTTAAAAAAAAAAAAGCACTTTATTTGTAATGTGCACAATTCACCTCACCTCATTTTAGAGAGGGTATTCAGTTTGAAATTAAGATACTTGAAGTTAGGTGTAGACATGTAGATTTATATTTAAGCTCAATATCTAAGCTCCTGTTTTAGGTATCGGAGACCCAAACTCTGGCTGCCCACACATCAGCAGCTATATTCATTTGTGGCATCCTGGGGTATCTGAGATATCTCCTACGACAGCCTTAACAGAGGACCCTTGGTCTGAAAGACCAATTCCCTGCTAACTGGCAGTTAACTCTCTGATGCAATATCCTTGAGCATTTCAAATGACACTAGACTTCTGTGTTGTTTATGTGAAACAAGCCATGCGATCAAGTCAACTCAGCCAATGCAGAGAGCTGGATAATGGTGAAATTACTAGTAGGAGCTAATTTTATTGTGAAAAAAAGGAGTAATTTTCTCAGGAGAACTCAGTGGCTTGAATCCCAACAGAAAGAATTTATCCTCTTTGATGTCTTGAGCCATGCTGTTATTTAGACATGTACTTGTGTACAGTATTTCCTACTGAGTATCTCTATAAGACTCTGCTCCATTGACTCTCTCATCTTCAGCTAGAATACTATTGATTTTTTTTTTTCCTGAAGAACACCATTACATTTTTTCTTGCACAGGACTCTGTGGAGAACACAGATAAATTAAGAGGTTTGTTGATATGAAATTCTGGGGCTATTTTAAGAAGAAACTTACACATAGTTTTATGAAGATTTCCTCCTTATAAATAATGCATAGGTAGTCTGCTATGTCATGGAACTCGTTCTTTTTTTTTTTTTTTAAGCTAGTAATTGCCAAGAGGAGTAATTGCCAAAAAAGAAACACATATCTACATGTTAAACTGGATGTCCATCACCCTGGATGAAAGAAGATTCAAGTTCAGCTAGTGGGAGACCCAAGTCTGGGGACAGTCTTTATGAAGGAACAGGAATCTTGGCACGGTAGCCAAATGACAGAGCAGTCAAACATGTTGTTTTAGACCAGCCTATTTAAAATGCAGAAAATAGTCCAATGTGTTGGGGCAGCAATGAAGGAAAAATATGCTGATGCAATTAGAATATGAATTTTATCCATTTTGAAGGAAAAATGGATAGATGTTACAGAATCTTTGCTGCTCTTTGGGGAGTTTTCCTTCACTTCCTGTAAAAAAGCAGTCTCTGCAGATGTCATTTACTAATCATTTCTATTGTTAAAATGTAAGGTAATGATACTGTCAGCTTTATGGGAAGATTTGAAGATCCAGATCCCAGTTTCTTCGGGCCAGGATAAAGCTATTAAAAATGATATTAAATGGATATGTTTTGACGCTCTGACTGCGATTCCCTGAATTAACTCTGCAGGAAGGAGAATATGGTGTATATCTGCTATGACTAAATCTTGAGAACAAACAATATACAGAATATAATGTGGCTACCTGAGAAATAATCAAGCTGCTGCACAGCGTGTTATTACCTGAAGCATTGCTATGGCTATAATGTTCAAATATCAAAGATCGTCACTGACAAATGACAAAGAGTATTATTTCAGTAATGTGGATGTTAACATGTCTCAGACACTATCAGGGGAAACCTGAGGTAGGTCTATGGCAACCTGATTGCTACCAGAGGCAGCCCTCAGGCAACTCCACTGAAGTTTGAGGTGGACTTGTATCATAAAGCCTACTCTTAGAAAACATAGAAGTGTTGTTTGGCATCTCAAACAGACCAGCCTGGCTGTTTCTGCACTTTGTGTGGCCTTGGCGTGCAGAAGACACTCTGTCAGAATGGCTGCAGATGTTAACAGATGTTAGCACGTCACCTATTAGGAACTAATTTTGATGATCTTCAGCCTGTTCTTTCTTTTTTTATTTTTGTTTTTTTATTTTTTGGTATGTCCTGCTAGACCACTGCTCCTTGCTGGAAATCATCTGCGGATGTTGCAACTGTGAGGAATGTGACTCCTCTTGAGGCAAAATAAGGACCTCACATAGTTGCCATTCAGGGACATGACAGCCTTACAAGATGAGCAGTTTTTGCAGTTTAGAGGTTTATGGTCAAACATTTTAAGCAGATTGGTGCTGTATACAGATTGAAGAAAAATACCAAAAAAAAAAAAAAAAAAACCAACCAACCAACCAAGCAAAGATTCCAGCTTCCAGATGAATTAGAGGTTCTTAGCTTTGCTAAAAGAATCAACAAACAATAAAAGCCAATGACTGATTGCTGATGGAACAGAGATGCTCCATTTTATGGAATGATTGGAACTGGGGTATGGCTGAGCCTGTGTGTCCTTGCTTGGAAGTACGAAGATAGAAGAGGTACATGTGACACCTCTATAACTCTCTGTCTCAATGATATTAATGTGCACCCATCAAGAGTGGAAGTTAGAGGGTTTGCCTCTATTAAAGAAATGAAAGATAAGGTTGAACTTGAGTAATAAGCCCTGACTGTCTACACTGATTAATTGCTAACTCATTGGCTTTTCCTTGGACTGCCCCAACTAGCTTGTTCCAGAATGAAACTCCTCCTTAGTTCAGCAGGATAGGCATGAATCAGTCTGTGCCACTTGGCCTCAAGATCAGGCATGGGTACTTGCCCCTCTTCTATTTATCAGTATTGCCATAACTGTGAAGACTATTTCTCAGAAAGATAGTGCTGAATAGGAGGAGGTGCCTATTTAGAGAAAAAAAAGAAATTGTACAAAATCTCCAGGGTTGCATCAAGTGAAAAATGGAAAGATAAACCATAAAATGGAGATTTAGGATGTTCATTATATACTTTTATGTTGAGGTCTAAAATTGAAGACCTCATCATTCAAATAAAAACATGCGTTCTTTTTTTTTCTATTTGTTTTGAGGAAAATCATATATTATTATCTACTTAATTTTGCCTCCATATGCACAGTGCTGTATAGTAACTGTATTATGTCAAAAAACATATATTTTCCTCAAATAGATTTTGAAATACAATGGCAGTTGGCATAATACAAAATAACACCCTGCAACACAAATGGCAGTACAATTTAACGGTAATGACCTCTGGAACAGGGATATTTTATAGAAATATTCAAAACAGGAAAGGGATGGGTTTGAATTAAATGATCTCCAGGTCTTCTGCTGGCAAAGAACATGGATTTGTTGAGGGTTCCTTGATAAAGAAACTTTGGTTGTTATTTTTTTTCCATTCATTTTAAGAGAGGAACAGCAACATACAGCAATAACTAAATGGCACTAAATTCTGTTGAATGCAGTGTAGAGCCTCATGCCAGGTATCAGCCAGATTTTCTAGTGGAGGTAGCTGCATGTCAGCTGTAGAAGCATCAGCCGTGTACATACAGGTGCTGTAGCCATACCATGACCTTATAAGTGCACTAGCATTTTCTCATGTGCAAACACAATGACTGACTTATGGAAAAAAATGGTCGTGGTTCCTGATTACCACATTTTCAGCAGGATAAAACCGAATGCAAAAAAAAAAAAAAAAACAGAAAAAACAAAACAAAAAAACAGAATTATCTGAAGAAAAAGAAAATGGTGTGATTTTTAACATTCTGCCTGGAGCTTTCTGACTGCAGTTTCTGAATGACTGACAAGTGTGGAACTTTTCCTAGATTAGGTCTGCAATTGCATTCCATGCACCCCATTACATCTGGCAAGGTATCTGTCATTCTCAGTGAGGCTCGATCTAAACGGTCAAGTATGTATAAGGGGAAAAAATTAGACTACAGATAATTGATTCAAAGTCTGCTCATGTATCATCTTTATAGATCTGATATGACATAGAATATCACAGCAGTAGACTCAAAGACTTTGCCTTCTTTTTTTTTTAACATTAGAGCACTTTCATGACTTAAGACCTGAAAAAGATGGATATAACCCAGCAAAATAAGGAAATCACTTTTCAGGAGAAAAATGGTCTACTTATAAAATACAAAAGCCCCCATGCATAGATAGCTCTGTTATCTATGAAAACAGAGTCAAATAAATTTCCCTGCTATAGTTTGGTTTCTTTTTCTCAAGATTTAAAAAAAAAATCTTAAGATTTCTCTTAGAGAAAAACTTTGAAGTGCAAATTGAATTTCTGTATTTATTAACCTTTAGAGCAAATAAATACAATATTTCTCAGGGACAGGACAAACAGTCTGCTCTATTTCAAATGAGTAGTGAGATGAGCTTATGCCAAGGTGATGTCACTGGATTCTGGCAGGAAATGCAGTTTCCTGACTAATGGAAAAACTGTGAGAATGAAGGAAGTAAGAAGGAAAATGAAATATATCTGAGTCTTGCATGAGCTTTTAGTGAAAATATGTATTTCTTTTTTAAGGTAGGAGCTGGATTTGCTAAGGTAGCTTCAAAGTATTCGACAGAATTTGGTTGATAAACAACTTGATGATTTCTGCCAGAGCAAAGTCACATCTCGCAGGACATAGACTGCTTTTAAAACCTAAGTAACTGCACGTAGGTGAAAAGCAAAGAGCCTCTTGAAGGAAATCCTTAGCATCCTGCAGCACTGGACCCATAAAGAGCATCTAATTTGGGGCTGGCAGGAAGAATGTTAACCTCAGCCTCCTGTCTTTTATCCTCATTTTCTCCCCCATCTATAGTCGTTTCCTTCCAAGCAATGGAAATTCACCAACTTGGAGAGCAGTCTAGCCAGAACTACTAGGAGATCAATGGGAGATGAAAATGCTTAATGTGGAGAACCTGGCAAACAGCTGATTTCAGATTCTGAACCACAGTGTGCTGACGAATATTAAGGAAAAGACATTAATTGTTAACTACTGGCTCAACAGTAGTTACTGAATTCCAAGGACCTTATTTATATGGGGTTTGAAGACGGTGGTGACCTGCATATATGCACGTTAAAAACAGAAAGAATGAAGATAGCATCATTAACTTTGTTTATTTTCATGTCAGAATCCACACAAAACTCTATCAAACCAAGGTCTAGTAATCAGAGGCTGTCCAAAATAATGATATTTCCTTTGAGTGGTTATTAGAGGAGGTTAAGCGGAACATTTCGTATGTTCACCTCAAACACATTGTATTGCAGTCTGACTTAGGCAGATCAAAATGTGCTTGGATGTTAATACAGAGAATCACAGATGAGACACGAGCCAATGTACTCTGCAGGATATTGCTTACTGAGCTACCTGCAATTTTCAGCAGTCTCTGTTTTCTCTAACCACTTGCAGCTATTAATTTGCAATTTACTAAACTGTACTTTTCTCTCTGACACTTCTGTTGTTTGAAAACTTGTGGGCTTATTTAACTAGAGAAAGGATTCAAAGACACAAAGACACAGTGAACTGCTGAGAAAACTAATATACATTGTTGTAGTTCAGCCAATCTTAAAGCCTGGAGAGAAAACTGAATGCTTTCCCCCCTGCTTGTGACACTCAGGAAAAGAGAAGGAGCGACTCACACAGTACCTTTGCTGACACCTGCATGCTGTTTTCTTGCATGTTCATGATGGCTTCAGAAATCTTGACATCAATAGGATCCATGACTGATTCAATGTTGAACGGCCCTTCTAATCTCTCAGCTACCAGAAGCATCGCATCTGTTAAAACAAAAGCAGTCATTCCCTTAGGGAGAGATACCCCTGGGTGCCCCGTACCAACCAGCTTCCCTGGCTGCAGATGTGGATGCTGAGAGCTCTGGGGCAGCAAGCGTATGGCAGCAGCATCGCACAAACCTGTCTCTGCAGGGCTGCTTCCTGACTGCCAAAAACATCATCCCCTACCACTGCCACCACAGTAGAAAAGGGACTCAAGATTGTAGAGGTTAGATTAATAATAGCTGCCATAGTGTTATCGAGCTTGGGGTAAAATTATTTCCACACAGCTTCACAACACTCAAACCGCCACTGCTCTGGAGTGTGCTTGTATAATCTTCTTCCTGAGAAAAGGCAGGTTGAAAGAAATAATCCCTGGAGGTATGTTCTTAGAGTTTGTGTGAGATGATGAAAACTTTGATACGATATATCAGGATGTTATAATTAAAGCAGCTGTTCTTTCTGACCCTAATGATCTCATTTTCTTGCAATATGAACAGCAGATGAATATTGGATTTCTGCCATAGCACATAGGTATAAACTATGTTTGCCTTGTTATGTTTTGAAAATGTTGTTGAAAGTTGTAAGCAGAAAGATATAGTCTTTATATGCTTTGGATTTTTTTTTTTGCCTATTTATGCTCTAAATTAATTTTGTGTAGATGTGACTAACAAGTGACTAACAAGTAAAAACTAAGTAACTGAAAATAAATTAAAAGCAACAGAAACACTTTTTCATACATCATACATATTGTCTATGAACAGACACAGATTCATCACATTTTTGTGCCGCAAAAGCTGTACCATAAACTGCAATTACACTATACCTTTGTACATCATATTTGAGCCTAATCTATCATTAGTTAGTTTTTTAAATTTCCATCATCTAGTTATCTTTAAGCAGAATAGATTTAGCAGAGTAGTTTTAACATGACAATCAATAATTTTCACATGCTTTCTTTATCCCTCAGTCTTAGACTCTGATGTTAATACTCCAGTAATAATCAAAGTGCCTTCCCATTCATGTTTTGCTTTGGTAAGTACCAGACCCATAGAAACTCTCTCCAGGAGATGTGAGGAATCTCTTTGCCTTGATGATTGTGTTAGCTGTGCTCTTGACTGGGCAATCCTGGGACTCCTTTATAGTTTGCATCCTTCCAACCCGCAGACCTGGCTGTGTGGATGTATGAGAAGAAGAGAAAATGGAGTCCCAGTCTCAGAGGTCAGACTTGAAGGTTAGGACATAGTTGCTTTTTAGCCAACAAGTGCCTAAAAATGCCACTGAAATAGAAATCACTTGGCATTTGATACCTAAGCACCTTTGAAAATGTGGGTCTAATCTTTCGCAATACTTCTAGGTTGTGAAGAGTGGATTTTCAGATTTTTGGAGTCGGGCATACAGCACTTGTTGCTGACTATGAGAAATGATGAGACACTTCTTTCTAACAGAAGTGCTATTTGGGCTGGCATTATTATTATTATTATTAAAAATAATGTGGGAAATCCAGTGAAAAGAGAATCTAACTTCTTAGAGAAACCAAAGCAGTTTTTGTGCACACACAGATACATACACGCACAATATACACGAAAAGATTTCCACATAATTTAACAATTTTTCCACATGCAAAGAGAATTTGATAGTGTGGTCTGCTACAAAGTGCTTTCTTCCTCAAAAGTTCAGAACGGTTTGTATAAAATATAAGTGTCTTTGCACTTTGTGAATCATGTGACCAGCCTAAATCCTAACTGCTGGAACCAGTATTAGAAAATATTCTGATGCAAATTTTGGTGATTTGGTTTAGGTGGCTTAGTCTTGCTTCAGGATTAAAGACAAGGTAAAGGCTAATGCAGAAACCAATCAGTTTTATTTATTTTGTTTTTTTTTTTTGTTTGCTTGTTTTTCTGCAGGAGTAGCCTATGGCTTGAGTTAAGGATAGGCACCTCTTTGCACCAGCTCACTCTAATTGTTGAGCAAGCCCAGGGCTCAACTCAGTCAAGTACATGGTTCAGATAAGTGACAATGTCTGTAGAAGCAGAAGAAGCGGGTAAATAGGCAAATGGTAGTACGAGAAGAGAGCCATTGGTCTATGATGAGAACAGATGCTGGTTTGGGACTACTTTTTTTTCCTTCTACTGGTAAGGTGGGAATAGTTTCAGCATAAATCTTGGACTGATACTTTAGTGGTATTTCAGCTATAGGACAGAAGTGTATGCTTGTTCACTTGTGACTGAACAAGAACCACATCTTTAAGAGTTACTCTTAAGTGTTTAAGAGTTTAAGAGAATAAGAGTAAGTTTACTCTTATTCTGTTAAGAGTAATCTTACCTTGAGCAAAGGGTCTTCAAAAATTAATATAAATATTAATATATATTAGTAATTATATTAGTATTAGTAAATATTCAAAAATAATATTAGGAGATAAAAACTAAGATCATTTCTTAGTTTGTATCACTAGAAAAAAAAAACAACAAAAAACATACTTTAGTTCATCAGCCTCTATTTTCGGAACCTTAAGCCTGTTTGCAACCTTAGGTTTTGCTTTAAGAGCAGCCTGAGTTTTTGCACTGGAAGTGGGCAGAGAGTGAGAAATGTGGGTAGTTCCTGGCTGGCAAAGGCCTCCATGAGCTTATTGCTATGTCGAACCCCCTTGTCTGAGATGGTTCAGGCACAGGTCTGGTATGTTCAAGAGCTTATATTCACAGTAGGGTTAGAGGCAAGTTATGGTTTAGTCACAAGGGGCCATAGCTATGTGCTAAGAAAAAGAAGGGGAATCAAAAAAAAAAAGAAAGAAAGAAAGAAAAGAGGAGCAGAGAACAAAATCAAGCAGTGATTTCCTGGTTACCAGTATTCCTAAAGTGTTATCTCCTTCTCTGCCTTGGAATAACTTTGGACTGTTCCAAGTGGTTATTCATAACCCAATCTGTAGAGAAACTAACCTAAGGCAGTACAAATGTGAGATGTTTGAATTTGGAGCCCTGCAATCTTTGATTTAGAGCTGTAGAGTAACCATGGGAATCAACTGGTTAAAAAGAAAGTTTGGTTTGGAAGCAATCCACATGTTCACCAAGGGCAAATATCTATCAACACCTTTAGCTTTTTTTGGAGCTGGAAGGTGAGATTGGGCCAGTGTTAAAAGTAGGATCCTAGATAGGGACCTATTAGAAGAAGAAAAGGCTGATGAATGAGATAAACACTGGGATGAGAGATGAAGGGTTTGAAGAGCTCAGGTAAAACATGTTCCTGCTGCAGAAGTGGTTCTGAGGTTGGCACATGTGGTGGGTATGCTTTCAGACAAACTTCATTTTAGGGCTTAGTTCAGGGGGTAAAATTGGTTTACCAATTGGCATGATTTAGATGAGCTCTGGTGTAAAAGTGACAACTGACGTATGGTTTAGATCTTGTATTATATTTTCCAGATTCAAGCAGGTACAGGGGCCATGGTTAATCTAGTGTTGGCTGGCTCACTTGATTACTCTTAACTCTGGTAGGAGTACAGGGTTGGTGAGGAAAAAGAGGATGAGCAAGTGCTATTCCAATAAACTCCAAAGATGATTTTCTTACCTTAACAGCCTCTTTCTGACTGAGCTCTTCCCTTTTCCCTTTCCCCCTCCACCATCACAGTCTCCCTATATTAAATTAAACCTATCCAGAATGTCTCTGACAGACACAAAGAAGCCTGAAGAGCAAAAGAATCATAATATGATCATGACAATAATATTGACAGTATGCAAGTCTCTCAACCAACTACTATTCTACCTATTGAATTTTTAAGTCAGCACTCAGACTGAAATTCGTACTGAATTTCCTACTCATAAGACTGACTACTTCAGAAAATAGTGTGTTCTCCTAAGCTGAATTTTTCCCTTGGAAAATACACCTTTGTCTTATTACCTTTGGCATCCAACCTCTTGGTTACTCACCCTAATGCACACTCTAGCCCAAGCCCTTGTTATTCACTTGCACTGTTCTGTATGAACACATACAATATGTAAATACAAAATAACCTATACAATTTAATGAAATGAAAGCTGTTAGGCTGAATGTTTTAGAAGCAGGTTAAATGTATTGGTCTGAGATTTATGAGGTCAGTCAAAAACGATATAATGATCCCTCCCAGTCACAAACCTTTCAAATCTACGATCATATTGTAGGCATAACGCTTTGTTGTCCCAGCTTTCTTGTTTCTCCTAAAAACGTTATGAATATTATTGCACGAGATGTTGGAAAGGTTTCAATATGAAATCAAGAAAACACATGAATCTCAGTTTTAAAATCTTAATTCTGAAGAGTTCTCAAGGAGACACTTCCATGAAGTGTTGCTGCTGGCTGAGCACAGCAACTCTCAGGAGCTTACGCAGCTTGTCTCTTGTCCACACAAAAGAAATGTCATGGGTTTTATTGCTTGTGTCTCTTAGAAGGACACTGTTTTGTTCTGAGCAAAATATAAAAGATATTCTGAAGAAATTTACTTTGTTTTGGTTTATATCACAGAAAACTTCTCTTAAAAAGTTTTTATAGATGTTTAAATAAAAAGCACATGGCAATGCTGACCATGATGCTGTTAGTTATTGTTTAGTTGAAAAATTCAGAAGGTAATATAAATTTCAAGATATGTTAATGTTTTGTGAACTTCGAAGGTCTCCAAGTGAAAAAATTGATATAATAATATAAATACAGGAGTCTGCCTATATTTCCTATGAACTACATCAAACCATTTTCTTTCAGTTGTATTTACACCAAAAGTGATACCTTTTTGTTTATGCTATGTTTCTTTCAGGGAAGGTTTCAAGAACGTTTCCTGTTAAAACTTGTGTTAAAACAAATAGAACAGGGATAAAGACATTGATTTACGAGACACAGGACAACTAAAAAAAAATCCAAAATGGAATGTAAAACAAAGCTAAAAAAAACAAAACAAAACAAAACAACAACAACAACAAAAAAAACCCTCACTTTTTCTTGCCACCTTTCTACTATGAGGAAGATATGCAAGGAGAAAGTTTCATTTCTTTGCCTTTTGATTCCTTAAAGACCCAGGAAGCCAATAAGAAAAAGTACTTTTTGATCAGCATTACCTTGGATTTGACATAATTTTTTTTTTTTGTAGGCATCTCTGTTGATCTTCTAAATAATCAGTGAGATCCCACAAATAGCTTAGTTTTCCCAAGGGAATTCTAGAGAAACATTTGTGGATGAATGCTCTTAGAACACTGTTTCTTCAGGGAGATGAAGAAGGGTAAATCACTGAGAATGTATGTGCTTCACAAAATCTCAAAAGGAGGTTTGTATTATTTCTAGCCTTATTTACCTGTTCCTAATAATCACCATGAAGAAATGTGAGAGGCTTATTTGTATATTGCTTTGTGAAAGAAGGTAAGGATAAATTTAATTTTAAAAACTTCAAAGGACTTTATGTATGTTAAGATTACAGGAGAAGAGAGAAGAATCAGTTGTAAACAGACTGAGCAGCTTATTGCTTATGACCTTATTCAACATGACCTTGTGGCAATGGCAGCTTTGGAAAAGTATAGAACTGCAAATATTCTGGGTTGCAAAGTAATGCTCTTGGGGTGGTTTCCCATCCTTCTGACCAAGGGCAAGGGGAAGTGGAAGTCTGGGTTGTATTTGCTGTGTCATGTAGATAAAACTCAGTGAATTTTCCATAATGACGCTGAATATAAATAACAGCTACAAAATCTTCACAGTGCTAAATGTTAAAGTAATGAAATAAAACAAAAATAAAATTTAAAGCTGAATTATAGTACATACCGACTTTTAAAAATATAATAACAACAGAAATACATCCCTGTAATACTCTGCCAATTTTTTTTTACTGCCAGATTATGATTTAATAATAAAATTCAAGAAGAAGAGGAAAGTAAAACTCCACCTCTTGTTTAATGAGGTGCTAAGAACTCTTTTCCCAGAAAATAAGAATAAGTCACACCAGGGATGCCAAAACTAATCTTTTCCTTAGGGTTCATAGTCCTCTTTAAACATTATTATTTATTGGTATGAAAACATTGTGTGGTTCTATTTTGATGTGGTTAAAATGTCATACTTCCTCTCTGAATATCATTAATCTCTACATGGGTATTGGCATAATATTATCATAAATCTCAGTCTTTATGCTACATCCTGCTCCTTTTTTTTGGAGAAGTACTTTGCATCTATGTAAAAGCAATCTCAATGTTCATCCTCTGGATATTCATTTATCAATTCCGTTATTTGTTCTGTTAAGATTATTTCTTAAGGTGTATAGGCAGTTGACTAGATCCTGGCCTGAAGTTCAGTTAACAGAGCAAGACCAGGGATACTGCTGCACATGGTATGAGATTTTCTTGGAAGTGAAAAAAAAAATAGAGAGTGGGAAGCTGAAAAAAAATCTCAGTTAGTGGTGTGAGAAATGTCTGGATATCACAGATGGTTAAGGGTGGGTACTGTAGGAAACAGCTCAGAATTGCAGGTAACTGGAGGAATATTTGTAAAGACCCACAGCAACTCTATCAGTAACAACATGTTAGGTCAATTTTACCCAGATAACTGTTTCAGCAATACCAAATTTGGGGGAGAATGTATCAAGGGAAGAAGAACGGGGTGGAGAAAGGGATGTATCAAGTTGTGCTGGGGAAGAAAAATCATAGAAAAACAAAGCACAAGTGAGGTGAAAGCGCTGCCCATACGGAAGTACTGATGGTCAGCACACCTAAGTCTTCCACCTTAGAGTCCATGTTAAGGTTCTTACTTGTTAATGTGCTCTTGAAATCCTGGAGATGGTGTGGAACAGCACGGGGATGGTGGCAGGCTGCTCCTCCTCCAACAAAAAACTTATGAATCTGACTATCCATGTTATCATGTTGAGTTAATGTAGTGTCTAGCTAAGAGCAAGTCTGACAGGGACCCTCTCTGCCTTTCTAAGTTTCAGTAACTGTTCATAGGGCATAGATTTTCTTTAAAGCAGGAGTCAGAGAACCTATTTCTGAAGGTGCCTTTAAGCAGTAAAACCTATCAAGATGTGGGAGGCTCAATTTCCCTTTTTTTTTTTTTTTTCCCAGTCGTTTGAGGAGACTAAAACTCCTACCCACTGAAATAAAACATCGTAAGTTTCGCTAAGTTTAATATCAGAGACAAGAAAGATTTAAGAATTATCCTGGTTTTGCTGTTTCTCATCGGCTATGTGGTTATTTTGATTCACAGATGCATCACTTACCCCTCCTTCAAAAAAGCAAAAAAAAAAAAAAAAAAAAAAAAAGGATTGATAATATTTTCAGTGAGCTAATTTGTTTTCTAACCAATTCTGTAATACTGGATTATTTTCTATTATTCCTACAGGATTTGTCTGTAACCTTTCTTTTTATATGGAGCAGAACAAGAAATGAGTTTAATATCATGTATAATATATGTATGAAAAAGATATTGACAGGCAGTTGTCACCTTGTATCTGATAGCAACAAAATGAATTTTGCAGAGCGAACTGCATGTTTACAAGATTTGTCTGAATATTTCTTACAACATACATTTTTCTTCCACAACCATAGTAAAATGGTAATGACCATATATGTGCAGGAGGGTTGGACCAGATGACCTCTAGAGGTCCCTTCCAACCTTAAGCATTCTGTGATTGCGTTTCTGTGATTTTACTGTTATACTCATTATATATGACCATATATATGGTCATTAGCATATATCATAGAATCATAGAATGTTTAAGGTTGGAAGGGACCTCTAGAGGTCATCTGGTCCAACCCTCCTGCACACACAGGTCACCCAGAGCATGTGGCACAGGACTGCATCCAAGCGGGTTTTGAAGATCTCCAGAGAAGGAGATTCCACGACTAAATTACCATAGTAAATATACTTTAGTGTCTTTCTAGCTTTGAGCAATTCTACTTAATTTGGTGCACTGTTATTAGGAGACCAGTTGTGTCTTGTCCTTCAGTATGCAAACACTAAAGGAAGTAGTAAAGAGTAGGTAAAACAGTAATTCTTGTCTATGATTATTACTCTTCCATTGCTCTATAGGAGTTGAATGCAAGATGTCCTTCTAAAGCAGAATTTCAGAAAGTGATGTCAGTCACTGATAATTCTGTCTGAATATTTGACACAAAAGACTGAAGAAAACACAGTACTTTCATATAATCTCTGTGTAGTTGCTTTATTCTTCAAACAAGAAATGTTTAAATAGTCCAATCAGGAGTAAGTTGTTAGTTAGCATTAATTAGCAATGTAATAAAAAACACAACCCTGATAGATACATGGTGTTGTACTGTCTGCTTTAGTCCATTTTAAAAATTTCTATTAACAAGTTTGAAGAATTTTGAATTGAAAAATTCTTTAAAGAAATGTAAACTTTGTAACACCGTAAAAAAAAGTCTATTTTAATCTATTTTGCTGACCCTTCTGTGGTGTTATATGCTCCAGTGGTTGAAGATAGCAAATTATAGTCTAAAATTTCTTATTTAATATATCCTTTCCTTGGTAAAAATAGTCCAGAATATATTGTACATATTATTTTAGGCAAGTCATAGAAATTAGAACCTCAAAGATATTCTCAGTCATTCCACTCCCAATTCAGAATTACTACTACAGTATACATTCCACAGCGGCGTTCTGACCAATTTTAAAACAGCTCAGATGATATGTTTTCCCCACATTTCTTAGAAAGCTATTTCATTGCATTAATATTAGAATATTTTTAAAGTTATGTAGAGTAATTTTTTGTCTGCTTTCTTTCATCCAATTATTCATAATAACTTATCTCATAACATCCTAAAAGTTTTATTCTTTTCTTGGTATTTACATCTCTCAGATATTTGTAGACATCTATCATGCCCTTCTTTATTTTAAGTTAGATCATGCTTTCTGTGCTCACTCTTCTGCTGTTTTCATAAATAATTTCCTCTGGTACTTTGTCTTTCTCTCTATTTGCAGTAAAGGAGCTCACTACTAGTGCGAAGTCTAGGACAGATTAATCTTTTATAGTGGGATCTCCTTAGCATTGTTTTGCAGAGGCTCTTTTTGGCCCACATTTCCAACTTCTTAGAAAATTGGCTTGATTTTCTGGATGCATCTGATATCCTTATCTTCTTCATCACAACTGATTTATAATGCGCATTTCCCATGTCACTCCTGACACACATTCTACTAATTCTGAATGTGTCTACTCACATTCAGAATGTTTTCTGCACTGTTTTGCTTTGTATCTAACTTATGTTTCTAAATCCTATGAAGTAGATCTTTTTCCAGCTTAAACAGAACTTATGGTTCTCTTTTGAAAACGTGCTTAATAAGCTATTATCTCTTCTTGAGAAGTGATCTATGTTTCACTTTAATAAGTAATTTGGTTCAAAGGATTGTCTGGTTATTTCCCATTTACCCATTAGCAGTGTGTAGTCTATGCCTAAACTTTCTCATGATAAGTATGGTGTTATCTATGACCTAAAAATCTTCCTTTGTAAAAAGCCATATTGGAACTTTGTCATTTTTATCGGCAGTTACTGTTTTATGGAAAGACCTTACTGTATTTCTTTTCCTTGAACATAGTATTTGTCTGTTCCATAGCCTCTGTCTATTATAGCATGCAGTTTGATGTGGGAAAACTACAAATATTATTAAGATTTGAAACATACATTTCCCAGGTACCAAAGTCAGATTTTTGAATAGACATGCTGAGAAAAACATCTTTCCTACTACTTTGTCCCTAAGCTGACTTTTTTTTCTTTCCTTGCTATAAATAAATAAACAGTCAACCTATGGCCAGCTTTGCTAGCATGAATCTAACCCTGTGTTATGGCTCTAAGGGAGGTGTCACATACAGTTGCACAGACAAAATTGATTTTTGTCTTTCATCTTATTGATTAATATAGAAATGTACTGCAGGTATCTTGTTGCTTTATAAAGCCTTCCACTATACAGAGAATTTTTAGATGCTTAACAGCATTTTCTCCCATTATTTGCTCAATGTAGCAAATAAAAATAGGATTTGAATATAGTAGTTTTTTTTTTTCTGGATATACATTTTACTTAAGCTGTTACTCCAATGGCACACATGCATCCCAAATGACTGTGTACATCAAAGCTGTCACAAATCAATACAGCTGGTGTGACAAATCTATTTATTATTTTGACACATCTCTTGGAAGGAAAGAGCAAGATCTCTATGTTTGACCTAGCTATGCTAACTATATCATTGAGATGAAACACAAATAATCAATAGGAAAGGGTCAATGTTATAATATCCTACATTGGAGTTCCTTGACTTTTTAAAATTATCAGTGTTCTGTTTTTTAAAAAAACGACTAGGAGGTTGAAAGTAAAAATGTTTGTCCAGCCTAAAGAAGGTCTAAATAATGAAAAATTGTTAAAAATCAAACAAACAAAAAGATCACCACAGAAGGCCACTTGTCTGATATATTGTAATCATAAATATTAATAACACCACAGACTGTGTTGGCCACAAAATGAAAATCTGTTCCCACTAAAACTTTCACAGCAGGAAAAAACGTTTTAACTAAGCATGAAAAATTTAAAAATGGAACATTTTTTTCACAAGAATTACCAGAAAGATTGCTGTCAAGCTGCTTGTTGGCGAGATTCCCAGGCCAGCAGCCAGGGAACAATCATATTAATTTTTCCTCAATTTTTTTTTTGATTTTTTAAATGAGCATTTTCCAGGAGAAAAATCATCCAATCAGCTCCAGTTTCATCCAAGAATGTCAGAGAGATTTATCAATATGAATTAATTATATTTCTCTGTAAGGCTACTGGATATTATAAGCACAGACAAGGGAAAAAGTAGAGTGGGATGTTCTGGGATCAATTTGTAAGTTGGAGTCTTAACTGGTACCTATGATTCTGAGCACTTGGTGAAGTGAATTTTCCAAATAACCTGTAAGCTAAGTGAAGAGACGTTGTCAGCTCTGGAGATCTACAATGGGACACTCTATCCATGCAATGTAGTTAGGTTTTAAAATGTAGCTGCTAGTTTATTGCTGAAATTATCCCTATTCATCACCCCTTAAGCAATGGCCCCAAGATTGTAAGGCTCTTGCCTTGGCAGTCCAGCTTCTCTACACTTCTGTCCCACCACACCTACCATCTGTCCTCTCTCCTGTGCCAATGACCTGCACTTGGTGCCAGTCTGCTTGCAATTACTAAGCTTAATCCTGCTCCCCTGCCTACGAGCACAATGCATGTTGGTGAAATTTTGCTTTAACAAGACTGGAAATCAATCAACACTGATTTCCTTGCAGTTGTTCCAGATCCATATTGACATAAGCAAGGACAGGATGCAGATCTACTAGTGGATCCCTAGGAAGGGAGAACAAATGATACACTCTGTCACTCTGTCCTATGTTTTGCATCCAAGTGTTTATTGCAATCAAAATCAATTCTGATTTCAGATTTTTCTGAAAGGAAAAACATAAAAACAAAGATATCAGCTTTAAACGCTATACATTTTAATTAAAACAACATTGATATCAACAATATTTATATTTGCCAAGCACCTGGGACATGATCCAAAGCTAAAGTAACAAAGCATCTCTGAATAATTCGATAGGTTTGGAGATTGTTGTCCATTCTCTACTCTCAAGTTTCACAGAAAGTAACCATTTTTGGATGAAGTCCTGTGCCCCGTGCTCTAGGTGACCCTGTGGTGACCAGCAGGTGACCAGCATTGGTACAGTAATAAGCAAGTTTTGGCATGGCAGGACCAGGTGGTAATTAAGTTGATATTTTTGCATCTATAAACAAAACAAGATGTGCCACTTTCGGTTTCACTCACAACTCTGGGGAGAAACCCAATATTTGTCAAATGGAAAAGGACAGCATCTATGGAGGAATTAATTTTCATGTTTTAAAAAGAGAACTAAAAAGGAGATGCAGAAAAAAAAGCCTACAAACACCATTCTAAAAACTGATTTGGTAATACCTATTTTTCTAAGATGCTGCTTACAATTGTCATGTATTTTTCCATAAAGTTATCTGATATTGGTGTGAGGCACTGGATAGTGGATCTGCTAAAAGGAGAAGCTTCTTCGCAAGCAATTAACATTGCTGCCATTGAGTAACTAAAGAGAGCCACTTAAGAGTTGTCAACCAGCTTGCAGGTCCATAAGAGAAAAAGTTAAGGTACATTTTAGGTCCTTGCAGTTTCTGCCAAGCTCAAAGCTAAAAATTGATATAAATAATGATGTTTAACTTACTTATTACCACTACATTCCTCTTCCATGAAGAAAGAATACCCAAAGGCTTTGATACCACTTATATCAGCCAAACAGAACCCTTTATCCTAAAACACATAAGTGATCTCTCTATATTCTTATAAGAGATAGTCTGATTTGGAAAATTAAGTTACATGACAGGCTCTTTCAAAGGTTAGTCACATAGATGAAAGTGGACCTACTCAGTTCCTTTGGTGATGTGGACCTATGGGAAAAGTAGAATAAGCCAGGCACAGAAACATTATTTTCAATCATTTCAAGAGTTTTTCTCTTCCCGCATATACAAAAACATAAGAATCATTACATTCAGCTAATTCTTTGCACTGAACATATTGCTTAACATTTTTTATTTGTTTATTTTTCTTCAAATATTTGTATGCCTGGTGTTAGTTTACACAAATATCTGTGGAGGAGTTTTATTCATGACCAATTATTGTATCTGTATCCAGAGGATTTTGTTCAGCCTTGCAACACATACTAACCAGCAATTATTTGACAGGAGTATGACAGGGAAAAAAAATCACTAAAATATGAATCACTTAGATGTAAAAAGACAATATATAAAAGGAAAGTTCCTATTTTTCTCTTTCCTTTGATAGGAAGGAATTTCACTAATTTAAAATGAAAGATGGTCTGACAAGGAAAAAATATCAAACGTTTCCATACCTCTTTTAGGTCTCTTTTTCCTATGGGGAGGCTAGATTATCTAATCAAGGATGGGAAATCCATTTACTGTGAATTGAGTGGCCAGTAACAACACTACTACACTACTTACTTTAATTAATATTTGCATTTTCCTCTAGTATAAATGTTGTAGTAGAACTGAATATCCACATATGTTTATGACATCTGTTCTCCAAACTGTGGTGAATAATGATTGCTCTCACAATAGTATTGTCTGATTATGGATAGCTCTTTGAAGGAACAACAAGGGACAAAAGAGTACTAGTGTGTCTTCTCAGGAATGGTCTCCTGTTCTTCTGCTTTCCTGTACACACGATGCAGCCTGGAAATCTTCAGGGACTAGTGAAAAAGCAGATTGAGTCTATATGCATGGAGGAGATAACTTCTAACAGACGGTCTAAAAATGTGAAAGCAGTGGCAGAAGACTGACTAACTGTACCTGCACAGTTCACAAGATGAACCTTGGTAAGAGGATGTAACAGCAAGTCTAAAATGAGATGTGCACACTGCAGGGAAAATATTCCCATGTATTCCAAGAAAGATGGAGTGGAAGCAGCATCTTAGAAAGAAAATCTTTGCTAAAGTTGAAATAGTAGACTGCCATGGAGGAGGAAAAAGGCAAAGCCTGCTAGGGAGTTGTGAATCCATGTTAAAAATAGGGCCACAGAAAAGGTTTGGCAGAATTGCCTTGGAAAGCTTCATGTTGTTTAAAAGAATATGGACTGTCAGATGAGTACTGTCATTATGAGATTATTTGTCTCTTTCTACCATTGGGGCATGGTCTTTGATTAGCAGTTTTATGGATTCACTCAGAGATTGCACTGTGTTCCCTCGGGTGAAGGGATCAGATAAAATATACTTGTTCTCATTCAGCTTAGCTAGTTATGTCACACTTAGCTAGTCAACTTGTTTCAACCACTCACTCACATTCTCTGTGAGCTCTGAGTCACCAATAAATAAATATGGATCTTTGTGTGCATTTTATATCTTTCTCTCTCATCAAAAATGGACATTTTTATGAATATCTCCAATGCCATCTTAACCCAACACTGCTTGATGGCACAAGAAATAAGATAATGTCAAGATAATTTGAAATATACCGCACCCTGCCTATTGCTACGTGCTTCCTGCAGTAAGCAGCAGAATGTGTAAGCACCGTTTAGAGGAAAGAAAATTCTCTCGTGGTGCTTCCTTTTTTTCTCTTTCATTACACATAGATGATTGAAAAAGGCCCCAAATATCACTGGAAGCATCACAATGCATTTTACTACATCATAAAATTAACATAGCAGTTGCCTTCATGTCCCATTTTCGCCCAGATAGCATAATCTCACGCACAACTTAGATTCAGTCACCAGAAATACATTTTAGTGACTAACAATTTAACTGGGTTTGAAGCAAGAGATTAAATAGATGCTTCTTTTATTCGGGATAGTGGAGAAGGACAAGAAACCACATATCCAAGGCGACTCAATTTCTAGGTTAATGTGCTTGTTTTTGCATCAAAGTGTCAGATCAGACAGGTGTCTTCCACCGCTCAAGCTTTCAATAAAAAGCATCTGTACAGTGCACTTCAAGGCATACAGATGACACATCTTTCACTATTACAGAGAAGCCAGAAGAAAAGGACATAAAAGAGAGGAAGGGGCACCCGACTGCCTCGCATTAGCTTCACCCTCTTCCTCCCTGCCTCCCCGCCGCAAAATAAATAAATAAATAAATAAATAAATAAATAAATAAATAATAATAAAATTACATTATCAGTAGAGGAGTCAGGAAGCTTCTGGAAAACTCATGCATCACACTAGGGACCAGAACATGTCTAGGGCTCTGTTTTGGGGAATAATGTCTTGCAGTGTTCAGCAAGCCAGCTCTCTAGCCAGAGCAGATGAATTTTACAGCACAGGGCTACAGAAAAGAGGGCTTCATCCAAGTAACAATCCACCTCTACTCCCGTGACAGTTTAAAAAAATATATTAACTCCTTCATTTGAATGCTTTTTGCATTCTGTTTCATGCTGTCCCTAATGCACTATTAACAGTGCATTTCATGAAATCTTTCCTCCAGCTGTCATTATGTATTTAAAATTCTATTTATTTAAGAAACAATCAAAGAATCTTAATTGCACAGTTCCTCTATTACTTTATGTAGAAAAGTGAATGATAAAATAATTCCTTCTTTACAATAACTTTAGTAAGAGATGAGTCATTTTTATGTTTGTCATTTTTATCCTATAGTTCATTAAAGATTTGACTCCTTACAGAAACTGTTTCTGTAGAGAACACTGGACTCGCACTCATTTGGATGTAGATGCACATTTATTCTGTTTGTGTAGGACTCTGCTTTATGTATGCGTAAGTGTGTGCATACGTGCAAACAAACACACATGCACCTCACCAGCATGCACGTAAATCTCATAATTGAATCTGGAAGCAAATAAATCTTTTAGACACACGTCTAGCTGCAACCAGAGATTGTTAGCTGCTCATACCTAGTTTCAGCTAATATACTCAGTAGCTACAGTACATTTATGAATTTTAGCAGAAATCTCCAGCCTTGTAAAAACATGGGTCCAAAAAGTCACATAGTAATTTTGTTTAGAGTTTGGCTTGCTTCTGTTTAACAAAGGAAAACTGAAATTTTGCTTTCCTTTCCATTGTGAAATTTATGCTTGAAACTGGATGGCTTTGAGGATTAAGGACAAGATTAAGGACAAGAGTGTTACATACATGCAATGTTATTTGAATATTGGGTAGATTGCAGGACCTGATTATTTGCACTAATTAAAACTGAGCAGTGCACGAATCCAGCAGAAGAGGGGGGCATAGGACTGCCCCCCTGTCAGTCTGCATGATAGAGCCGAGGATCTACCCTGCAAGCTTTTAAATGCTTGCTCTACTCCACAGGCTTTCAATTGCAGCTAGAATGATGCGAAACACCTGATTAAATGGTTTTGTTCTGACAAACAAGCATTTTCCGTAGAAGCACTTTTTGGTCAGCACTTTTGTGACTCGGTCTAGCTGGGAGTAGACCAGCTGGAACACTCGGATGGACATTTTCACCCAAAAGCATAACTCTGAGAAGCTCAGGTCTGCATGGGCAGCAAAATGACTCCATTCTTCCTACCTTTATGGATGCTGGTCAGGATTGCAAATGAGGTGCATTGGCTGGGAAGTGAGAGGACGTCCTCACCTAACTTCTCCTACTCACAGAGGGTTTAAGTATGCCAGCTCTGCACTCTTGTCACTTCAGTGGGTTTTCAGTGAAAAAATACTGTAATATAAGCAGTGAATGAACAATGATAGCCCTGGTGGCTGAGCTGTGGTGCGTATCAGCATGCAGAGCCTTGGATGCGTGGGCCTGCATTTGTCTGGGGCCACGGCTGTGGAGGGAAGGCGGGGTTTGTTTTATGTGAGAGTGGAACACCAGAACCCTAACTATGCAATATGACCTCTATTTAAAACAAGTTACAAGTCTGCTGTGTTGGAAGAATTCCAGAAATGATCCCACAAGTTTATAGAAGCTGGGGACAGAATGTAATGTATCAATTCTGCCTGCGATAAGCAATTTAGGGCCCAGAAAAGACCCATAAAGAATAGCTTCAGGCTTGGATGAACTGCATGTGCATTATCCCTACAGATTAACAAACACAGCATCCGGGCAAGCACTTTCACTCTGAAGATACAAGGTGCAGACTTTGATCAGAATAAATCAGAGGACCACACGGCGACACTTTTCCAACTAGGCACATCATTAACCGTGAACAGAAGATGACTGGAGTAGGAGCTGATTTTGTGAACTGTGTACAACGGGAGGTAAAAAAGGAGACGTGTGTCACCATCACAAATGCAAACTGGTCTTTAGGTTACATGAGATTGCTTCTATTTGCAGTTAAAGTCCCTAATATTATATAAATAGATGTTTTCTTTAAGGGTTATGAGAGTGTAGACAGGGCTCCCAGCCCTTTCCTCGTGCGTGGGAATGGCTCAGCATTTCTCACCTTCAGACCTCAAGTTTTTGACTCTCCTCAGTCTGAGCAGTCCAAAGACACCCCTCCATAGCCCCTGGGAGTGCAGCCCCAGGGGCAACTCTCTGCCCATGGGCAAGGGCCAGTGGGAGGCTCTGCTGGCCTCATGCTGGTGGCTACTGCGCACTACCGCCATGCAAGCCCCTGCTGAGTTCAAAGCCATGAGACCTCTTCCAGCTCGCTAAATCTCGTCGCGGTTTTCTGTTCAGTTTTGATATGTCATGTGTAAACTTAGGCACTGAAATGAATTACCTAAATTTGAGGCTGGACTAAATCAGTGCATGCATTAGAAAATCACTGACACCAGCGACTGCTTGGAGCTATTTGTCTGTTATTTTAGTGGTCATCATTTTGCACACGTGCAATGGTCTGGCTGTACAAATAACCTGAGTGTTACCCATTTTTGAGCTGTTAGCTGCAGAGAGGTAAACCAAAAGCGCTGTGAGAATGGGCTGCTCAGCAAGGCAGTGGCAAGTATGAACTACTCATGGTCTAGTCTGTTGTGCAGGTTTCAAGTGAGCCCCAGGCTGAAAATACTAAGGGCCCTCCTCCTATGGTATTAGTTTTTTCTTCAAATAAACTACAGGAAAAGCCTCAGAGAAAACAACTGCTTCTGCTTAACCTCTGGGATAATTTCAGGTTTAATGCTCTTTTCCTCCTTTTTGTCTCCTTGAGAGGCACATGCCTTTCTTCATTGACTATGTAGAGAATGCATCGATATCCAAAATTTAGGATATGCAAGCTATATTGAGGAGAGTTCAACTTCATATCAACTGAGTGCTGGATGTCCTGCTCTTGAACTCTCTTTAATTAAATACTTATTTTCAGCAGCTATGGAGACTGAGAATTTCCTTTAACATATTACTGTGTTGATTTGCTTCCTAACATTTTTTTTACATGTACAGCAGAGAAATATTACTGCAGAGATTCTTCTCTTTTCCCAAGGAGGTAAACTTGAACTTCCTTTCGCATATATCCCTAGTCACAAAATAAAACCCTGTTCAAAGGCTGCCTTTCCAAAACCAAAATTCAGTCATGACTTTTGATCTATATTTATATTTAATACAATATTTTAAAAATATACTGCATTTTTAAATTGTCCTTATATACTCTCTTTCTATTCCTGTTAAGTGTCCTACTTCTCTCTCCCTTTCCCTCTCTAGATCTCTATCTTTTTTACATCTACATATAAAAATTTTATAGAAAACAGATGGTCTGGTAAAGTTGCTATCCACTAAAAAGGCAGAATATGAAACAGAATGGGTCATATTATTCCCTAACTTATGTCCATAAAATCATTCTATTAACTTCAAAGTGGACATTCAAAACTATAGGATTTAACTCCACATATTGAAATATTACACACAGACAACCCCCAAAATAATTATTATTCTACAATAACTGTACTAGTGCCTAACTTTAACTAGGGAAGTCATTCAAGAAGAAAACATTGTGCAGCTAAATGCTGTATATACATTATTAAAGATAATAAATATAAATTCAAAGGGACTTCATCCTTCTCCTCCTTAGTCTCTGCATGAAGAGATGGTGACCTTTAATTCATTTTGTTCATTAAAAGATTTTTCAAATTGGTGTGTGACTGTACAGATATTATTTCTATCAATGCACGATAGAGGTTTACAAACAAGTTTTAAGCTCAGTTTTTTAAGCTGATATTTCAACAAAAATGGCCTAAGTTAATAAATAATCAGACACTATTTCTTTTATTTATAAACAGGAACTGTATCTCTTTGTTTGTTTTAATCTGAGGAAGTACTCTATGGGTAAATCATTTTTTATTTTCCCTGTGCAACTCCAACCAGACATCCCCCTAAAGGCCCAGATAATTTTCAGAATGCAGCATCAGAGAGATGCTGGTGAAAGCAGGGCACATAGCGAGAAATCATGACTACAATTAAATCGGTATTTATTCCATTGCCAACTCAAATGCTTCTTAACTCCAGATTTGCCCAAAACTGCAGAAGTCCCAGAGAAGTATGAGCTCATTCAGGAAACAGGTATGCTCCTGATGACAAAAACACGCTTCGTAAGAGTTTCAATGTTGAAAAAGTCTAATTACTAACTTCTGATTTTATGTGATATCTGAATTCTTTTCCTGCTCCTGTCCTCAATGGAAGTTCAAGGTTGAACATTGCTCTTTTAAACAAAAATTTCTCGTCATCTTATTTCAGTACAGAAACATGCTGAAAGAGCCTTTCAGATGGAATATTTTAATATTTTATTGTAGCATTAGAATTTCACAAAACTCTGTTTTTAATCCTTTTAAACTTACTTTTAGATGATACCCCTTTTTTTTTTTTTTTTACTCCCACGGGCTATTAATACTGAGGTCCTTTTTCTCTTTCCTGGGAAAAAGAAATGTACTGGATGTTACTACTGTAACTCCTAAAATCAGCTGTATGTGCATTTTCTGAGCTATCTAATGAGCTGGCAGAGCACATAATACCAATTTTCTTTGCATATTTGTTCAATATATACTATGACCCAGTTCAGATCTTGAAAGCATATTTTGTAGCCATTTCAGATTTTGATTCAGACATACTGTGGACAATTTAGTGGAGACCCAGTACACATTAAAAAGTTGAGACCACAGTTTAATCTGACTGCAAGTCATCTCTTATAGTCCCTCACAGGCATTTTTCTAACTTCAGGTCCTAACCTTTAAAACAGTGGTCGTATGTTATTATATTGATATGTTATTTCACAGTTAAATGAAAAAAAAAGCTTTGCTGTTAAAAGTAACTTTCAAGTATTTTAAATTTTCTTTATAAAAGCAAAAAAAAAAAAGTAGTGTCAATGTTTTGAACCTATGATTCCTTTCATGATGATTATTTGAACACATTGCACTAGCATTCTTCGGACTTTTACAAACTAGATCATACATATTTTTAAAGACAGGGTGATTTCTTTGCAAAATATGTGTTTCTGCATTATTAAAAATACAAGCTCTTGTAGGCCCTCATGGCTGGAATAAAACTTGTTGTTTATTTTAGTGTCAATGCCAAGATATTAGAAATTCACAATATTGACCTTGAGAATGTAGATGAATACAGCGTGATGTGATGGGAGCTAGTGACATTTGTATGTATGTATGTGTTGAAAAAATGTTTTATTTTAGTTGGAATGCAAGAAAATAAATAGGAAGATATTCTGCTGCTTTCTCCAGTAATTTAAATCGAAGTTTAAACTAAACATTGTCTTGGAGGATGAATGAAGTAGTTAGTTCTCTATAAGAAAAAAGAGGCAAATTTTGAAAGACCTGGTCTATCCAACCAAAAGAATCTGCCTACCCTAAAGAGATTTTTCTGCCTCAAAATGATGCTGTTTGAAGCTATTTTGCATTTACTTATTTGAACTGCTTGGTGCTCTACTTTCTCTCTGTGTACTCACTCATAACCAAAAATAGTAATTTGTATAAGCATGCAATCACGGTTTTCTACAGAAATATTTGCATGCAAATGGTTTTGACTCTCTCACTTTGAAAAACGAAACACTTTAAAAAGTTCTTTTTTGTGAAAGACTTCTTACTAGAATTAGCACATCATGGAAAGGACAGGCCAACTTTTTTATCGAGAATTCGTAGTGAGTTAATAGTAAGAAATAGTTACACTTTGTCTGGCATAGAGGATTTCCTATTTAATGTCAAAATGACAAGTAGCACAATGGGAGAACAGCAAGAAAACTAGACTGAGGAGAAGAGACAAGTTTTGAACTAATGTCTGAAACAAGCTATAAACCAGGTAAATCGACTGTTCTGCACGACTGGAGATTAAGAGGCAAAAGTTCTTGTAATAAGTCTGTCCAGATTGTATGAAAGGACACTAGCAATACTGGATACAAAGAAAATAAGGAGCAGGATAGCTTGGATAGAATTTGTTAAATTCTGGAAACAAGGGAAACAACTCTGAAGAGAGATTTGGATGGTGTTGCTTTTGACTGTAAGGAACAGTAAAGCAAGAAGAACAAAGCAAAGTTTTCAGGAGAGAGCCCTCAAACATGCTGCACATTTACATCACAAAGCAGCAGCTGCAATTGCAGATATACTCCCAGAAGGAAATCTGTCTCTGATGAAATGAATAGAGAAGCTCCTGTTGATTTCAAGAGAACCAGCATTTCCATTCTAGATGATACATGTATGTAATAGGCACAAAAGATTGTTATCCATATACCACAATTAACCACAGAGGACTACTTTTACTCTTTTTGATCCTGGGTTGTGTGCCAGGCAATCTAAGACAATTTGTAAAAGATGAAAAGAAATAAGTAGAGCAAAATGTTCTTTATCCTCTAGCCACTGCTTGTTCTATGAGATTAAAAACTACTAGTCAAAATCGTGAAATCATATGTTATTATTTTGTTTAGCTTGCAGTTTGATTATCACAAGCCTTTTAAAAGAAACCCTTTCAGTGCCAATGTTCAGTAACGTAGCAGCACACATTTTATGGGAGCAAAACCAAGGAAAAATAATGACACTGAGAACTGCTTATTAATTGTCTAGTATCTTTTAAGCTACCCTTTGTTTCTTATAATGAAAAGTTGATAATAAAAATAATCAAAGAATAAGATATTAAAACATATATCATTATTGTATATTTCTATGATTTCATTCCAAGGTAATTATTCTATGCTCTAAAAAACAAGAACAGCAAATAAGATATTCTAGAATAAACACGCACTATGTTCATAGATGTTAAAACAATGTTACTTTCATATATTGCTTTACAGACATGGGCTTAAAGGATTTTTTCAAATAATCTTTTTAATGACAAAACAGAATCAGAAGGAGCCTACTTAACCACTTTTTAAATTATTGTTTGAAAATCTTTTTTTCCTGTCTCTTAAATTGTGAAGCAAAATATATAGTTTGAGGGCCAAGTCTACCCACTCAATTCATACTGAAACTACCTGACTAGATGATCAAGTTACTCCATATTTGCCTGGAAAATAACTGTTAGGTTCAGAGGAGATTGATGATCATTACTGGAGAATGCAAGATACCGCCTTCGATTTTTATGGTATTCTTATAATTTAAAGCTGGATGCTCCATAAACATCATAGATAGACTGGCTAAACTAAACCTCTGTGTAAGGAAAAGGTAATTTTCCTTTAAGGAAAGCATTTAAAAGTATTTAAAGTATTATTTAAATAATAATCAAGTATTTCAAAAGTATTAAAAAATGTGCTTAGACAGATTCTTTACTCATGTTATACATCTTATTTTTCTATAGGAATGCTAGAGACAACTTGAACTCACACACTCCTCATCAAAATTTTCTTCTGATAAATGTTTTATAATAAATGTTTATAATAAAATCAATCTTTTTGACCTTGGCAAAGAATTAAAAACAATACATCGACTTCTGTCAGGGAATAGAGAAACACACTAATGCTTTTTCCATTGGTCTTAAATCACATGCGTTTTCTTAGAGCATTTTACCTCTACAACAAAAAAAGAAATAATGCTGCCTATATGAGAAAGAAAACAAAGACCTTTAGATATCTAGTAAAAATGATGGTCTAAAATAACAACGAACAAGAGCTGCAAGAGGAACTGACATATGAATTTAATAATGTGAGATTTATAACTCTTTATTTAACATCTTTCCCCACTTCTCAGCCCAGATCCTGTCTAAAGTGTTTAAATTTATACTTACAATGGCAGTGATCTTTACTTGTATATAAAAATATTGCAAAATAAGCAAAGAAGAAGAAAAAAACCTATTTAATCCCATTTTCTCATTCCAATAAGAATATTTAAAAAGACTTTCATTCACAGAAGTCACAAAAAAGAAAGCTACACAGAGTTTGAGTGTATTCCACAGCTCCATTTATGACTTACCCTACACTCTCCTTCTTCTATGATTTTGAAAAACTAGATAACACTAAGTGAAGCCATTAATGCTGAATTCCAGCCAGACTAAATCAATCTGTAATTAATATTTTATAGGCTTACTTCACAGTTTGATAATGCCATATTGGTCTCCACAATAATAGGCTGTGGGGTCTATTCTTCTACATGTGTAGCTAAGGATTTACGTGGTTGCTTCCCACTATTATTAATACATATATTCAAATAATACAGATATTGAAAAGAGAATGTGATATAAGGCAAGAGACTTGCTAAGTATCATGCAAGCGAAAGCTAATACAGAACTACTATTTATTGCTATATGCAACATATAAAATTGCTGCACTGATTTATGTAACATTAAATAAATAAGTAGGTGGTTTAAGTTTTATGTGTGCTTAAGGTAGTTTTAGGAGTTGTAAATGGCTGCACGGGGTGAGACCAAAGTTCCCATAACTCGCTCTTTTGTAACAGTGTCTATTAGCAGGTCCTTGGGAAAGCGTGCAAGAACAAGTTGGGCACATACTGAAACACTTCTGAAGCCCCTAACTGCCAGAGGGGTATTTTTGTATTTCAATCCTTACCTGATTTCTCTTTGCATATGTTTGCTTAACTGCTTTCTAAACCTACATAAAATAATCTGGCAGCCACGCTATCATTTGCAATGAGATCTGCAGCTTAACTATGCCATATGTGGAAAAATATTTCTTTGTATTTATTATTTGCCATCTTCTACCTGTTGATTTTTTCTGATATTTCTCACTTCACATATTATGACAGCTTGGAAATAAATACTCTATGCACATTCTTCTTGCTTCCTGGGGTCTTAGAGATCAGTGTAATTTCTCCCTGGAGGCATCTCTATTCTAAGCTGAAGAATTCTAGTCCATATAACCATTCCTAGTGTGGAAGAATTTCTGTGTCTTTGTTCATCCTCCTTGCCCCTTCTTTTAGCAAATTTAACCTTACTAGAGGTTTTTTTAGATATATGGCAGATTTTAAAACAGAATTTTACAGTGTTACAGATTGGACATAGAGATGAATCATTGTATATGGGCTTCTGAACAAGCGTATACTTTAGCATGCAACATCTAGGGACACCAGTGTGATTCTTTTTTGTATCTTGATGACATTATAGACGCTAGTACAATTTGATGTGAGTAGCTGCACTTTCTATTTAAAGTTCTGTGCTTTTGTGTGTAGGGAATTGATTTGATAAATCACAACACACTATACTAACCCAAAGATTTTCTGCTGTATGGCAGAACTCAACACTGTCTGTTTGCCTTGTGTTCTCAAGATTCATAATGGGAAGGTAACAGATTTGTTCATGAAATGCATGGTTATTACTCAGATGTTTCCAGGAGCAATCTCATGTGACATTGCAAAGCATAAATCTTAATGTTTTTGGTCATCCTTGAATGTGAAGGGATATGAATGTGACAAAAAGCACAACCACTTTGAATTCTTTCTGATAGTTAAGTCTAGGGGCAGTTAGCCCTAATGCTCTGATGGATCTCAGTGATTGTACTAATACAGAGATAGCTGCAACACAGACAGTTAGAATAAATACCTTCTTAAGGTATATGAGAACCCTATTTTTTCCAGTTCTGAAATAAGACTTGGATGGGACAGAATTGTTTTGCAAATAATATGATACTTTATGTTTCAGTGATGATAAAGTGTTTTGATACTCCTAAGTGTTCTAAAATACTAGGTAAGTTTGGATTAGAGGCTGTATTGCCAATTTGTCATAAAATAATAAGGTGAAATTGAAATAATAAAAAGATTTGAATACACATGTTTACCATACTATCCTATTTATTATTCATAAAAAAGAGATAACATTCGTGCTCATGTAATGTTCATCACATTACATGATACTTACCAGTGTCAGATAAAATAATTACAGGCTCTGCTTTACTGCTCAAGGTCCTCAGATTCAAATATTTCACATTACCATATTTATTTATTTAAATTAAACTTTTACCCATCTGTTTCAAACATGAAGTTACAGAAAGGTCAGATTACAAACTCATGTTTCTATAGTTTTATCTACCAGTATATGTCAGTATCTACCAGTATAACCTATATAATACCAATTTCTCACTTTTTTATACAAGCAGGTCATTATTTTTATGCAATGATATATATATATATTTCCAAGTGGAAACAATCACCAAATATAATACTCAGATATCGGTCTTAGCCAAACCATGTACTGAAATCCTAGGTTTGATCCCAGCTTGTCTCTAAATTATCAGGTTACTATCCTGAAACCAAGATTGCAGTCTGCATGACAAGATGACTTGTCATCATGACAATGTTTACTAGGATAATTTTACCAATAATTTTCTTTTCATGGAAGCTTTTATTTCTGAGTAATTTCTCAATTTCTACCACTTGGTGAGTTATATTCTTCTAACAATGGCAGTGTAATTATGATTCTGCGTTTCACTATGGAAGCAAAGGCTAAGCTTCATTACCAGTCTGCAGGAAGTAAACACTACTGTTTTTTTAAGAGGCAGCAAAATGCATCTCTGTTTATTTAAGAGAAAAAAAAATAAAGAAAAAAGGAAATGGAACTTTTCAGTCTTGGTTCTATTGCTTAATGCAGCCTTGTTAGACCATTCCAATTACAAGAAAGGTTTAACAAGTGGGTTTAAGAAGCTCCACTGTAGTGCTAGAGCAGCAGATAATACCCTTGTCCCCCCATAGATGCTGCATTAAATGAAAGATCCTTGTCAAGTCAGTGAGGGATAATTATCTGTTCTATGCTTGCAGAAGTCACACCAAATTGGTGAAATGTCTAAGAATATTGAATAACTCTGAATTGTACTTGGGCTAGAAATGCAATTATGAAGGTCCAAAGGTGATTTAAATATACTTGTGCTGTGACTCCTTGAAGAAAGAAAGAATGGTAAATCTAACAAACTGCATTTTATACTTTGCAAATTTTCAGGACTTTCCATAATTGAAAATAGTATTTAAGACCTTAATACTGTCTAACTAATTTCAGCAAGTCCCTGCTGGGATGTGTAAAATCTTTCATTTGAATTCTGCATTCAACAACCCTGCACGATGAACAGACAGGGTAACTAATGGGACTGCAGGATACCTTATAACCTTACTGTCAGTGAAGCCCTGTAGATTGATGGAAGACTGGCACATTTGCACCTGGTAAGACTCACGGATTCGTGCCGGGTTGCAATTAGCACATGCGTTCTCATTTGTTATCGTCTCTTTAATCCCCCTTCCTTTTTTTTTTTTTTTTTTTTTTTTTTTTGAAATTAAGAGCCTTTCTCAAACATATTTTTTTTCCTCTCTGTTTGTTTCCTTCCAGATGAAAATAAGCTCCTGACAGTAACCTGTCTTTAAATTCAGTCAAAATATAGCATTTCTAAAACAGAAACAAACTCTCCATGGTATTCTGTAACATGGAACAGTGTAGGCAAAACAGCAAAAGAAGAGAAGGCATTCATATTATTCACAGTACATCTACTCCATCCTCCAACTGAGCCTGCACAGATTTGAAGAGACATGAAAGCACCACATGCTCAGTACTACTTAGGTATTGTTTGTCCATCCCCGTTGCTATGTGAAAAGATTCCCATTTTTATTATAAAAGTTGACTCTAGAGAAAATTAGCAAAAATCTGTCATTATTTATTCTGATTTTTCCTGACATACACATTTTTTTAAGTACTATTAAGTATGTCTAATGTTTGCTATATTTCTTGGAACAAGATACATATACACATGTATATAAAACAAATGGTGGAGATGATTAAGTTTACTTGGGAGACAGAGCTTTTTCTTGATTCCTACTGATGGGAGAACGTCTAAAGGTTAGTATTTTGGGAGTGTATCTTTTTCTTTCTTTGAAACTGTACTCTGTTTGCTACCATAACAAAAATATAAGCCACATACCACATAATTCTTATGTTTTCCTTCTCTGTAAAAACAAACGTTTCTGGGAATATTGGTAGCATTGCAGAATTTACCTCCAATTGGAATTGTGCTCAGGAATCTCATCATTCCTGTTTTTGAATTTGTTTAAAACTTTTTCTAAAGTTTAGGACCACTTTTGGTTGTAAAGATGATGTTGATGCATAAATTGAGTTTACATTACTCTTTGCAGGCTCTGAAAGAGCAAACTTGCTTAGTTACTTTACCCAATACCTCCCAAAGTCCCTAGTGTCCCCAGTTGGGTAGTCATAGAAGCCTCTGCATTTATCTGAAGTAATTCAGGAGCTATAAAGTCCATGCAACCAATTAGACCAATTTTCTGTTTCCTTTCTTGCTGTACTGACAGCTGTCTACAAGTGTATTTTGACCTTCACTTTCTTTTGCAATGAATTGTTACTAAACAGAGGGAGCCAAAACCCAGATTAGAGGAATTCGAACTCTCACTGATACCTTCCTGGAGTTCCAGTAACATATAAAGCACTTGAGTGGAATTTATACTGTCACCCATCCAGCTCTGCACTGATAATACTTCCAATGCTAAGTTCCTTGGAGAACACTGTGAAAAGAATGTTGTTAAGGATAAACATTAACGATCATTTTACTCATTGGATAGTTTATCTCAGAGTATCAATCTTGCGAGGAATCAACACAGCATAAGGATAGAAGAATTTGGCTTGTTTGAGAAGTCAGGTTACCTTTTCTGCAACAGCATGCAGTTTTTACATCAAATAGAACATGCCCTGGCAGCAAGGAAGAAGATATCTCTTTAATTAAAGTTAAAACATGTGGTTAGCAAGTTGTAAAGAATGGATGCTAAGCAGGCAGAAAAAATATTTCTATTAACAAAGTAATAACCCCAATGAAGTATAGCAAACCACATTTTTATCCCATGAACAGTTTAACAAATTTTCTTGCTCGTTTGCCTCTATTCCACAGTTCAAATAACTACGGTACTGTGGCTAGATCCAAACTGATATGAGATCAAAAAAATTTAGATTTTTATTTAGCAGCTTAGTACCATGTGAGGAAATTTCACTTTCTGAGCCGCGTTTGACTTGTACTCCCCACAGGTTGCCGTGCTCTCTGTAAACTGCAAAGCAATGTAGAACCCATGTAACTATCGTGTTGCTCCTCTTTCCACTTTCCATAAGTGATGCCTTATTGCCTAAGCGATCTCATTGCCCAAGTGTTTCAAGAAGTTTAATTAAATGTATCACTTCCAATATATTCCTTGGGCAAACAGACCACCATAGGGGCACATAAAGAATGTGAACATTAATTGCATTTGAGATTAGCTTTGTTGAATTGAATTCTCACACACTGATACCCTTTGTACTTAAGCCATAAATATCCGGCATTTCTACATCCAGCTATTGGCAGGTATACTGTAAAGTGGTATTCCCACTGGAACACATGCCTATACGAGAAAAAGTTCCAGTTAACAAAAGTAGCTGCTTCTGGTTGACCAATGAGACAGAGAGCTTCGCTTTTGATAACCTTTTTAAACAGTGTTTCAGTTCAATATCATTTCATTAACAACCTCTGAATTAAAGACTTATAGCTGAATAAGCCCTCCAACACCCCCAAATTAAAATAAATAAATAAATAACAAAGTAAGGACACTTAATGAAAAATCCAATTTGCTGATAAATTAATTAAATTCCCTACCGAGCCAACCCTGACTGCAAGTGTCCCAAGTGGGAGAGACTGAAAGATGAATTTGCTAATTAATGTTAATACAAAGATTGGAGCAATTAGAAGAATAGACTCAGAGTAGAACATCCTTCTTTTGCTCAGTGGGTACAAGCATGGTAACTAAATCTTTACATTTGCAAGAGTTATCATGAATTAAACAATTCCATTAGGTGCAATGCAAGTAATATTATTGCAGTCCCCTTGTGGAGTTAAATGTAAGTCAAGTGAGGAATAGCTGTTCATTCTGGATTTACATTTAATCATCTCCCAATATCTTGAGTATCATGTGAAAATCATAAGGGAGTTAAGTTTGACTGTGGTACTTACTTAGCTTTCAAAAGTCTGAAAGATTATTGTGCCTAAACATCTTTTCTAGGTGTTTTCTAATAAAGATTTTTAATGGTTTGTAATTCATTGGTCTTTAAAACTATGTTTCAATGAATATCAAGTTCAGTGGTAAATAGAAAAATAGATAAGCTCACTTCTATGGTGTCATAGGGTAATGAGCAGTGGGAAAGTTCCCGACAGCTCAAATTAAAAGCGTCTGAATTCCTTTTAACTCTGTTTATTTTCATCCTGGTAAAGTTCATTTTTGCAATAAGTAGCAGAAGTCTATATAAATGATTCTGATTTACCTTACTTCTTCCTAGGTTTAATAGCTTTGTTTTAAAAAATAATTCTGGATGAAGTAAGCTTCTTAACCTACATAAGGGGGTATTTTAATATCAGTTATAAATTTGTTAAGATTATTGGTTTCTGCATGAAAGCAAAAATAATGCAAAGGACATTTGCCAGTTCCTGATGTTCTTAACATTTCTATAAATTAGTAATTTAAGATTGTTTATGATATATTTCCATTTTGCCAACATTCTCTGTCTTAATTACTGATCAATATGACTCTAAATATAGATCTACTCAAAGGGTAGACTATAAGGAGCCATAATGGGCTACTGAGTAACTAATGTCTGTTTTAACAAGTCCATAACCATGTATTTACTATAGGAGATACTTTACTATGGCTCCAAAGGAGCTATTACGATCTATTGACTCAGGGCATATTCCTGCCCATCTAATTATGTATTAATGTTACTGCTGTTATTGTCACAACAGAGAGACAATAGAAGTGAGACAAAAAAAAAAAAAAAAAAGGGAAGTGAAGTAAATGTAAATTTATCTTGCACTGAAAATTCCAAATATTTATTTTCTGCTGTTTGTAAGTTTATTAGTAAAAACACAAGAGTGATGTAGAGTTGAAAGGAAGAGGCAGGACTATTAGAGCTTCTAACACACAGTGAATTCAGTTTCGAGTAAGTTAGACTGCAGTTTTGATTCTTTCTGCATTCCTAAAGAGAGGCATCACCCCAATTTCCCTTTTAATTTTGAGCTCAGTGAAAGGAACAATTTTTTTTTTTTCTTTTTCAGAATCTGTGCTCTTGGGTATGACTTCCAGCCTAAATTGAGAAGAGACAATCATTCCTTTTGATTAATCTGGGCCTGATTTTCAGTTATATAAAGAAACGTGAAGTTAGGAAAACTGGAAAATTGCACATTATTTTCACTATATAAGGAAGTATTGTACTGTTTCTGTCCTGGCAGTATAGAAACATTAAAGAGGTAGAAGTTGCATGTTATAAGATCTTCAAACATGAAAGTAATTTAAAAATGAAGTAACACTGCTCTGCTGGAATACCTTTCCATCTCCTCAAAAGATGGTGAGACCTTGGGCTATGCTCCCATCTTCTGCAAGCAGGGATTTATTTGACTATTCCTGAAGTGACAACAAATTTCTGAACCTGATGGTGAAAAAGACAGTGGAGAGGTCTGATGGTGCATCAAGACAAGCCGAGGACAGCACCATTCTGGAAAAGAATTTCTGAATCCTTCTCTATCGCATTAAGATTTTCTAAGCAGTCAGGCAAATCTCTTTGCCTGATAAGCATGCAGGCTATACCTGATCTTCTTGAATTTCCAAGCAGATAGCACACCTAGTCAATAAAACCAGAGTCAAAAATCAGAGTCCTTTTCAAACTTCTTGCTAAGACGTTTAATCAGAAGTCTGGAGCGCAAAGTGCAGAATCATTTTTATTTATATATAAAATATCGTTTTGGCACTCTGATGGTATTCTTTAGTAGCGTATTTTATCTTCAGCACTTCTAAATCAAGATCTTTCACTAAAACAGGCAATACCCCTTCTGACCCAGGAGAGAGAATTTTTTCAGCAAAATTGCTCTTGGACATAATTTGCCATAGCCTCTGATGGAAGATTTTCTGAACTGAGAATGAATCATCCCACAGTTATAGAAAACCAACCAACAGAGGCTTGGGAAAGTCCACAGAATTAATATTTTCACAAGCCACATGATTCTGAATACTACCCAACACTATCTATCTCAAACAGAAGATATCTCACCTAACTTTAGACATGTATGATATTGATGCTACAGCTGAGTCTTTTTTTTGATCTCTTTGCTAAAATAATCTACTGACCATTGGATGTTGCCAATACTTGATTACAGCTTATCAACAACATGTGCATAGACGAAGCAGACTGCTCAGGTGATACACAGATATCAGTTCTGGATGTCCACAGCTCAGTTCTAAACCACCCTGACTATTCTAGTCATACTTGATCTCTGTTTCATAATATGAGAATACATTGCAAGTGAACAAAGATGAATGAAGAATTATGGCTTAGTTACGTTATCTGGAACAGCCTCAAGGACTGTATAAATATTTTAAGCATAAACTCACCTAGTGAATTAAATAATGAAATGCGCTGCGGCACTGTGTGCCTTTGCACTGTGGGCCCTTGAACTTTTGTCTCCACACACTCACAAGTTTATACTGTTGAAAAAAAAATGAACGCAAAACATGAAAAAATATTTTATATTATATATGTTATGGACAATTCCAAATTATACAAACCAGTCAATTAGAATAGAATTGCAAAGATGCTGCAAAAACAGCATTGATATATATTATTCAAGAGTAGGAAACATAGTATCAGCAAAACTACAGCCAAGCTAAGGGGCAGGAATATTGTGAAATCCTTATGTTGTGTGGCAGGATAGTACATTGCAGCTCTTGCTCTCTGCTATATACTTTGAATAAGTCAAAAGCAGGGCAACTAGACATAGGTTTCCTATGTCAGGTAGTATTTTAACAAGCAAACCAACCAAAAAGATGAAACCTTTGTTAAGGCAAATGAACCTTGTAACTGTGCCTTTCAGAAAAAAATTAAATAAAGACACCAAATAGTGGTAGATGCCTATTTGCATCAATTCCCCTTTCTTTTTAGCTCCTAAGAAAAAGTTTGAACTTCAAATGGTCCCAGGTGCATGGGACCTGGGTGGTCCCATGTGGGTCCCACAGTAGGTGGAGCTCCAGTAGGTGGAGCAGAACTGTCCTATGCTAGAGCCAGGCGTACATATGAATGTGCTTGGTGCAAAGGTTATTAAAGGCACGCTGGTTACACGATACCACTAGCTCATTTGGTCTGTTTTAGATCTAATGTTAGGATATGATAAATCACAGCCCAGAAGTATTCTTCCATGAATACAGGAGAATACAGGGAAACTACTGCTGATAGATATCCGGATACACAGGAGATACCTGGAATAGTAGGATGTGAAGTAAATCTCAGGCCGTGAAGAAACCTTCAGGACTTGTGGCCTTGTGCCTGAAGACGCCATTTTTCCTGTGAAATTTCAGTTGGTCTTTTGAACCGGGAGAAGAATTTATAGACTACAGAGTCTTCAGGCTGAGTGCTAGGGAAGCACAAATTTCCAGTGACAGTGCTGTGTGCAGAGCCTGCAAACCTCTCTTGCTGTCTGCAGAGTTAAGGTCTTAGCACTGGTGGGTACCGATGGTGTCTGCTCTGACTCTGTTTGCTCAGTGCTGGCGAGTGCACAGCATAGTGCTGGGGAACGTGGGAATCAGCTGCGGCACAGAGGGAGGTGAGAGCAGAGAGGAGACATGGAAACAAAGCTGGATTCCTGGTCTGGAGAAATGAAGGAGTTGGGGAATCCACTGAGAAGGACAAGAGTTTTCCTTCCATGGAGTTGTCAGGTCCAAAGCACATGGACTTTGGGCAACCTGCCAAAGAGCGAGGAAGCAGCTACGTTTTGTGTGGGGTTCCTCTAAACTTCCTTCTTATCTCCATATTATATAAAGTCAGCTATAAATAATGCATTCTACCCTGTGGTGATAGTATATATGTGATATACATAATTTCAGGAGCCTATGTATCAGACTGACAGTAGCTGGTTCTTAAATTGAGTGTATTTTAAGCTAAAAACCAAAAATACTTCTGACTATTGGTGAGCAGCAGCTATAAGATCAGACCAAAGAATTCAAAAAATCAGAAAATTTGCTGGTTTGAGCAGAAAAGTGCAATCTGTAGGTTCACCTTGGGTTGTCAGGTAGTTTGCCTATACTTCTTAAGTAGCAGCCCTAAAATAGAGGTAAATCCAAATCCATAAGAAAAAAAATGATTTGAAGATTGAAATAGAAAATAATTTATAAAGAATACAAAGATGCCTTGAAACAAGGAAGAAAATACATTCCTCCCATCCCCATCAAGCTACTGTCTTCTGCTATATTTTCAGTTCAACTGAAATTCAGTATCAAGAATTCACAAAATATTAAATTAAATCACTTTCTTTACAAAATAAATTGCAAAGGATGGCCTGTTACAAGCCACATCTTTAGAAAGGGATCACATCTGAACTGAGAATAATTTCACTGTTTGAAGCAGTAGGAATTTGAGACCACAAAAGAATTTGGAAAGAATAACAACAACTGAACTTAATAAGAGTTTAGGAAAAGTACTTAAGAAGTAGGTAAAAGTTCTTATGCACCAAATACTAAGGCTGCAAAGATAGCTTTCTTCTTCAAATCCTTTCTCATAATTAAAATCGAAGAGCTCTTCAAGATGGTCACATCACGTCATATGCCTCCTTTCAAGTACTGTCATTTTTTTCTGATCAAGTAAAATTATACACTGGCATCATAAAGTGTCACATGATGGTAAAGCAAATTGTCAGAACTGAGTTTGTAGTAATTCAGGGTAGCATGGTATTATGTCCTTCCAAAACATGGAATATCAGTAGCAATATTGCTAGGTAGGGAAAAAGCATTAAGCGCTTTACATTAATGATTCATTTCCTATTGCTCATATGAAAGGCCTGAGACCTTTGTGAAAGGAACTGCAGGAGTAGAAAGTGACTCTTCCTGGAAGCCATATTTAAACAGAAAAAATGGCCAGTGTCCAAATAAATTTTTCCTATAGTCGCTTCATCTAATTTTGCATGTATCCACAGAAAAATTCCTGGCCAGTATCAGCATTGTCTAAGCACAAGGCTTCATCATACTGAGGTCTTGTACACAGAAACTGAAAGATTTGTTTTTTAACATTAGTATATATGAGAAAGACAAGCTTCACAATTGCTTTGTTTTGTATTTCTTAGGTGACATGGAGCTTCAATATCACATTAAAACAGTTATAGCGTTTATACATTTATGCCAAATATGAAAGTGTACCTTAGGCTAGCATTTCACAGCTTTTTTTTTTTTTTTTTTTTTTCCTCATGCACTGAAATGCTGAGCAGTGCTTCATTCGCCAAAAAACAGATGCTTCTTCCTGCTCCTTCTATAGCCAAATGTTTGATTCGGAAGGGGTTTTGCATCTGCTATACCAGTTATGGGAATTGCAGGAATTCATTAGCTCTCAAGCCTTATGTCAGCAGATTTCCTTAGGGAAAGAGAGGAAAAATGGGTACCTCACAAATAATTCACAGTGAGAGGTTTCATCCATTTGGAGATACCAAGACAGTTATCTCCAGTTCTGTTATTTTTGCTATAGTTATTTCTAAAATAACTACTTCTACCTTATAAATGTGATTATATTATGTACTGCTAAGGAAGACCATGGACTTCACTGGAAATAGAGATTTTGGAACAAAAATAAGTAATTTATTTTTAAGTGACCCTAAGGTGTACCTTTTATCGGTACCTTTACAGGAGAATATCTTGCTAACATGAGAAAAAAACAGCTATGATCCTGTTGTTAGAATGGATACCATTCAGAAATGTAATGCAATTGACATCTTTTAGTAACTTTATCACTTCTTTTCAGGACAGATGTGTCTAAGTAGCATGGCAAAATGAGAGAAGGAATGTATTTTTTGGTGTTTGTTTGTTTAACTTTCTCCAGAAATTCTTTAGAGCACTGAAGTGAAGCCACTTGGAAGTTCTAAAGTTTAAATAACATGTTTGTTCCCTGTTAGAGTCAATAAGCAGACCAAGCACCTATAAAATGTCAGGCACATTCTTAGCGACTGAACTATTCCTAATGGAGGATTGGCAAGCCTAAACATTTTTTTTTTCTTATTTAAAATTAGCAGCTTTGCCTTTTGAGTTGCCTTTTTTTTTTTTTTACATCTCAAAATCCCAGAAGTTCTATTCTGTTCTCTTTGAGGTCTGTTGCCTGACACATGTAAGATAATTCTGTTATTTTGGTGCCATATTCCTATGGAAACAGGAATTACATTGCTATTTATTGAGTGTTTTTGAGAGTAGTTGCCCAGCCTCTTAAAAACCAGTTGGCTACTTATGCCATGTCAAGTAGGGCTTGCCAATAGGTACTATGAAACATATATATGCAGTCTATTCTAAAATGAAAGGCATTGCACAGCACTTAAATACACTACTGAGAAGGAATAATGAGGTAATTGAAGACTGAATGAGTATTTTCATATATACAGGAAAGACCAGGATAACAAAATGATCTAACTGAGTGGTGGTGTGAGAAGGCTGGTGATTGAAGAAATTTCTAGACCTCTGTTGCAAAATGAGTGACAACATTTAGCCAGATTACTTTTGGTTTAACAGCTGTGATAAGGAGTCTGCTTTGTTCCAGTGCTTGTAGCAAACTTCTTCAGCGCATTTCACTTATCCCAACCAGAGAAGCCGCACAGAAAATGACCGGATATAATTCAGACCATAGCCGAAGAGAACAGAGGCTCGTTTAATTTCCAAAACCATCACAAATCCCGCTTCATGTATTATTCCTGTAATTTAATGTAATGACTTTCTAAATGTTTCATTTGGATTCAATTCAGTAAAATGTCCTCCCCCACCCCACCAATTTCCTGCCTAGAAATTGCAGATTAATGAGAATTTACATGGATGAAATGAATTCCACCAAGTCAACTCCCAATTATTTGTGGGTGGTTTACAAGTCGTGGTTTAGCTGAACTGCAGATGCAGGGACACTGAGCTGGCTCCCTGTAGAGCCAGGTCAAGTCAGGCAGGGCTCATACACTAATGCACAGGGCTTTGTCAAGGTAACTCTATAGTTTCCAGGGTCAGCTTGGCCCAGAAGCAGTGAGGCACTTTCACAGAGCCTAAACTAATATGACTTGGCCTCCCTGAGCCACACAGAGTCAACCAAATGGCTGCATGGAGCTAGTCCACGTCTGGCATGGCTGGCTGGAGAGGAGTTGAGGAGTTTGGCTGGCATTGCATCATTTCACAGCTTGCTTTCTCCACGACTCTGCACTGTTTTCCAACAGCGGCCCTGTTCCCAGGGAAGAGGCAGAATGGAAATATTGTACAGAGCCAGCTTGGGCTGCTGTCATGCCTGAGCTAATATACATTGCCAGGGAGGGTGGTTGGGGTAGAGACAACTGGATGGAGTCAAGTTATCTTGGGTCTACCTGGCTTATTGGCGCTCCCAGATACACTGGTTATTGGTTGTCTTTGTTTTAAGCCAGTTCAGTTATTCGGATTTACGTTGCCTCGGGTATCCTAGGCCCCCTTGGCTGTGGCCAGCTGATGCTATTCATTTGTCTGGATTTATGGAATACTTACCCACACTGTATACATACTGTATATATATGGCTAAAATATTCCCCGCTCCCCCTCTTTTTTTTTTTTTCCTGAAAACTATGATAGAAATATTCCTCAGGTATAACATTAACAAGGGAATATAATTTTTCTTAAAACTCCTTTTAACCTTTTTGCAAATTTCAATTCTGTATTATTCATTCCACTTTAGCAGTCTTTCTTCTGATTTTAATCTTTGAAATTTCCCAAGGAATTAAAGTCTTGGAAAATAAATTGCTGAGCAGAGACATGACCATCTGATTTTCCAACTGAAAGAAGTAGAACAAGAGGTTGCTCCAACTTCCAGGCACTGCTCATACTTATGCCTATTCCTCCAGAACATAATACTGCAGTGCTTGTCGCATGGGAGAACATTTTCTAAAGAATTAAGAGATTTGTATCTCAAGCCAAGGTTCCAGGTGGTGCTGCAGATATCTGGAAGCATATTTACTGGGAAGATATTTACCCTAAACTCTTGGTCTCCTGGCTGTATGTTGAGGAGAAAGTAGTACTGAGAATGTCACATCCTTGCCAAGGATTCAGCTGTCAGGATGTTGAAACCTCTTCTGTACTTAACTGGGCAGTGGGAACAGAATGTCTTGTGTCTAGATTTGCTCAGTGGTTGCACACAAATCCAGTTGGAACACTTTCTGGAACTTATCTGCCAAATTGCGCCGGGGAATTGTCCGGGAGAGTGGTAGTTAACATAGACCAAAATGTGCCAGATTTGCTAGTATAGATGATGACATCCCTGTGCCTGGGCAATGTTCGACTGGCATGGGAGTCACCTGTGAAAGGCTATATAAAATTCCTGTCTTCCAGAGGAGCAGATTATAATTGGTCTGGAGCTTCTAAAGGGACCTTCTTGGATCCTGGCTCCATAGTGGACAGTGTGCATTCCTCTATCCTCACTTAATTGGTAAGTAAGGCTGCCTAAGGACCATTAAAACATCTCTAAAATACGCTGTTCAGTATTTGGCAATGCTTAAATTGGTTTTGAAGAGGGGTTTATGACAGGAGGTCCTTACTTAATAATTTTCTGAGAATGAAAAAGGGCTGTATCTGAAGAGATTGAGAGAGCAGAAGATGACCTGGTGCTCTCTATCAATGGGCATTAATGCCAAGCATAGGAGCATAGGAACCAAAGACACACTAAATTATTTACCACACACACTTGAAAAGAGTCTTAAAGGTTACATCATGTTGCATCAAACTGTTTTATCAGACCCCGTATCAACAGCACTGAGGATGTTAACTCTGGATTTGATACAGCATTTAATTGGGCTGGGGACCTGGCTTAGTTCCTGAGTGGAATTCTTGAGCTTTTATGTTAGGAAACTTGTTATTGTGTCCAATTTGTTTCACGCTATCTGTTGCCTGTTTTCTCCTAGCTTCTTCTGAGTATGAAAATGCTGGATGAACTGTTAATGATCTGTTCCACTAGTTTATTCAGAATTAGGTTTCCAAAGGTACAATCAATGATGGTGCTGCATGAGATGCTTGGAAAGCATTTCACAAACATGACCTACATTTGAAGGGAAAAGTTTAAGTATAGTAAAGATTATTTTGTATTGAAATGCCTTTTTTACTTCAGTACAAACAAGAATAGCTATCACAAACACATATCCAGCAAAACATGAACTTTGGGAATCTAATGCTCTAATTATGAATTTTAGGTATTTCTGTACAGAACACTGATTTCCTTATAGATTTTTGTGGGACATGAAATTTAAATTGCATTGCATGACATTATTTTCCTTTCCACCACAAATTGTAACCTTAGAAAATATCTTTTAGCAGACTTATCTTATTTTTCTAGTATTTTGAGAAACTCTTCCAGTGCACTCACCCATGAGATGTATAGCAGGCTTTTGCTTTGTTGGAGGTTCATTAAAAATTTTCTTTGGAGTATAAAATAGGCCCCTTGGAAGTGATGCAGCCTACTGCAAAGAAAAGACTGTTCTGTAAGCATTATCCACTCCTGATGATTTCAGGTTTCTGGAACTGTCTGTCACAGAGAGAAGGAGATTCAGGGAAAACCCAAAATTAAGAAATGCCAATGTGATTGATTTTTCAAAGAATCAGAGCCTTGTTCTGCCAGCTGCCAACAAAGGAATGAATGATCCCTTCCTTATATGTAATCTTTATGCTGATCATGAAAAAGTAGCAAAATCAAAGGGAACATCTGCTCTAGATTCTCTCGCTGAAGAGGGATGGATTGATTCTTTTGTCTGCAGCTTCAGTGAGGCTTTTCTACTCTTCAAAGGGTGTATCAACATCTCTGGAACAGAGCCAGCCTGCAAGCTCCAGTATCTCTCATTCCTTGCAGCACACATTTTCGGAAGCTGTGAAGATATATAGCACCCCAGAGCAGAGAGAAGTGTTAATCCTGGAAAAGTGACTAGGAGAATCTAATTCAGTGAGATTTTATGTAGCTGTTTTTTAAAGGTATTTCTTGGGAGTGCTTATCAGGCAGAATTAGACTCGCAGGGAACTCTCAGAGACTGCTGCATTCACTTGCGGTCAGAGTGATGATCTTATTTGTCCTGTGTTTGAATTTGTCAGGAATCATTTTTCTGTTGATGCTACAATGCCCTTTTCTAAGGAAGGAGCTTATTGAAGGCATACTAATGAAACCAGACTTGGTAAGATTTGATTCAGTGGTCCAAAAGAAGGTAATGAAGATCTATATAACCATTTCAACTTTGCAAAAAGTATTTTTTTTTCATTTTTCTTTATAAAAATATAGAAAATGAGAAAAATATGAGGGAAAAAGCATCTGTGAAATTAGTTCAGTATAGCTGACAGTTTTTTTTTTCCTCCTCACAGAGCAGACCTAATGATTTCTGTTCCTCCACATGTCCACTTAAAAACAGTGTGATGTCCATTAGAAATGCCTAAAAATGATATCCTTCACCAGCCTCTTCCAGAAGGATGGGGAGGAGTCACTGAACGGTGAGGATGCTTTATCAGAGAGCTTTAAGGAGTAGTTTCAGGGTGTATAACTCCTCAGTGAGGAGTAGGCAATTTCATCTTCCATAGAAGAGGATCTAAATTGCTTCACCTTATGCTTGCTATTGCTACTGCTGTAAATAGATTGAATGCACAAAATGAAGTTGTTTGGAACCGCTGGAGACAAATTGCACCCTTCAGAAGATAAAGGAAGTTGGCGTCCATCCCCACTTTGAGCTGGGAATCAATGAGGAGATGTGACTGACTATCACATCAGGACCATCTTGCACCATCCTATGTATGCAGTGGTTGCCTAAAAGTGGGCTCTGCTCACGCATATCTGAAAAGGAATTTCCTTTGGTCCTTTACACTTAGTGACCTGCAATCCCTGCAGACATACCTACATACACTTTAAATTAGTATAATTAAATTAGACTACAATCACAAGGAGTCAAGTGAATGATAACTGACAAAATACTTTATTTTCTTTCTTTCATGAGTGTTTTCCACCTTTCTGATGCTGCCTCAGTTAAATGACTATTAGGTCTGGAATAACAGATATAAAGTAGCTTAGTTAATTCTGAATTTACTACAGTCATTGTGCCTCCGACTTACTATTTGTTTATCATTCCAGATGAGAAAAGGGAATAAAAATATTTTTGGAGTCCAATATAGCTGTTTCAAAAAACTTCTCCAGACAATGAACAGCAAAGGACTGGAAGAGATATGGGTCATTGAGACTCACTATTTACCAGACTCACATGATACTAAGCTTTTCATAAAATAATCAGGCTGCACCTTGAGATCAATTAATTTCGCCCTCACTACTTGAAAAAAAGCTATTCCAGAATCTCAGTGCTCTAATTTTTCAAAGCTTTTCTCTAACTGAAAAAAAGAATCTTGTGCCACCCTCCTTTAGCCGAATTTAAATTGCTCCTTTCTTTTTGCTTATTTCTGAAATACAGACTAAAATTATATTGTGTTCCAGCATTCATTTTTCTAGACTTTTTTTTTTCCTACCTACAGACTGTCTATTGCAGCCTCACTTTTTTTCTACTGAAAATATTTCTGCTGATGTGTTCTAAGGTGCAGTTTTCTCTTTCATTGCACTGATGGATCACACGGTCAGGCAGACACAATAAGCCTCTGGCTGCTCTTTCCTGGGACTGTGAACAATACTTGCCAAACAGCTCCTCTCTGATAACAGCAGCAAAAGAAAAGGCAAATGCTAGTTGTGTAGGTCATTTGATGCATCTTCACACTGCTAGAGGAGTCAAATCATAATTTACTGTTACTATAGTTGATAACGGAATACATTGTTCAAGAGAAATAATATACACGTTCTCTACTAATTTTACTTCACAAATACCATTTTCCCCCCTGAGATATACCTTAGCTATCTTAAAAAAAATCCAAATCTACAATCTCCATAAACTTTACTTGGGGAGAGTAAAGCACAAAATTTTACACTGCATATTTCATGCTTTCAGTTATGTCAAATCTGAGGACAAATACTAAGGTTACAGTGGATGATACAAATCTTACAACAAAGACCATACCTACATCTTATCATGTAGCCATAGAGATGGCTAGGTGAAACCTGGTGGATATTTTTCTTATGGGACACTCCAGTTGCACCCAGTCAGTGTCTGAATACCTGCCTTGCTTGGTAGGAATTGGCCTGGATAGTTTTTTCCACATGCAGATACATCTGACAAAATGCAGGTTTACTTTGTCATCCTTTGTCTATAAACAGCAACAAGCAGTTCAAAGGCAGAGTACATCTCACCCTAAACTAAACATATAAAACATACAAACCTAAGGCAAACCTATTTCACTGTGGATTAAAATTGCCCCTTTTTGTCTGCTTAGGGGATACAAGGATGGTTATTTCAGACAGAGGTATCACAAGTAGAATTCACTTCCAAATTCAGGTATGTATGTATAGAGAGCTACAGTGCAGATATTTCAGTTAAGGTGTCTAAATTTGGATCTCACCACTGTTCTTAAGGTTGCATGAGATGAACCCCTCTTTTGGAGTGTTTTGTCATTTGGGTTTTTGGCAAAGGATTTCCTCAATATCTTCCATCTCTGCTGTACTTATTTCTAAGTTTCATTACATCACTTTATAAGCTTAATTCAGGTTTGTCTTCAGCTCTGAAACTTTGACTGAGTAACAAAAAAGGGCAAGAAAAGGTGCAAGGACAGAAAGGGTCAAATCAAAAGGGAAACAAACTTCATTCACTCTACTTCTTCCCTTAGCTAAAGAGATTTCTGAATGCTTGCTTCCTGGAACATGAAGCTCTCTTGCCCTATATTTTAGCTGTTCTAATTATTTTTTTTATCAAGGAAGAACAGAATTTCTGACAAGCCAAGATATTTTCTTCCCTAGTTGGCAAAAAAAAAAAAAAAAAAAAAAAAAGGATCGCATACTTGGGAAAATTACAGAAAGACAGTTTATGGGCTGTAGTAAGTAATGCCTACTGCTGTAAAATGATTATCATTCACTCATTTTCAAGCAGCTATCTCAGTGGATCCATCCTATATACAGGATTAGAGTGCATTTATCAGCTTAATTCAGGCAGTTAGTCACTGGATTTTCTTGTTGCATTTTCATGTATAGTGAGCAGTTGTTTCTCTAAATGCAGCAATAAACCCTATTCAGGCTCAATTTACCCTCTCACAACACCAGGCACCTTGGTTAAGCATGATCCCAGCACTGGTGCTCCCAGGGCAATGCAGAGCTGAAGTGTCCCCAGTGAAAGCTGTTAACTGGGCAGGGCAGTTTTGGCCGTGCTGGTTGCCAGTACCAACAGAGTATGCAGAGGTAACTGATTCACCACTGTGAACTTCAGCACATTTCTGGCAGGTCTGACACTGTTTTCTCTTAGCACTTTTTTTTTTTTCCTTAAAGTTTTATTTTATTTTTTTCCAAAGATTTTCCCAATCTGCCGACCTGAAACTTCAGGAGATACTGAGCTGCTTCAGTTTCCGCAGATGTTAGTTAGAGCTACATACAGCATTTTCACAATGTGTCTCTGAGGATTTGACTTATTTGCTTGTAATCATTTATCACTATATTTCTAACATGTAGGATCCAAAGCTGGACAGAAATCAATGATAACAGGAATTTTAGTCTCCTAATACTGTGCTTAGGATCTATAAAAGCACCCATGAATCAGCTGTTTAAATGGCTGAATTATGTAAGAAGATTTTAGAACTAATTTTAGGATTTTCACACAGTCCCTTGCAAAATGTTGATGAAGTATTGTAAGTAGTAAACATCAGAGTTGCAGTCTGACAGCATAACAGTTTCTGCTCTGATTCCAAAATATCCTCAACTATTTTTCCTACTTCTTTGAGCATCTCGAACTTAATATCTCACTCCCTGTAATCATTTTGCTCTCTATCATCTTCTGATTACTTCCTCATCCAAGAATATTTTCTTTTCTTCCTTGAGAAACAGATTATTTTTTAATTGAAAACTTACCCTTCCTATTTGCTGAAAGCACTACTACCCTAGTCTTTGACCTTTTGTTTTTCAGCTGTATTCATTTAAAATATATATATATATATACGTATATATATATATGTATATATACGTATATATATATATATAGGATATAACTAGAGTATATATTTTCAGTTTTGTGCTTCTTTGTTCATCAACATTTGCCTTTTTTGTTTCTGGTGTATTTTTAGCTGGATTGCAAGCCTAACCCTTGGGCATACATTAATTTATCTTTGAATGTTTTCCATTTCCCTCTGTGTCCTTTATCTCTATTGATTTATCCTACTTGATCTCATCCTGTGCTTTCTACATTCTTCTAAAACTCAGTCTTAGAAATTTAACATCCTCTTTTTTTTTTCCTTTTGTGGTTTTACCTGTGTCCTAATTACCACCCTAATTAGGTTATGAACACAATTGTAAAGAGCCCTCCTCAACATCTGCAATCCCTTTATATTTACCACACACAGACCTAGCCAAAGATTGATTTTGTTATTAATTTTTTTCTTTTTCCCTACTGGATATATGGTATAATGCTGTTCTTTAACCACAAAACTGATCTATCTCTTGATTTATTTCCTTTATATAATGAGTCTTCATTTACTGGTTTTGAACAATTTGCTTCAGATTACATTCTCTTCTCATGTAATTTTGTTCTTACTGCTGCTCTGAGTTTCTTCTCTTCTCAGTCAGAAGGTATCAGATGGCTATTTTTCCTTTCTTCCTTGTGCTCTAGTTCCCCTTTCAAAACATGATAAATGATCTCTATCATCACATCTTCAAATATAAACTACTTCAATCCTTTCCTCAAGAATAAGAAAAAAAGAATAGACCCCCTATGTTCTATTTAAAATGTCTCTGTTTCTAAGTCTTAAATTGTTATTCAAAATCTGCATCTTATTAAAAAAAAGACTCTATAACTCCTGTAAAAAAATAAAAAATCTTCTCATGTCCTCCTCTTTTACTTTACGATTTATTTCAGGTTTTACACCAATTCTTTGTAGACTTTCATAGTGTCCGTCTAATCACTTTCTGAGCTAATCGTATCACATATCGTTTTTATCTGCATACATCTGATGGTCTTTACCACGGCAACAATGTCACTGTAATTGCCCCGTTCGGTCAAAATTAAAATTGTTTGTGAATGTACTGGGATGTTGTATAGCTTCAGGGTAATAAATTTTCAGGTAGCAGCCACACATTCTAAGAGTAGGTAGACCCAAATTGTTCTGTTAGATGTTGCTATGAAAATGTGTGGCTAGAGTTTGCAGCATAAAATATTGTTTGTCTTCATAACTACTTTTGCCTCCTCATTTAAGCACCTTTCTCTTTACAACAGATGCTTTCACAAGTGTAGTATCCTTCCTCTGACTCGGTAGTTCTTTCTTCTTGTTATGCATTCAAGTTACTGAGATGTTTTTCCTTCTACATAGAACAATCCTAAGGACCAGAAAGCACTTAAACAGAGCTAAGATCTTATGGCTTTATATCTTCACTGTATTTTCAGCTACACATTCAGATTTCTATTTCAAGTATTTAACTGATTTATTGCTTAGAAAATTATACCACCGCATTTTCATCAAATTGTTTATTTGCCATCAAGATTTACAGATGCTGAAGTCTATGGTTAGATTGCCTTCTGTTGAAGCGACACCAGTTTTAAGATATGTGGCAAACATATAAGCTATCTGCCTGAAGTTTCATTACAGGCTCTACTTTTCAATAACATTGTGCTCATCTTAAGAAAATAAGAATCATACATGAGAATTCCACTCCTGCAATGCAAAATATATATATATATTTTGTCAAACACAGCTGTGTAGTCCTTACTCCTCTTTAGTAACTGTTGCAGCAGTAATGGAGGGGTGACTGATGGCTACTTGTGCGGTAAACTCCTAGAGGTTGTGTTTGGGTCAGACTAGTATGAGAAGTGGAGAGGGAAGAAAGAAATTTGATGCATGTGGAATTTCCTACTTGAAGTCCTGCTTCCCAGACCGGGGTATCCACCACCACGATGTGGTGCATTCATGCTCCCAGTGGCTGATTCTGTGCAGCTGTTTTTGCATGTGGTATAAAGTGTAAATCTCTCAAGACTGCAAGGGAGTGAGAGTAGAAAAAACCACTGTGTGTGCTTTTTTTTCCTCCTTTGCATCTCTTCAGCATCATTATAATGTTTCTTATGATATGCACTTGTGGTTGTGTCTATGGGGCTTAAATTCTTTACTTCCTCAGGTTTCTTTCCCTAAGAATCTCCACCACCAGCTTCTTTATAACATTGACAGGTAGTTGAAACTTTCCATGTGTGACTTGGTATCTATCAAGTTCTTCTTTCCTCAGTGTCTTCCCTCTTTTGCTTTCTCTCTGTCCTCTCTTACTAGCTCTTATTCTAGATGCTTTTGACTGTATTCTTGCTGTGCTCATTTTTTTTCCAGATATCCTTGCTATGAAATACTTACTCTAAATACCAGGCAATGTAGTAACTTAGTTCACAAACTCAAAAAATATACCCCTGTTGGATACTTCAATTAATTTGTAGATACCATACATATCCACATTTCTCCTTGACTATCTTCCTTCAGAAGACAGAAATCAGCACATGGTGCCCTACTTGCAAACTCCATGTTTTTACTAAGTCCAAAGACATGCTAAGTCTTAAGACATTTCACATTTTATAGCCCACCAAGCCAAAGTAAAACAGGTTGAACACTGATTGAAACAATCAAGGACCAGTGAAGAGGACCCTCTTCACACCCAGTCACAACCCCTGGTGTAATCCAATTAAGTAGAACAGTTCGCAGGTATCCCAAGAGGATTAAATACACTTACCCAAGCAAACCCACTTTGTATCACTCTGTGGGGCATAGCACTGAAAGCATGCAGATCATCAAGTTGTGTTAGACTTCCTAAAATGGCAATTAAGGCTAATAGGTTAGAGAATGATAAGCATTATATGGAATCTCCAAGCTCCTGCTAGTCATAAGTTCTTCTCCTCCCTCCCACAAGCAGTGCCAGCTGTTTTCTAATTAACCCAATGGTAGCAAGGTGCTCACAAGAGGATATCTACTGATTAGCCAAAGATATCTAATTTGCTCAGTGCTATTAGGACTGTGCCACTGAAGTCCCTTCTTTACAGAATTCTTTAGACATTTTTAGAGTTTTGTCTATACAATATGCAAACACAGTAGCTATTTTCAAGCAAATCCATACAAATTTATCTAAAATGAGCAGCTGACACTGAGTATTAATAGGTATCCAATGAAGAACAAGACAATGTTGCGGTGAAATTATCAATACGCTCCTGGTCCTCTGTTCGTATTCTTTCTTCTCACTTCCAAACAGCTTTTTTCACTCCTTTCCCAGTTCCAGATCGTCGCTCCTCACGGAACAGAGCAGAGCACCGCTGCAGCCTGGGCGTCCCGGCACAGCGGGAAGCAGCTCAGTGCCCGACCCTCCCCAGCACTGCATCCCACACCAGCTTCAGCTCTCACGGAAAGACCAAGGGCAGGATGTGCTCTCTGTAAATCACAGATAAAAACATTTGGGGATGCAAGCAGTCATCTGTCTTGCCACTGATTTTGGTGTGCTGGGATTCACTTACGAGAGTATCCAACTGAGGCAGAGGACACATCAGTGTGGAGAAGCAGCTCCTCCCATGAACAAATCAGCCTCTCTGTGGCTGGACTGCCCTTGGAAAGCACTGGAGATAGGCTTTGAGTGAATAGCCTCTCCAATTAGGTGTCTAAACTTGGGCGTCTAAACTTAGGAAAGACTCAGTTTCAGAATACAGGTATTAAAGCCGATGTTAATGAGAAAGTACAGTAGTTCTTTATGTGAAATGAGAGAAATTGCTTTATCTCTCCTTAATATGTTGGTAGAAATAATGATAAATCTATCAGTCAGACTCTTTGTATTTGTTTAAATTCCTAAAAGATAACATGGTTATGCTTTGCTAGAAGTGAACACGGGCAAGATACAAAATTTATTACAATTTTTCTATAGCTAAGCAAATGTTAATACCTTTTGTTAGGCTCACACCTGCAAAATGATCTTTTAGCTCTTTTAGCTACTGTTCAAATAGCTGCTTTGAATAAGCATTTCTGGAAGCCTTTTGTACACCTGTCTTGTAAGGAACCTTCTATTTCTTTCTCAACTGTTTAGCTAAAGGTTGTCACTGACAATCATTTTACAAACAAGATTAAAGGTTCTTTCCATTGAAGGCTCAAGTTTTCATGCACTACATTGTAAAATCCCCCCAAATTTCATACGCTATCTCTCAAACAATATTTTTTTCCTTAGAAGTGCTTCAACAAATCCTGAGCTGACAGTTCTTAAAATATGTGTAATGTCAAAGTTGGTGCATGTAAGTCATATGGGATGACAGTGAGAGAGCAGTCATTTTATGAAGTGCTGAGCCTCACTTTTGCCATGAAACTTTCATTTACTTGACCGTATTTAGGTGTCTGGGAAGCACAGTATCTTCTACCATTTCAGTATATCCACAGGCAGCTCTAAAATTAAAAGTTTTGTGTTGCTGTACACCAGATGCTTTCAGTCTCGATTTGGTAACACTAAAATTAAACACCAAAACAGTAGAGCAATCACTCTACTGGCTTAAGTGTAAAATTAACTAGGATGTACGAGAGAGGTTTTTTTCCATTCTTGATGATATTCATTATCTACTATGCTAGGATAATTTGTTATTTTCTATTTACACACCAGTCAGAACTGAAAGCACATGGTTTGTTCTATTTTCAGTGTGAAAATCAAGCTCCTATTACTGCTAATGATAGCTATAAATTAAACATAGATGAGAGTTCATATCCCTATGCATTTTTTAATTCTTTATGCAGTATATTTATCCCCAGATCTAAAAAGCAGGTGCTTCAAGGCAAACACTCAGTTATGATCTCTGGACAAAAATGAAAAGATGGCACATCATAAGTTAGATTAGGAAGTTGGAGATCACTTTTTTTGGTAGTTGCAACTTTTAAAAACTAAAATGAGAACAGAAGACATGATGGCATAGGTGACTCCAGATGTTTACTCTGAAACTTGATGGTAATGTTGGTAATGAACAGCTTTTTGTTGCACTACTAACAGCCCATGTACATTAGCTTTCTCCAGTGTGAATTTGTAATTCATTACAAAATGATTTTTATTTTCATTTTATTCATGATATATAATTTCATTACACTACAATAAAGAGTTGTTTTAAAATTTTTCAGACCAGCTACTCCTCTTTAAAGAGCAACAATAATATATATATATATATAATTAGGATGATAATTGATATGAAAAATTGCAAAATTTTGCTTTCCTACACGCAATTAGAAAGCACATGTAGTCTTTGCAATCAACACTTAAGAATGCGATACTAAAATATTTTGTCTAACCTTACAGATACTTTACACTGTTGCTTAAAGTTAAGCAGTATTTTAGTGAGAGGAAATGTATGAAGAAGGTACATTATTTTAAGAGATATTTAGGCAAAATAATGGTCTGGATTCTCCAGGACTAGTAATGAAAAAGTTAAAAATGGAACTGTACCTGTTGTCAGTCAGTGGAGGTTTATGGAGATCAAATTAAATTTTTTTTTATGAGTTATTGGTTGTGGTAAAGGTGTTGAATTAGACTTATGGAAGGCATTTGACTTGATATTACGTGGCACTTTAATTAACAAATTCAAATTATTTTAAAACTCTGCAGGGCATATTTTAAAACAATTAAGAACTGGCTAAGTGATTGGTCTCAAAATGTCATTGTAACTTGAAATAGTTATTTTCATCATCAAATTCCTTCAATGAACTCACTGGGGGACTGCTTCTTAGCCCTCATATCAAATATTTATAAAAGTTCTGAAAAAACTGATAGAACTATTACTGACATTGTGCATGGAAGACCCCGAGGTTGCCGAAGCAATAAATTACATAAGGGAAAGGGGTAGCTCCCAGATACAGTGATCTGGGACTTGTCACGCAAGCAAATGGCAGCCAGAGGGTGGGATGTCTTGTGGCACATCCCAAAGCAGAGGGATCAGCTATGGCATGGGTGGCACCTTTCCCGGCATGGGAGAGATATATCTGTCCCAGAGAGGCCACTTTAGCTCCAGGACAGCACTTGGAGCTTTTCCTTGACTTCACATCTGGAACAACCAGCTCAGAGTTCAGCTCTGTCCCCATTGTGGTCTGTCCTCCTGGGTCCCAGTCATCAGACCATAGCGCATTCCAAGCCACCCATCTGCCTGCCTGGTTTGTTAGAAACCTGAGACTGCAAACATCTTCAACATGTGGATTTTTCTTGTGAATTTTGCTTGAGGCAAAATACTATTGTCATGGTTTTGCAAGGAAGAAAAAAATGCAGAGAAAAGTTTGATTTGTGGAAAGGTACTGGTATACTTCTCTATAAATCTCTGGAGGAGCAATATATTTTTATACATTTTTTCTTTTGTGACTTCTGTCACCTGAAGAACAGTAATTAGGGTGAACATCTGGTTAGTGCTGGCCTGAAGAAAGGTGAATTGCTTTTCTCTATGGGAACAGACTGCTTAATTTTGTATGTAGGCATTTTTGATACAGTGTAATAAACTCATATAAAGGTTTATGATGGATTTACTATCTGTTTTTCTTGATTGTCTGATATTTGTATTTGTGTGAGTAACACAGAAATAAGAGTGCTGAATCTAAATCCACAATGCTCAGTTGTTGTGGATATTAACTCTTACATACTTTTCACAAATTAATCTCATAACTAAAAACAAAAGATCCTAACCTACTTCTTTAATGAGAAAACATTACGAAATGCCATTTTCCTGCAGCTTACTGTGTTTGCCAATTTTCCTTTTAATCTCAGCACAAACAGTAATGCTCTACGTCTCATAATTCTTTTGCTATTATTTTAAACAAAATCAATAAATTACTGAAAGCTAAAGAACAAAGCCTGATGTAAACTACAGTTCTAAATATCTTCCCATGTTAACTGCCAAAGAGATATCAATTAATGTAGCTGTCTTTTTTTTTTTTTTTCCTTTCTAAATTGACAGTGTGATTATTTCCTTCATAACATTTAGTCACTTGTCAAGGAACATTCTCACCAACAAAACATTTGCCAGCAATGCTGTGTAAAAGATAGTTGTGACAGAAAACCTTGCTGCAAAGAGGCACCATGTGAAACATGATTATCAGTGTGGCTACTCGGATTCGAGTAGGAAGACTGTGTTGCAGGATGTACTAAAATGCCTTTCATTGCCTATGGATGTAAAGAAAGGAAACTCACTGGAGGGTCAAAATCCAGGCTACCCTCCCTGTATGGGCTATTCGTGCTGCTGATAGGGATGTGCCAAGGGACTGGGCTGTGGGTCGTGGGTACCCATGAGTTGTGGCCAGGAAAAGGCACCTTTTCCAACATCAAAACTGGACACTGCAAGCTGGTATAACCTGCAAGCACATCAGTGCAGAAGACTGTACAAAATCAGAGCAATTGAGAAAGATATTGACTAAATTAATGTATAAGTAACTCATATATTTTTTGCCTCTGCCAGTGTAGAGCTTGGTGAAAGATTTGGCGTGAATAGAACATGACTCCTCTATGTTGCACCTGCACCACATACGAAAACAGCAGGTTCCTTTTTAACCCCCGGCTCAGAGCCTGCTTCTTTTCTTTTTACATCACACCTCTCAAGTGATACTTTAAAGGCACTTAGGACTAGCATGGTCTTGCTGTGGTGAAGGCTCTGCTGTTAACCAGCAATGAGAGAGCTGGATGGTTAAAGCAGGGTGACTACGCCTGAAGATAGTGCCTGCAGCAAAGCTGCAGGAAGTTCATCCGTGTATCCTCAGGAAAAATAATAAAAAAAAGGAAAATCAAAAGCTATTTTCTGAGGAAACAAATGCTTTGCCAGAGCAACTGGCAAATGTGAGTGTGAAAATAAAGGAAAATAAAATTTCATAAAAAGGAATTCACCAGCCACATATATATAAACAGCAGCTCCGATTTAAGCTTAATATTCACTTAGAAGCATGCCTAGCATGAATAACTTTAGTAGTTTACCTTTAATAAATGTGTCACAGCAGCCTTTCAAACTTTACTTACATTATATTGATACATTCGTGTCAAATATAATTAGACTATTAATAGCTTTCAAAAATATTTATAATCTGTCCTTTGGATGCCAGAGGTGTTTCATCTAAGCAATCTAATGTTTCATGTCTTAGAGAAGCTTAAAATATGTACTGCATTAACATGAATTATGGAAGAGGTCATCGTGTACCTTATTCTTCCTTATAAAATATAATCACACAATAAATTACTATAAAGGCTCCACAAGCTCTATTAATTCTCTTTTAAATTGGTTGTTTTTTGAATGTAAAATGGATTTGTAAAAACCTGGTCTTCCAGAATTGACTTATTTCAAAAGACAAACTGAAAATGTATAATGTAGCATTTTGCAGTTCAAACACATGGATCTTGTAAAAGTTTGACCAAATGAAAAAGCTTGCTTAACTGAGTAGTTTCAGTGAGCATTTCAGAGAGTTTTAATAGGATTGCTATTTTTTCTTGTTGAAAGGAATTTCCAAACTCTAAGAAATACCATTAAAGCTTAGTGCTTTAAAATCTATTTAGATGGTAAATGAAAACAGCTTCTTTTTTTTTTTGAAATCACAGATTGTTTGCCATACATTACTCGAGAGATTAGTTTCTATCTTAAGCAGCTACATATATTTTAAAATTACATGAACGTATTATTAAGTGCAAATTCATATAGTTCTGAATCAGGATGCAGAAAAGTCTAAGAAAAAGTTACTTTAATAGATGACTCATAAAAATCCTAGTATCAACAGGCAGGTGTCACATATACATGTTTTTCTCATATCCTTCTTGGTTCTTAATCGGACAGTTGTCTATTAGAAGAAATTTTGTTTTCTGTTTAATCTAAGACCTTCTCCTTGTTGGTACATAATATATTTTCATCTGAAAAGCATGAATATGTAAAACTTGTGAACTTGATAAAATATGTATTTGTATAATCACTCATAGCCAGGTCATATTACTGCAATAAATTATTGTTTGATGTAACATTGAAAATAAAATGATGTTCATAATAAACAGTGAGGCTATCATTATTACTATTCTCACTGTTCTGGCACCATGGCCATATTATTCTAATTCCAGTTGTATTTTTGTCAAGGCAACTGTTGTAAAAATGATAAACCTGATGATGCATGTTGCATTTTAGAATGAGCTCCAGAGGAAAAAAAGTCCCATGCATGAATAGTTATAAATAGGAATATAATAATTCTACTTTCTCATTTATGTACCTGACCACTGCTAACTACCTGACTTGCATGTCTCAAGTGCCTTAATATTAAATGTGATTGTGATGCCAGGAATGGTACTCCTCAAGTCTCTTTGGACTGAGGGCATGCCCTATTCACAGATGTCGGTGAGACCTTTGGTTCCTCCATCTACTGGTTCTTTAATTAGGATATCTTTTTTTTTTTTCCCCTAAAGTGTGTGGAAGATATTTTAATTTTACATGCTTTTACTACTTATTATTTAAATCCTACCAAACCATTAATCACAGTGGCAGTATGAGGGCTAGTAGTTAGCAGATATGAGAAAAACAGAAAGGCCTAGGTTCATGCCACATGGAACATTATCGTCCTGAAAACTAGTGATCGAGAGAAATAGAAACTTCAAAAACGAATTCAAGATTCCTAGACTTCACACAAGACTGAACCAGGTCTTCTCTCTCTGGGTTTGCTTTGCAGTGAACCAAAGGCAATTATGATCTTTACTCAGGAGCCTCTAATTAGGTAGGAAACATCTGGCCCTCAGTGTATTTGACAAAAATACACACTGAGGTTCCCACACTTCAGTCATCCCATTCGGTGAAAAACATCATTTTATAGTTATATCCCTATTTTGTGAGAAATAGTTCCTATTTTCTACTTAGTATTCATTAGTTGCTGCTGCTTTCTTTCAGTTCTGCCTTTGTATGAGTATATCTCTTCCAACTGCACTTCTTTTCTCCTTACTCTTCCTCCTTGCTTTAGTTGCCAGTCTTCTGGTAGTCTGTGTCCTTGCTATAGCTACCATTCTTTGCTCCTGCTAGTCTGTGTTAATCTTTCTAGCAGTGATCTACTGACTGCAGCTGTGAGTCCTGGTTTTCTGCTATCCTGCATATTATGGATCATCTATGCTAGCATAAAGTTAAAAAAAAAAAGAGACCATCTTCTTTTCATTCTGTGCTAAAGTAAAACTTGAAAGGAGTGAAAGAGTGTAATTTATTTAAGAAATATTTATGAAAAACTGAGGTTGGGATGGGCTTCATTTTCCGTGATTTGTGACGTATAGTAGGTATGTACATCCAGGCTTCTCATTCTGTGCTCCCTCTTTGCTCAGTGGAGACACGCACATACTTGTGCAAGTATTTACCTATCTCTAAAATTCTTTACTTTCAGTGTGGGCTGGATACTACTCTAGTAATTAAAAAAATTCTTTTATCATATAATGTTACATTTGACCTCCGGGTCAGGTATGAGGTAAAATGTTCTGATTTTCCATTCTCAACAACATGACGCCTTCCAATGGTGAACTTTAATTAAAAGCACTATGGTATAAAACTATTGTTTCACATTTTTCATTCACCTCCGAAACAAACCCATTAAACAGACACATTTCATACATTTTTTGCTCTCTCTCTGCAAAATGTTTACATTTGTCTTCTGCATATATGCCCGGACCTTTCAATTAGAGTGGTAACTACAGAGATCACCCATACCTCCTACTGAACTTGTTTTAGATAGGAGAATCTCTGAGTTTATATCTGTGAGAAATCATTTCAAGAATGTGTTATACAAATAATAATGCAGCCAAAAGGTTATTTTGAAATATTTACCAAGCATGCAGAGACTCATCACCCACCCAGACGCCGTTCAACTACAATGCAGATCTTATGTTTACTGAGGCAGGAACTGTATCTTTATCCTCTTAATCTGCATATGACATGTGCTGATGTCATATGCCATGACTGTAAATATGGTTGTTTAAAACCTCACACCCTTCAAACAAGCAAGGAAACAAAAAGGGAGAAATTAAAATAATAGCTGAACATCCAAGTCTAGACTAAGTCTTATCCTGTAAGCTGATATAGTGAGGGGATAACTTCTGACTGCTGTGGTTGTCTATCCTCAGGCATAATTTTGCTGCTAATTATTTTTCTTATTATCAATACTTGCAATTAAAATCTTTATAATTAGAATGGTACCACTATGTTTCTATAAAATAATTTGCATTAGGTAAATTTATTATCTTCCCTTTCTCTTTTTCCCTCCCACAAACAACAGTCCTAGCATATGTTTTCAGGAAAGATTAACTGGTTCTTCACTCAGAACCAGTTAAGAAATATTGACCTACAAACTAGCCAGCATATCTTGGGAATGCCTCTATGTAAATATAACATTAATAAAAGCATTCCAAACTCACTGTACAACACTGTGACTGCCTCTATTTTTCTTTTTATCAGAAGTAAGGGATATGACTAAAAAATATACATAACAACAGGAATGTAGGAATTCATTAAGATCTTGCCAAAAATTGAATAGGAATTAAGTGGAAAAATGTATTCCACAGTGCGGAAGGCTGACCTTCCATTTGTAGTAAGCTGTGAAAAGACAGGGGAATGGCTTGTAAAGATCATTTTATGCTGTAAATTTGGATCCAGATCCAACTTTCTGCAAGAACACAGACAATTGTTCTTAAAGGTTTAGTTCAAACAAGGGAGGGATGTATACAGAGCTCATCTCTGAAAGCTGCTCAGCTGATTTGGAAATGCCATGACATGTGCTGGTTATTGCTGCAGCGAAGAGAACTCCAGTCGCTGTCTCTGAAACCCTTCCTGTTGTGCTCTCAAGGCCGCAAGGGCCACTAACGATTTTCTTGCATCCTGTTGATGCCATCTGTTGAGTGCAGAAGTCCACTGCATTGCAACTGCCCATGCCATCTGCTTCGTATTTCTAACCTACTTCATGCGACTCGTTGGGCGGATGGAGAGCAGGCAGGCACGGTGAGCTGCACTGCATGAATGTTCCCTTGCTTCCATATTTAATATGCTTTCTCATCTTAGTGATACAAATAGCCTTGGATGGCTGCAGTAGGCAGGTGAATCCCAGCTATGACCACCAGTTACAGCTTAGAGTAATTATTTTAAAACAAGCCGTCACTCCCAGGATTTACTATATTGGATTGGTGTCACATCAGTACATTTGAGAAAGGAAACTACATACTGACTGAGGCAATGTGCATTTCATGCAGTTTTATGGAATTAGCTTGCTTTAGTTTCGATATACTGGCCTTAACAGGAAGCATTTCTTTTGCAGAATCACAAACTATGCATAGCTTTCATCTTGTGTGACTAGATGGCATCTAAGCTTTACTTGGGAACTGCTGAAAGTCTTTTTATACCTCTTGGCTCATACTGTGTATTTATTGCAACTGAATGCATGAAAATCCACCAAGGTTAAGTATCCCTGTTCTTCATGTACCACAGGCGAATGCCACCCACCTTGCAGCTGTTCCCAGGCTGTATATACACACGTCCAGTACAGATTTGATCCTTTTTTCAATATCTTACTACAACAAAGTAGTTGCTCTTCACAGTATTTTTACTCAAACAGTTCTCTCTGATGATGGAAATTTATTTTCCTCACATACTGTCATTTTTATTGCATTTAGCAGTAATGTACCATGCAACAACATTCAGCAACAGCCTACCAGATTTCTTACTGTAAAGCACATAGGATTTCTGGTCATCCAGCAATCTTTAAAAAAACAGTAGTCACTATTTATGCACAAAGTAGCTACATCTCATGTGCAGCAAATCAAACATATTCTGGATGCTCTGAATTCAGTGTAGATAGCATACAAACCCATATGAAGAACCATCTCATTTGGGACTTACAGGCAAAGCAGATCTGCATGTGTACAGTATAGATTAGATTGAAAGCACTTGCACAGATGGTTTTATGGACACTTTGGATTCCTACCATTTTCTTCGTTAGAATATTGGCAGATAGGAACTCTTCTTATTACAGTAAAATGCAGAACATACCATCATATAAGCTTTCCCTGGCAACAACTGCAAAGGATATTGAGCAAGTTTTTTTTCAGGGCAATCTGATACTGCAGTACCAAAAGAAAAAAATATCCTGATTATAATAGCTGTCTACTCAGAGCTGTGTATATTCATTATGGTAAGATTAAGTTTGATTTCCTAAAAGCTGTGTCTAGCACAAGAGAGTTATTTAAGCTCACTCAACAGACAATGAAGAGAGAAAGACACAGACATTTCCAGAAGATGATTCATTTCAGCAGTCTTAGACATCTGTCTTTCTCCCCTGACTGTGAAGGCATCCTTAGGTGACCTTAGAGTAGATACCCAATTTTTAGATGGTTAAAGTCTAAGGAGATGTTTCCATCTTTGTGCTAACTTTTCTTCAGGTGTGAGGGATGGATCTATAGTTCAAACAGCAGACAGGACCAAAGGTCAAACTATTCTTCTTGGACTGTTGTTCTAGTTCCTGGTTTGGGGTAGAAGTCAAAATCATTGCATGGCTATGCAGTTAGCTAAATGTTACCAAAAAGGATGTCCTGCACCATTTCAAAGCTAAGTACTTTCATAATGTGCAGCTACAGCACCTCTGTCAATGTGCTTTCTTGCAGTGTGAGTCTTTTCATGAGATAACTGGGAATATACCATGACTGACCTCCAAAGTTAATCACCTTTGCCTATGATTCCCACAAGTCACCAGTCTATATTCATTTTGTTCTGCAGAGGGGATTTCCTTAGACATTTTTCTCACTCAGTTCTTTGATAAAAAAAAAATCCTCTGTGAAATGGAAACAAACATTTGCTCTTCCTTGTGAATAGCTTTCTGATTAGGTTTTACAGTCATTCTCCAGTGCAATAGCAAGTCAACTTTTTATTCACTGGACATTTAGTAGAAAACTTTATATGTTTATTTCTGAAATATCTACAAAAGGCATATTTCATACCTCATGGAAAAAATCATGGAAGGTTTAAATAATAAATTAAATAAGAATTAAGAGTTAGAAGAGATGTAGGCAAGTTCAATTTTTGTCCCAACAAGACATCTCAATGACACTAAAAATACCTCCATTTTGATTAAGCATTTACTTGCCATTCAAGAACTTTTTTACTGAGTAGGTCAAAACTTTGTGGTGAGACATGAATTTCAGGCTTTTTATAGAATGCCCCAAAAAACCTTTCATTTGGACTTAGGAAAAAGGAGAACAGAAGAGAAAAAGCCCTATTGGAGAAAATGTGCAACTTCCCCAGCTAACTCAAGAAGACCAATGGGTGGCAAAGTGCCAGAGGTCATGTGTCAGAGTGTATTAGCGATTCAGTATTATTTTAAGTGAGAGGCTGAGAGATTATGTCTTTCCAAGGACCCGTTGTATTGGCGCAAAGAGCTTTTCTACTTTTGGCAGGCCGTGAGGCTCATTGCTTTTCTTTCATAGGTATGTCAGCTAGGAAACTGCAGGTCCCATTTTCTGCCATTCAGAGAGCTTACCTGTGTGTCTTCCTTGATATTGCATACAAAACAAAATAAATACTGCAGTAGGATATTGGAGTATGAAATGAGAAGGAATATTAATCTTTCTGTTGCTGTTTTGGATCCCATTCAGCAGGATACATTGCCCACTCACGATGGCACTTAAAAGCTCCAGTGCTAGTCTTCTGTTATTGAAAACTGGGAACAAAAATCACCAGGTTTGCAACTTTTTGCAAATAAAGACCAAGAGGGAAGTATCTGGCTGAATATGAAATCTTGAAAATTGTATCTCTCACTTCTCAAAGATCTAATATTTTTACTTTTAAATTTTAGGAAAGAGAACTCTCTAGACATTAGTGTAGGCTGTCTGTAATTCAGACAGATAGCAGCATGAGGGGGTCAAACTGAAAAGATACTATAGTTCCTGGCAAAAACTAAACTATCCTTATTTCACATAAGCAATTCATGTTTTGTTGGGTTTCATCTCTGGTCAAGGAAGTGCAGCTTGGGGATGTAGCTTGCACCAAAAGTGAAATGAGAACTGGGCAGGGAGGGCGATAAAGGCAGGAGCAACACCTAGGCTAATCCCCTCAGGAACCAGCATGACGCTGAGGGGGTGGCAGAAAGCTTATAGCACAGGAGTTGTCTTGTGACTGGACACAAACCAAGCAATTTCTCACCACTGAGATGATAGCAGGGAAGGAGCATAAATCAGGGGCAGGCTCCCCAGGAAGATATTCCAGAAGCAGGGCAGTGATGCCTCTCCCCTCAACTGGGCAAAAGTCTCTTATAGCCAGATCCCTATGCTCACAAATCAGGAAGGTGAACAGGCTGAAAAATAAAATGGTTTCCAGGTACAACCCTCCTCAATAAGAACAGAGGGAGAAGGAAAGTGAAAGGAAGAAGAAATATTATCCTGACATGTCTTGAAGGAGAAGATAACTGCCTCCTTCAAGAGGACATTTAGGCAGACTAGAAACTAGAAAACAAGGGAAGCTCTTACAAGCTGGGAGGTAGTGAGAGCCAGGCTGAGACAGAAGCAATCCAGATCCAAACAATAGTGACACTGGAGCCAGGGCCATCAGGAGAGTCCCCTCTGCTGCATGGCATGTAACAAAAAAGCAAATGAAAGGAGCAGTGTCTAAGTGTGTTGCTGCCCCTGGGCAATGCACAGAAAGCAACCCCTTTGTAGTGATGGGCCTTTTGAAGTTATGACTAATCTGTGGCTGGTTCCCTCTGCTCAGCCCCCAGACACGAGGTCTCATTCCTTTTCTATTTCTTAGGTACCTAAAAAAACATGGGCAAGCCAAAGTCATTATTTAGTTTTTTATATGGCAAAGATACATTAGTTAACTGGGCCCTCTCCAAACACCAATCTGGGCAGTATCTATCCCACTTTGGAGACAGAAAAGATTGGATATAAGATATCAGAAGAAAGGCTTTGGGGGAAAGAGATGTAGGGAATCTTAATTTTCTTAAGCGCTCAGCTAAACAACCACAGATAACATAGAGGACAAAGCAAGTAAAACTTCTTGATGGGGGATGACTGCTACCTTTCGAACCATCCTTAGCAGCTCCTTCCTGCCTTTAGCTTCCTTTCATCTGCTATGGGTCATTAAATCCCTATATTCAACTGCTTTACTCCATGCAGCAGCACCATACCCGGTCTTTACGGGAGATCATCAATGGTAAAATCCGGTGTTCACCTACTTCCAAGGGAGTATAGGGAGCAAGACAGACTCCAGGATGAGGGCAACTGAACTACTGATGAAGCTTAAAACCATGAACTGCTTCCATATAGATAGAATACATATAGAGACCATAGACTTAGAATACATTTATAATAGATCCATGTACCATTCATACATGTGGTGGTTGTATATAAACGCATGCCTTCTTATTTTTCTTCATTAATCTGTAACACATTTATTTTTCTAATATATATTTGACTCTAAAAGGTGGAATTCCTGGCCCAAGTATATTTTGAGAAACAGAAATATATTTGATAGTGTCTTGAGCAAGATGCTTGAGCAGGGAGTTGGACTAAAGACTTCCTGAAATCCCTTCCAACCTGAATGATCCTTCAATCCTAGGAAAAGAAAGGCAAGACAGCAGGGTTGTCCATATCTTTCATTAATCTGGCAAGGCTATTTTAAAATTTCTGATTTCTTTATGTATTGCCACTATATCTTAATGATGTACATCTGAACCAGTGATTCATGATCACAGATGCAATGACTACATCTGAACCAATCTTAACAAAGCATACATAACAACATCTTGAGTGAAAAAAAACCCAAATGCTAGTTGTATAAAGCAATTGGCCAAATCCTAACAGCCAAGCCATTTTAACATTCTTGTTCCAAACAGACATATTAACTTGGGTAAATAGTTTCAAAAGAAATTTCATTTTTTCTTCCAGGAAAAGAAGCTCATTTAAGAATCATTTTATTATATCTGCAAGTTTCTCAATGTATTCACTGTTGTGAGGAAGGTGCTCAGCTGTATCTGAAAACAGTTCACAGGTACAGGGGTTCAAAGCTTTTAAAATTTGGGTCAGGATCCATCTCACAAAAACTTACAGATGTAGCTAAGAGCAAAATTGACTTGGACTATCTGCAAGTCAAAGAGAGAGAGAAGAAAGCAATGTGGGTATAATTCTACCCTAACAAATGTAGACTGCCGTTAGAGTCACCAGAATATATGCTTACCACAAATCTGATAAACTGTAGTTAGGTATATTTTAATGTAACACAAATAAGATTAAGTAGCTTTTCTCCTGAGCTACTAAACCAAATTTAGAAACAAACTCTGAGTTCATCATCAAATAACATTGAATTAGTATGTTCATTTCATGGGCAGTTAACCTTTATGTCTCTTTAATAATTGATTGCTTTAATACTTTGTTAATATTATTAGTTTCATTACTTCATGGGTGTTTTTTTCTTACCTTTGGCCTTTTACTACATTAGCTCAATAAATTTTCATAGAATTGATTAGCTACAAGAAAGAAGCTGTAATGCTATAATACCATTCTGCCTTTCATGGAAGGGAAACAATTCTAATTTTGCTATATATCCTTCTTCACAAGGACAATTGTAACACAATGATTGTTAATTAAATTATTGTAACTATGCTGGCTCTGCCAAAATGATATTATTTATATAGTTCTGGTCCAAAAAACAGAGTAAAGCTAAGCTATATTCATATTTGTGTTATTCATTTATACTACTATATCTTAATCTTCCCAATAATATGTCATAACCTCTGTGTATCTTTAACTTAATTTGTAATACCTAGTCATGCAGGAACAAAGGCAACTTAAGGCTGTAGAGCATCTAATATCTCAGACAAGAGAAGAGCAAAAGGGTTCAGGTCAAGTAATTCATATTATATGTGTTTTCAGGAAGAAGAAAATGAATGAAATCCTGAAAAACCTCTCTTGGAAGGTTTATCTATCAAAAAGAGCTTTCTTAATAAAGTGTGTTGTAAGATGTGAATGAAATACATTTTTTACACGAAAGTAACACAGACTGAGATCACAGCATCATCGTCATTCAGGCTAGAAGGGACCTCCAGGATCGTCTTGTTCAATCCCACTGCTCTGAGCTACAGAAGGTTGCTCAGGGCCACGGCCAGTCAGGTTTCAAATATCTCCAAGGATGGAGACACCACAGCCTCTCTGGGCAATTAGTACCAGTGTTTGACCACTCTCAGATCAGAAATCAAATCTACAGTTGAATGTCTTTTTTTGGCTTGTTGAATTTTCACTTACCAGCCTAAGGCCTAAGCCTGAACTGGCTTTCTTAAGACCTGCTAACTGTCTTGACTGATTTGACACCACTGCTGCATTCCTCCCAAATTACAAATGAGCTTGATCCAACACCTGCTAAATTGAATGGAGAGGTTCCCAGTGCCTGTGAGTGATACTGGAACAGTTCCACTGTTGGCACCATTTTTTAGGGCATTTGGGCTGTCATGATCTGAGAAGTCCTTAGGTAAGGCTCACATCTTTTTATCTGCATTAAGTTCGTGTTCCAAAATTCTGCTCATTCCTGGAAAGCTTTATTAAAGGTCTGTAGAAACTTAGCATCACTTGAAGCCTACAGTGCAGTAGTCTTTAAGAGATACTTTCAGTGCAGATACCAGTCTCAAACAATCAAGCAACATACCAATTTACAGAATACAGTCTTTCTTAATGATCACTTCAATGGAAAACTTTCAAATCATCTTATGTAACATAATCACTTCGTCTGCCGCAACAACCGGATTCAGACTTCCATATGTACATTACTAGTCTTTTGTTTTACTGGTTATATTAAATGAATTTTATTTCATTAATCTAAATTAACATTTTGATGTTGATCTTCATACCCCAGATGACCTCCAGAACAAGATGTTTCTGACTTTCTTGGCAAAGAGAAAAAAAATGTTCCCAATCCAAGGTAATTTGTGCTGATGGCTAATAGCCACATTTGAAAAAACAATGGCTTAATTACCAAAAATAAGCCAATTTCTTCTCTATATCTGTAAAAATAGATGTTCAGAGAGATTCAGTGTGTATATGATATACACTGTTACTGACTCACAGAAGTTGGAGTAATTTCTCTACCATGACCAAGGAAAAAGGCTTGAACATAAATATTCGATGCTTGGAGAGGGACCAAAATAGTGCACAGCAGCTACCAATATATGCCATGTTTAGGGAAAGCACTTTTGTTCATGTTTGTAGAACGAGGTGTTTCCATCCGAGTGTTTCACAATTGCTTGATAGGAACCTTTATTCTTTCATACAGACTTATGGAGTCATTAAACATTTCCAGATTTTCTTCATTTGAAGCTTCCTTTTCTTAAATTTAAAGTGTTATCTCATGGAGATTGCTGATACAATCTAGCATGAAGTGATTATTAAGTGTATGTGCAGAAATGGTTAGCAAAACTAAACTGATTTCATCTGTGCTTGCTTTCCTTTTGTGATGCCTCACTGACTTCAGTTGTTTCACTTTTTGTCCATGAAAATAAAATAACATTCTGACCTAGAAATATACTGTATATTTCTTCTGTTAAAATTGCAAGAATAGTCTCATAGAGTATTAAACTCATTTACATCATTGGAAAAAGTATAAAATCCAGTCTTATATGTCTGGACTTCCTTTCAGTGTTCTCTGTAAACATATAGAATTGACATTTTTTTATAAACACCATAAATCTTCCAGTTTATCTCTGCAATACTTTCCAGGATTAATGCTTTAGATGATATTGTTTGTTAAAGGAACATATTGTTTGTTTTAACAAACATATTGTTTGTTAAAGAAAGCCAAACCAATGGTATTCTTTTTTTGAAGGAATACAAAGTTTTTTTTTTTTTAAAAAAAAAAGAGAAAATTCTCTACTTACTTGATCTAATTAAAACAATTAACTGTCCTCAATGATACTAGAAGCTGCTTAGCCTAAATTTACTACAATGTCTCAGGAGGGAAGGGAATTGCCCAAGAGGTGTCACTGGGAGTTGATTGGCAAGAACTGGGGAAAGAGAAGATGTTGTGAACGAGACTTCTTTTAAGAAAGAGTGTGGACTTCTCCAAATTAGAACTAGATCAGTTAGAGGGAAAAAAAAGGAAAGAAAAAGGGGAAAAAAATCTGTTTTGTGTGTGACACTTTCATAGTTACATGCTGTTTTGTTTTGAAGATGCAGTTTTTAGACACTTTTTAAAAATTAGCTGTTGACTTCTTAGAATTGAGATGGCTTATAGGTGTCTGCACCTCTGGGCCAGCTAATGCAGATGATGACTGTTGGATATGAAATAATTTGATCTTTCAGTGTCCTGTAAGGCCTGTTGCATTTCTGTTTTCCTAGGCATTTGTAACCAGGAAAAACCTGAAAGAAAGTTGGATTTGCTTCTTGGTTTGGAGTTCACTTGTGTGTTATTGCTACTTTAGGTATTTTAAAGTGATGTTTTAGGTGTAAATAAAGCATTGCATGACTAAAAAGCATAGATAGTCTTTTTTTTTGGGGGGGGGTGGAGTGTATATGCTGTTTTCCAAGTACTTCTAAATGTCATGAGGCAAATGAGTCTTAGTGATTTTTAGTAGGATTAAAAATCTACAAAAACCAGGAACTTTGGAAAATATTAACGTGCAGGCATAAGAAGGAAATTATGTATCTGGGTTTACTTTATTACAAAAGCCTTCTAAAGAACACAAAATATTTTAATGAAATCGAAAAGGTCAAAGAATATCCTTTGATGAAATTTTAATTCTTTTCTGGTAATTTGCGACATATTGTACAAATCTTCTTGGCTGTGCTGTGCATATACAAATATGGCCTGTAACATCTGGAATAAGATGTGATCCAGGCAGCTTTCAGCTTGTAGTATATCAACCAAGTGATTTCTGAAAATTTGGTATTTTGTTTCTGTTCATATAAGTACTATTTTGGGTGTGTCTGAGACAACAGCAGCAGACAGTCTTTTTTACACAGATGATTACAAATAGAAAATTCTTACAAATTCTTACAAATAGAAGATTCTTACAAATAGAAGAGATTCCAGGGCTGCACTTTGGCAGAAGAAAGAACAGAAAAATAGGAGGCATGTTTTACATAACGACTTCCCAAAGAAACTCATCCTCTGCTAATGGCAGTTGTAGGAGACATAAAATGAGCTGTTGCTGCAGACTGCCTACCTACCTTGGCTGTCCAAGCACTTTTGTCTGCTTTTGAAAGCAGGCGGACAGCTCCAGTTTGCAGCATCCCTTTTATATATTTTTTATGCTAATGCACTCAGATTCCCCTTCAGCAAATTTTGTTTTTCATTATCATTTCATTATCATTTCATTATCAGGTTAAATTTTTAGCAACTCTCTTGTACTTGGAACGAACATGTTTCTGTAAATTTATTGTTTGGGCAAGGGAAGACGTGATTTCAGTGATACCCCGTTCAAGTTAGCCTTCAGCTACTTCCTGCTGTTTTATCTCTACAGCGTCTATTCAGTTTATGCTGGGGAATAAACACACAGGGAAACACCTCTCAGAGGAGATGTGCTTCACACTCTGTGATGAAATGTCATTAAAACAGTCTGCAATCAGCACTGGGGGAAAAAGGAGGTCGTCAATGCGGGAAAAGAGAGTCGTGTTTCAAAGACTGACAGCAGCTCTAAATCTGGATGCCACAAAGCAAAGGCCAAGTGCCCCTGAAGCTAACACCAAACCCCGATTAATTTCAGTGGAAGTGTGAGGCGGATGTATGTCTGAACTTTCAAGTTCTCTGAGGAACAGAAGTGCAGATGAGTAGAAAAGCTGACCCTCAAAAAAAAAAAATTACTATTTAGATCTTGGAAAATGATAGAAGCAACTTTGCAGAGCTTATTAAGGCAGAGTTCCTAGGAAATCCTTCCTATTTTAACACTTATATTGGGTAACAACACATTTTAGACCTGAGTTTGAAAGTGTTGAATTTAGTCTGTCAATCATCTGAGGACTTTGGTTCAGAAAGTATTTTTAGATATCAATAGAACTATACATGTGATAATATCTACATTAACAGAGATGTTAATCCATGGAAGCAACAGATATTTAACAGGACCCTGTTTCCAAAATGAAAAGGTGAAAGAATAAAACAAAGACCAACAAAAATGTTAAAAATGAAGTGAATTAGGTAGTTGTGACAGAAAAGGGAAATGACAGGGATACTCAAAGATATATCAATTTACATCCAAAGGGCACAGGGATTTATAGCCTCCTAAATGTCCCTATATACTTTTGGATTTTGATGGCATACTGTTAAACGTTATGCTGGGTGAAGACTTCCATCAATACGTGTGTTAATCTGGTGCTTGGGATGTCTGAGGAATTTCTGTGGAGAGAACTTCGAAAGTGCTCAAACTCACAAAGAACAACTAGGAAATGTTAAACTGCATGTTAAAGATTTCTTAAGTTGTCTGATATCACATAATAAAGTTGAAACAGAGAATTTAAATAACACTTTAGTAGAATACTGTATGGCCTAATCATAGACTCTGGGGAGAAGTTTCTAGTTGGATGCTGAACTGAATTTCAATGATGGCGAAAAGCAGAGAAGAGAGATTGCTCCATGGGTGGAGAGTGATGTCTTTTTATCTTATTCACTAGCAATGACAACATAATTCACTCTTATTTCATACCTCTCTATTTTTACAGAAAAATAAAGAACCCTTTGCTGTTTGCACAAGAATTATAATTTTTTACTCTGAACATTAAGTACACATCTAGACATACATGTATGCTTGTTCAATGTCCATACTTATGCAATATGTGCATAACATGGATAACTAGTTAAATTATTATGAACTTATCAACAGCTGCACATCTCAACAAGAGTAAAAGTTTTACTACGCCAACTCATGACATACTGGACAGGTACTTCGAAAATATGAAAATTTTAGAGAAACTTCAAATATTTAACTGAGAAAAACCTTTTCATCACTTTCAGTCTAGCAGTATATTAATAAAAGACAAAAAAAGAAATATTATTTAAAAATACAACTCTTGTCAATGTAAAATAATTTAGTATTTTTCTATGTGTAAAAAATATTGCAGCTTTAGAGTCTAATGGTTTTATAATTCCAAGATGTTGTGTATTCCTACTTTCCAATGATCCAAATACTTCCTAAAGAGCTATTTTGACTCCTTTGTAGGGAATAAGTCACTATTTTAATGTAAGGTTAAATGACTACCCTCGGCCCTAGAGAGAAACCCTTTATTATCTGATTTTTTAAGCCTTACTATAAATTGCTGGAGGTGAATTGTACACTAACACTATAAAAATAAAATGGAAAACCTTTAAAGTGCTGCAATCCGGAAAATATATGCACTGTTATCACAGATCATAAATGCAACTACAGATAATTTTAAACATATGGTAAGCTTCTCCTTAAGTACTTATATTGGAGGGAGCATAATTGTGCTCTAAATCTTACTGCAGTCATAGAATAATTTTGCTCTGAACAGTTGCGTAGGTAAACCCAGTGCTTCTCATAATGATATTTATTGAAGCTGGATTGGTTTACAGTTTGTAATTCATTAATTCAGTATGTAACTCCAAATAAATAAGCAGTTTCTTGTGTAACTTTTTAACTAAACAGCAATATACTACTGTAAAACATCAGCTATCCACAGTTGTTTAATGAGAGCAGAACTAATGAGGTCTAGTTTAGCATCTACTTGTAGCAAATATTACTCTAAATAGGGGGCACAAATATCATACTGTGAATACTGTTTACAAACATGTGAGACAGGATATCACTGTGAAGTGAGATGATGACCAGTGATGAACCTGAATCTGTTAGCAGAAGAATGCCATCAGGGAATGTGGGTGTCCCTAGTATTTAAGAACTGCAACACCGAGGTTAATTCTGACATCAAGACCCCGTATTTTCTCTTATATTGCTAGACCATCATGGCTATCATGTCATCTCCTTTTTTCCTTTCAAAGCAGAGTATCAGGCCATTCTGAAATGCAGTAGCTCACATGCCTCACCTGTCATGCACAACCTAACTGTCCCACATGCAAATAATTTTGCTTTGTGCTTCAGTCCAAATATGTAAGAATAATATTGGTTAACAGCACAGCTCACAAAGCAAATGGCTAAAATGGGAACAGATAGAATTTTCTGTAACTTTTCAAACAGGAATTAGGTTTCAGGTGAAGATTTTGGTTGAGGATTTTTTTAATGCCTTTAGTTGTTATTTTCTTACTGAGTAAGAAAATATTGAATTATTATTGAATTCTTACTGAATATTTCCAAGTCTAATTTGCTTGCAACTTGAAGAAAAATCTCCACTTAGATCAGATTTTGATTAGAATCTGTCAGATTTCTAGATCAGTTAATGAGCTATAGATGCTATATTTTGTGATTCAGTTGTTTCTTTGACTGAAATGTGCTCGGTCACCAAAACATTTGAGTTATGTGATAAAACTGTCTATGTTTTCCATGGCTGCTACCTCTTGTCTTAGACAGGGGTTGATATATAGACTGACATATTAGTTCCTCATATTCATATCCTCATATCATACTTCTGTCTCTTATTTTAGAGGCTGATTTTTGTAGGTTTCTTAGGTATTTTCAGGATATCCCTAAAATGTTCCTTTTCTCTCTCTCTCTTTTTTTTTTTTTTTTTAAGTAAATGGTCTCCTCTGTTTATGTTCAGCGACACAGATCTAGGAGTGTGTTCTGCTAAATTCAAACCTATTCAGGAATCAGATTTCTGACTGCTCAACCTTTACACAAAAATCATTTGATTTGAAAAGTCCTAAAGAGAAAATAAAAACATAGATAAGAGTAAACAAGAGGAAAAAAATGAGTAATGAAAAGAGAGAGAAATACAGAATGAAATCCTAGTTTTAAAAATGTGCTTTTTAAAATTAATAATAATATCATGGCAGGCATTTGACTGCAGTGGATTTTAACTCTACGCTGTGCAAACAAAACACTGAAAAATGGGCAAGCCAGGTCAGTGCACTCTAAGCAGACTTCATAAAGAAAATGATGAAGGCATCAAGGAGGAGTAAACCATACAATCCTCTAGAAGTATTTTGAAAGGAAAAAGCCCACTGAAAATGCCAAAAAAGGGAATCTATTTCAAGTGTTAGACATAGAAAAGCTGGCACTAAAATGATGTGAATGTGCCCTTGGAAATTCAACATTTTCAGCAAAGTAATGGTTTTCATCAGCCACCCTCACTATGTATTTGCCTCAATTTGTCTTTAAATCTCCCTCAGAGTCTTTTCATTGGACTCCTGTTTGCTCTTCTTTCTATCACTTCTCACCCTCTTGGTCTCTGAAGTCCACTTGTGCACTCCTCTACCACAATGGTGTTTTTAAAAGAAATGAATAACATTAGATTCCTTTTTTTTTTTTGCCATTTGCAATAGGTGTGTCTACCCGGCTTGGAGACCAGGTTTCCATTGTGCAGGGATGGGAAGTAGCCAGGCACCACATACCTACCGCAAATAAGAAAGTACTTCCAGATGCTTTATTATACACATATGGTGGTCTCAGGGTCTGATGGTCAATCTGCTGAAGCTGATAGCTTCATCTTTGCCCCGTTAAGTCTTAACTGGAGAATCAGACATTACTTAGTCAAGACAAACCGTTACAAGATATTGAAGCTGGACACGGAAAATATGGTATGGGATAGCCTTTTGCAACATCGATATCATATTTTTCCTATATTTACGTTCATATGCTACGTATGTTATCATCTGTCATCTGTTATCTGTTGTCATCTGTCATCTCCTCTCCTCACACCATCAAGCTCTCTAATCCTTTTCTGCTGCTGCAGGGAAGCGTCCCAGCTGTCCTGCCAACTTGCAGTGGTTGAGCTGAACTGACAATGAGATCTTTAGCAAAAGTGCTGAGCGCCTACATAGAATCAGTGACTTCTGATTTCTGTTAACCTGAATGGAATTCTGTTTTATATATATGTGTATATATATATAATTATCTATTTATGACCAAATTTATCTACTTGATTTCCTAGGTCGAAGGCACTTTTTCTTTTCCTCCCAAGGTAGAGCAAAACACAGCTACTGTCCTGATCATCACTAGTTCTCTCTGACAGTCTCACTGACTTGTAAATCCAGGATTAGCTCCCTTACCTACCAGATTATTTTAGGTTCTTCCTCTGTGCCTCTCTTATATTCTGTTCTGTCATTCCTTCTTAAATTCCTTCTTACATTTTTCACAGTGCAAAAAAGTCTGAAATTTATTCCAGTGTAAAATAAGATACATATTAGAATACTTTAGAATATTTAGCTGCCTATGAGAAACATTGTCCACCTAATTCTAATACTGAAAATAAAGGCACAGATGATAAAAAGTCTGCATAATCGTGACTTTGTATATTACCATCTTTTCAATTTTATTGACGTATTTGGCATTAAGCAGAATTATAAATTCAGATTCAAGAGGTTTCTATTTTAAGTTAGGCAGGTAACTATGAATCATAATATTAAACTGCAGTGCTTAATGACACAGCTTGAAGCAATAAAAAGTCAAAAATCAGCTTTTAGATGTACTGTTTTCCAAGCAAGTAAAATACCAGAAGTACTGTTGTTTAGCGTCTCTCTCTTGCATTAACTTCTTACTCCACATGTCATTTCATTATCTATAACATATGAGTGTCAGAGCAAAGATTAGTGGTGGTAGCCGACCCAAAAAGAGTGTTTATGAGAGAAGTGTAGCAATTCATATGTCAAGAAAGGAAAATGTGGGACATGGAAAACAGAGGCATAAAATTGCAAATTAACATGGGAAATAAGTTAAAGGAGAAGACAAAGCTGAAAACTATATTTTTGGACTCCTTGTAAAGCCTCATTAACTGGTACCTTGGAATGCTCTTAAGTGAAGGTCATTTGCTGTCAGAGATTCAATCCAATTTCAGCAAGATCACAAAGTACTCACAAACTCTTTCTTCTCAGTTGGCTCACTCTATAAGCAGTTTGCCACAATTAAATTACTTCATAAATAACAATGAGTTCTCAGAAATAACATTGGATCCTTCGTCTTACAGATCTTTGTAAAACGGTGGCATGAACTGGAAAAGAGAGTCATATGCTGGAATAGATGCATTAACACTGAACTCTTCCTAAAATAATGTCCTCGTGGCACGTAAAATCTTGTCAGCATTTTTGTTTCAAAAGGTGAGATTATCATATTCATGCCAAATCCAGAATATTTCAGTAAAACAGATTATTTAGAAGTTGCCTGTGCAGCCTTCTGAAAGGATTCCTTGCTATGTATCTCATGAGGTCCTATTCTGCAAAACTTTACCTTAGTGTGTGTTTCTGACACAAATATTTTTGGTGATACCCATATGACAGCTCACGTGAATAAAGCTTTCAGAGTCCCATCACTTAAATTTCTACCAGTAAACATGCAAATCTACAAGGAATATTTGAAAATTCTCTCAAGCACTTCAAATATATACAGTTAAGACATGGGAAAGGTTTATTTAACAGGCTTGGAAACCTGAAAGCTTTTTTTTTTTTTTTTTTTGTTAGAAAGGGTTGTGATAATTTAAAAATTAAACAGCTTTTTTTTTTTTTTTTTTTTTTTTTTCTTTCCAGAATGCTTATTGCTGAATTATCCTTTTAGGATTTTCCTGGAGCCTGCTGTGCCATTTATCTCCGTAAGAAGCAGTTTCTTAAAGATTTCACCATTAACTGCTAGCTGGAGCAAAAATGTGTTTGCTTTTTACAACTTGAAAAATATATGTATTTGTGTGGAACATCTGCACATGTAGTATTTCTTTTCTGGAACAGAGATTGAAGTTAAAAAAGGAAAATAGTATATCCTGTGTGTCTACTTTCTCCTTAACATGAAATATTTGCAGACTGAGGAGTAACTGCCTTTTCGTAGGAAAGAGCAAGTTGGTGCTTTTTCAGATCCAGTGCCTGTCTCTGTACCTTGCTCCTTTAAGTCGAGCTGCTCCACTTGCAGTACCTGGAATGTGTGTCTCTATCCCCATCATCTTCCTTTCCTCAATGCTGCATGCTTATTCCTTTCTCAGGTTGAAGCCTATCCCTAATGCAACAGGCGGAGGAGGCTGGCTCCCCCTGGCACAGGACACGTGATTGAATTGCCATGTGCTTCCTGCACTCGGGATGTCCTCTGGATCACCTCTGGAGATCACCCTGTCCAGTGCCACTGCTCAGAGCAGGGGCATCTACAGCAGGGTGCTAAGGGCTGTGTCTAGGCACTCTTTGAAGATCTCCAAAGATGAAGACTCCATAACCTCTCTGGGCAACTCATTTCAGTGTTTGATCATTCTCATCACAAAGCAGAGAAATTTTAATGTTTAAACTGAATTTTCTGCATTCCATTTGCACTCCTTGCCTCTTGCCCTTTCATAGAGCCCCAATGAGAAGAGCACGGCCCCATCTTCTTTACTCTTGCACACCAGTTATTTATATACACTGATAAGATCTCCCTGAGCCTTCTCTTCTCAGGCTGAACTGTCCCAGCTCTCTCGGTCTCTCCTTGTATCAGACACGCTTCAAGCCCTTATTCACCTTCAAGGCTCTCCAGCAGGTCTGTGTCTCTCCTGCACTGGGGTCAAGGCTGCATACTGGAGTCCCAATGCATGGTAGCACTGAGTAAGGTGTGCAAGGACCAGCACAGATCCTGCACAAGTTGCCTTCCTGGCTGCATGCTGGAGAGAGGTTTTAGTCCAATCTCTTCTTCTGGTGTATTTTTCCAGCCTATCAGCTGGGCCAAGGATTCCCCAAGCCCTCCACCTCTGATGACTGTAGGCATCTGACTTATCTTACAGTGCATGCAGCTTTCTCTCCTGAACATTGTAAGTACAAATTGCAGGTCTTTGAAATTGCTCTAAATGGGTATGATTTTCCAAAGATGCAAAATTCTAAGCAGAATCCAAATAATTTATCTTTAGACCACTTCTTTCAGTTTGACTTGGATCACTGACACATAATCTTGATTTCAGGTCAAACATAGTAGGCTGTTCTTCAGGGCATTGAAGGCTTATCCTTATTGAAGGCTAAGTAACTCCAACTTTGACAATTCATGGATTGCACAAATTTACATTGAATTTTATTAGACATTTCTTAACACTATAAGTGTTTGGCTACTCTGTGATATATTCATAGATTCCCAGAAGATATGGTAATTTGCTCTTCTGCTCAAGCATCTTCGCTGCAGATGTTGTGAGACTGACAACTGCTTCTCTGCGTATTCCCTCAAGACCTTCTAAGTTCAAACTGAATCTCAGAGGCATTTTTTAGTCTCCTGCTTCATATATGCTAAATTCAAGTTCACTGTACATAATTATACTCAGCACCCTCAAAAGGGAAACAATCTAGCCATATTCTGTCAACCTACTTTTTTACACTCATCATCCAATATACATATTTTTTTTTGAAATTTTGCAAATGCAAAGTTTAGAAACAGCAGAGGAATATGTTAAAAATGGCCAGAGACCATTTCCTGGAAAACTAAAGGGCAGAAAGAGCTTGTATCCTTTTATCTCATAGAAATACTATCAGAAAACTTTGATAATTTTAGATTCTTCCAGTGTACAATTTATGAAACCTAGTAAATTGTATAAAACTATTCTGAAAAGTCTGTAAGTCTGTGGGAGGTTTTTTTGTTTGTTTGTTTGTTTGTTTGTTTGACCTTTGTGTACGGGGAATTTTGCAATTTTCTTAAAAGCTCTGTAACACTCATCAGATTAGGCACATCGAAGAGTCATTAACCTTAATGACCAGGATGTCTACATAGGAGACTTGCTCATGAGGCTAGTTAAAGGTAGAAAAGCAACCTTTTCTCCACCTTTTCTGAAAAAGGGAAAAGAAGGGTAAAAATTCAAACTTTCCAAACAGGGCATGAAGATAATGTAGCAGAGTGGGGAACAACAGAAAAAAAATGACTCACAAAAGGAACAAAATGTGCCATGAGGAGCCTTCTGGCAAAAGAGAGGCGGATCTATCAGTCCTGACCATGGGAGGCTGCCCAGCCTAGAAAGGCTCCAAGTTCTGGAAAGAAGCTTTGAGGCAGCCCAGGGAACACAGACCTAGCCCCACACAGGAGTCTGCTGGGGTAAGGTAACAAAACACAAGCCAGATCTATTGGTGTGTCTGGGTTCATTTATTACTCAAGTGATCACGTAAAGAACAGATTCAAATATCCATTGATCTTCACTGTGCAGCCAAATAAAGCAAGTGTGAAAGACTGTAAAATGATGCAAAGGGGACTGCAATGTAGTCCAATGTTTCGGTGTCAGCTGTAGCTGGAAAGCCCTGCAAAAACAGGATCTTTATGCTTCTGATGTGCACTCATACAGACAGCTCCTTTCCCCTTTCAGCTCGACCTCAACTTCAAATGCTTTTATTAATGAGTAAAAAGCATAATTTCACACTGGATACAAGACTGTTGTCCCAGATAATGCCATCTGTAAAACTAGATACAAAAGTTAGCACTATATTGTGATAGCACAAAAGTATTTTAGAAACTCCATAGTTAGTGCTGCTTATTGAATCACATACTCAGCTTCCTATTTATTTTGCCTTTTTTATTTGTTTGTTTTTTTGCAGATTTTATTAAAGTAGGCACAGCTTCATATGGCATGCACTACAGAAATTTCCAGAACGTATCTTTCTTTACTATTTTGGGCTTTTTATTTTAGAAGGGATGCTTAAAATATTTATACTTCATGCCATTTAAATTAATGTTTTTTCTGTTTAGTCTCCATCTCTGGTGAAATGTATCATATTCAAAACAGTTATTAATTAAAAGCCTGTGTGATACTGGAGGAAATGTGAAAGCTTTACACCAAAGTTTGCTTTTTCAAGCTAGCATCAACAATTCTTTTGTAAATATTAATCCCTGGGGATTAAGGTAGAATATGTGGATACACAAAAATAGAAGCAGAACAGGCTAAAAGAGTGTGACTTAATGTGATATGACACACAAAAAAAGAAGCACAAATGTAGACTCCAAAGCCAAATATTAGTCCATACTAGAGCCAAAGCCAAACTGTAAAGGCAAATAGTTTTCATATCAGCAGCACTTTACATCTAGCAAAACATATAGTATAAAAAAGCAGTCCTTCACTTAGGCCTACATCCAAAACGAGATACTGAGATGCCCATATCCAATTGAAATTAATGATCCATTTAAAGCTCAGGCAGGAAGAAGCTAAAATCTGATATAGTACCGAGGCCTGAAGTACTATGTATAAAGAGAGGAATCTCTCATATGCAGTTTAGATAGCTAGCTAAGGCTTCAGCATGCTGGCTGAATGAATGAAGAAATGACAACATTTCTAGGTGCCTTTCTCCTTATATCCTGCACAGGTAGTGGCACTGTAGACTTCCCTCTGGGAGCCAAATGCCTGAAAATCCCATATAATGGTACTCATTGCGTTTAAGTCCTTCGTGCATCTTATGATCCATATGCTCAATTGAAAAACACTGAGAATCCTAATTTATTGGTGCCTGAGTGTTTTGGTGGGACTGAATAGGTTAGGTCCCTGAATATTTCTGTGAATGCAAACTCAAACAGTAAAACATCTGTAAGAAGAAACATTATCAAAAAACTGCAGGAACTGCAATTCTGATGCCGGAAATTAATAATGAAATGAATATTAATGGAAATTATCTTGAAAGCATTATTTTCCTGACTGGATAACCATAATGCTAAGTTTGTATCAGTCTTTCCAGGTACTGACATAATGAGCTTGGGGCAGTGGGGGAGGAAGGGAAAAGAGAGACAAAATGAAGCATAACAGGGTTTTAAAATTGCATCCATACCCATAAGATTGCTTTTTCTTTAACCTATTTCAATTATCCTGGCAATAAAAGAAAGAACAGCTACATTATTATCATACTATATCCATAACAATCACCTTTTGCCACTTCTGATCTGACAAAGTTCTACATATATTGCACCTAATAAGCCTGTTTTTTTATAAGCCTGTTGATGAAGTGTAAATCACATCATAATTGTTTCACTTGAGGTTTTCTATATGCACCATTCTACAGAGTCTGTTGCTAGGACAGAGCAAATGGTGAGGCTCCACCATGGCAACAACTACCAGCCCATGATAAATTAAAATCCTTAACTCCTCAATGTTAGAGATCCTTGTGTCCTAAATAGTGATTCTATAATATGAACAAACAGAAATCCCTTGCTCTTCCTGATAGTTGAGCAGTATCAGTAATTAGCTGTTAAGCCCCAGATTGCATCCCAGAAGAGCAGAAGAACAACTGCTCTGGCTTATTAATGGCCACAGGCTTTGAATCATTATGTTTTTAATTTGGGCAGTGTATTGTTCTTCATTCCCCTCCAAGAACGGAGGAATCTGTCGAGATCACCAAGAAAGTTAGTCATCTTTGTGAAGAATCCTACGGAGGTGTTTCTTTTTTGCTGTTTTTTAAAACAATTACCAGGACTTTTCTTCAAGGCATCTTCCCAAAGCCATGGGCTGCACTCACAGAGAGCTGGTTTTATTAAGATTAAGCCAGTCAGTATTTTACATGTTTCACTGTAAAGAATGCTGGCTATATCTTCCAAACCAGATGATTCCTGAAAGAATGGAAACCAGTGTCTGTACAGAGGCATTGTTGTCAAAAGACTCTATTATTAATGAGGTAAAACTGATGTACTGTAACAATCAATAGACAGAGTTAGAGAGATCTGCACAGGCTTACAATTGCTACAAATTCAATTATTTCAGCAAATGTAAATACAAGAGGTATAAATATGCTAAACGGTTCAAAATTCTTTGATGAAAGGTAAAACTAATTTGTGTACTATAATATGCAGTCTTGTTGAATGCAATCTCATGAACTGCAGCAATCTTGACCAGAGTTTAAAGGTATCCAGTCACTGAAATGTTCATTAAGCATTATCTCAAGAGGCTGTTCTGTTTGCTAGAATGATCTTTTTTAATTAGTGAATTACAGAACCGCATAAAAAACCTTCAGCTGTCATCGGCTTCTGCTTATACAACATCTTCCTACTGCCTAAGAATAAAATCGCTTTGTAATTCTACCTTTCACTGCAAATATGCAAAAAAATATACTCCAGGAAAGTGCTAGCAGTTTCTATGCTAGATGAGGATGAGGAATCAAACCCTTTATGGATCAGTGTGATAAGGCTTCCTTTTACATCTTTTAGAATCTTTCTAATGTTAGCCATTTCTTTGCTAAAAATGCTTTTACTGATAATCTGTGGCATCAAGGGAGGTGAAATGGAAGCGGCCTTCACCAAAGAAAAATACCACCCAGACCACTCTGGTCAAAAAACATGCAAAAAATCATGGAAGTTGAATCAGCCATTCTCACTGGGAATTGTACAATTACACCCAATCAAGCACTGAATATAGTGTTTCCCAAGAACAGCATATTCCAGCTAGATGTTTATCACGCCCTATCTATGTTCAACTTACCTTTTGACTTAATTAGCCCAAGCTCAGTATCAGAAAAATTTTCTCTTGTACACCTGATGTCATATGAGGGAGAATTCAAAGACTCTTCACATATTTATTATGATACACAGCCCTGCAGGTCTGAACAATCAAGGGGTATTTTATGGTAACTATCTATTCATCCAACTCTTTCAGCCACTCAGAAAATGGTACAAATATTGTCAAAAACTATTAGATACCTAAAGAATAGTGTTCCTATTGGAAAGTCACAAAAGAGGCTGATACAAACCTGTTGTTAAAGCCTATAGAGAGGCTAAGATTGCAAGTAGGCAGGATGCATAAAGAGCATGAAATGATACACGATGTTTATGAGGTGAAGTAAGGCATACCAGATTTGTACAAGTCATCCTGCTATTTGCCTGTCAGTTAGGGAATGTACAGTAATGAGAGAGTACGAAACTTCCAGAACAGTCTTTAGTACTCGGAGGTTTACACGTCTGAAACACTGTTGCCTCCAGATAAGTATTAGGTGTTTAGCTTGGTAGGTTATCAGAATGCAAAACTCCAGCCTGTAATCCTGCCTGCACCACTGACTGTACAAAGCTTGAGCAGGGCAAAGCTTCACATACATCAATACAGATACCCTTTCCATCAGAAAAACAAACACACAAACCAACCAACCAACCTTCCACAAACCCAGAAAACAGCTCTCTCCTTCATTATCAACACACACAGCTCTAAAAAGAGTCTGCAGGAAAATCTGTCACACTAAACATTTTTGCTTTACATTAGAATAATGTAAAACAAAAAACAAAACAAAACAAAACAGTGCAGCTGGTGAAGTCAAGTAAGACGCTGATAAAATAGTGGCTGATCCACAGAATATCCTGAGGAAAAGGCTGAGCAAGGAGGCAAGCAGAGCATTAGCTGTGTAAAGGAACAAGCTGAAGTAGCTGGGAACTAACTATACATCCTGCTGGCATTTTAATTTTTACATTCTGGGGCCAAGAGTGGCACCTCATGCACGGCGGTAAGAACTAACCCTGAGCATGTTCCACAGGATCAACAACACACAGATAACGTGCTCTGAGGAAGTGGCACTTTTCTATGAACATTTCTGTGCCAAGGAAGTTGTATCTTCTTCTCACTCAGATATTCAGTGACTCTGCAGAAGGAGATAGTACTGAGATTAGGTGGAAACAGCCTGCACTGTCAGTTCTCATCAGCTGGTCAATACCTAGGTCAGAAAGAAGTGCACATGGACATTTCTTTCTCCTGATTATCACATTTGATTTCATGCTTGGCACACTCATGGCATGGGAAAAGATGGTCCTGTTACTTGACATTTTAAAAAGCTGTATGAATGTTGGGAAGGCTGCAGTAAATCAGAGGTGGTGGATTTTGCTAGCAAAACGCATTTTTAAAAAAACATTCTCTTCTTTTCCTGCTGTATGACAGCTGCCATAATAGTTCTGGTGTAGCCATGTGCAGCACTTGTTGAGAACTGGCTAGGTATCTTGTGGAGAACAAGGCACACACAAAGGGTATCTGTACCAAAAAAGTTCTCTAAAGCACCGTTGGAGCATTTCACTATGCAATTCCTTTCAAAAGAAGTCAGTATTTAGATACTCAGCTGAACCAGGCTTGACTTTCTCTGTGTAATAATTTCACCTATTTTCATATCACAGTTGCGTAAGGAGCTCCAAAACAGGGCAGTTAATAAAAGACTAAAAAAACAGAGATATCTGCACAGAAAGATTGCCATATTTCTTCTGAGTTTTTCTGCAAATATCTTTGTAATCTCTTTCCTGCACAGATTAAGTTGCCATTTCGTAAAATAGTCTAAATTTTACTAGATATATTATACATGATTGGAGAAAATAGACTCCCAGGATAAAATTGGATTTTTTTTTTGAGTGCTACATGAGATCCTTCTACAAAAAATACAAAATTTGAAACTTCAGGTACAGAATCAATAGCACTGATCTACCAAATATCAGTAAAACCTACCCAATAAATTCTATTTTTACTCAACCAAGACATTACTTCCAACAGTTAACTGTCCTACGTCTGGAAAGAATCAGCATCCGTTAAGGTAATTACCATTCTCATTTGGGATCCTGATAAGCTCTTAAATAGTCTGTCATTAAGACATATACAGCACATCTCTTTAATAAGATCTCTTGATTTGATAAAGTCCTTATTAATATCATAGAAGGTCCCAGAAGAACACCTCCATTTTTTGTGAGTGTTCTGTTCAAGATTACTCTGGTGTCATTGACACTGCTTTTGGTATAATTAAGTTTGAATGCAGAGTCCTCTTCTTAAAATTTTCAAGGCAATTTAGCAATAGGTACAATTGCACAAAGTGCAATATCTACCTTTACAGAACCTGCCATGGAAATAAGGTATTAATTTCTTGGATTTTTAAAAAAACAAATTAGTTTAGATTCAGATTGATCTATGGTTACCTAGTGGAAAGGAGATTTTTTTTTAATCCAACATTTCATAGAGTCATAGAATGCTTAAAGTTGGAAGGGACCTCTAGAGGTCATCTAGTCCAAACCCCCGCTCCAGCAGGGACACATAGAGCACGTGGCACAGGACTGCATCCAAGCGGGTTTTGAAGATCTCCAGAGAAGGAGACTCCACAGCCCCTCTGGGCAGCCTGTTCCAGTGCTCTTCACCCTCACTGTTAAGAAATTTTTCCTTAAGTTCCTATGGAATTTTTGGTGTTTCAGTTTCCGGCCATTTCCTCTAGTCCTATCAGTGGCCACCACTGAAAAGAGACCATCACCATCCTCTGCACTCCCTCCCTTGAGGTACTTATATACACTGATTAAATCCCCTCTCAGCCTTCTCTTCTCCAGGCTGAACAGGCCCAGCTCCCTCAGCCTCTCCTCATAGGGCAGATGTTCCAGGCCCCTGATCATCCTCGTGGCCCTGCGCTGGACTCTCTCCAGCAGCTCCACATCCCTCTTGTACTGTGGGGCCCAGAACTGGACACAACACTCCAGATGTGGCCTCACCAGGGCTGAGTAGAGGGGCAGGATCAACTCCCTCGACCTGCTGGAGACGCTCTTCTTAATGCACCCCAGGATCCCATTGGCCTTCTTGGCCACGAGGGCACACTGCTGCCTCATGGGCAACTTGTTGTCCACCATGATGCCCCGGTCCTTCTCTGCAGAGCTGCTCTCCAGAAGGTCAGTCCCCAGCCTGTACTGGTGTCTGGGGTTATTCCTCCCCAGGTGTAGAACCTTGCACTTGGCCTTGTTGAATTGCATGAGATTTTTCATAGGTAAGGTTTTTATAAGTAAGAACATGCCACACTTTTAAATCTCTATTCTGAAACCACATGATTTCCAACAGGCAGGCCCCTTTATTCTTGTTCTTCTTCTGTTGTGTGATGGCTGTACCGCATTGAAAATATTGTAATGAGAAGATTAAAATGCACCAGTGCTCATTTACTAGCATGGAGGTTTGGATTAGATATAGGAAGATACCTCGTTATATGACATGCAGGAGAAACAGAATCAGTCCATTATCTATAAATTTATATCTACAAATATGTATATATTTATATACATATAAACACTATATCCAAGATACAGCCTTTTCTTAAGCCCAAGTTTAAAGTAACTGCTGGATTCAGAGGAGGGAAAATTTTTCCCTCAGTAAAATCCTGAACAGACAAGCAGCTTCATGTATAGTATTGTTATATGCCACTTAAAGAGTTTAAAAGTTTTGACCCTTCAAACCCGCTGCCACAGCTGAAAGGCAAAGAAGCCTCAAGGAAAAGGAAGGAAGGAACACCAGGCACCCCGACGGAGGGCACGAAGGTTACTCTTTCTTGAAAATCAGGCTGCTGCTGCTTGTCTTGTGTCTAAGCAGACATCCAGATTTGCAGACCTTGCCCTCAGCCCTGCAGTCTACACAAACAAAACTGCCTTCAGAATTGCAGCTGGGGCAGATGTTGAGCTCACCTTCGCAGCACTCAGCAAATCCTAAAGAGACATTTGAGAACACTAGACTTTTGAGTGCTGTTGAAGATCTGGCCACTTATTTTGAAATTTTAAAAAGACTGTTCTAAATAACTCTCTGTACTATGTGATTCAGTCTTTTTTATTTTATCAATCAACCTTAAGATTGAACATACAGCAGTTTATAATACCTCCAGATCATTTGATGAGAAAATCTTCTCGGAAAAGTATCTGATGAAAAAGTGTTCATTTTGGAATGGCTTTTATGCTTTTTTTTTAAACATGATTGTGATTTAAAAATGCATTAAAAATACGATTTGCTCAAATCATTTTAGGCACCACTACTCCACACAATTTTTGCAGAGTTTTGAATGGAAAAGTCTTATTTTCATATATTCTATGATTTCGAGCTACTTTCGTGTTCACCAAAAATTTTCCTTATCCTCTTCTTTGATTTGTTCGTCTACAGAGAAAAAAAAAGTAGACACATTGCCAACATTTTATTAATATACTTAAGATGGAACAGTTTTCTAATTATTTTTGAGATGTATCTGATGTTTGTTTTATTTATTTTGTATATCTTCAAAAGAGTTAAATTCTGACCTCGTGCAAAAAGAAAGTAGATAATTCACAATGTGTAAGAGGATCAGAGTCTACCAATCTAACACAAGTAAGACCTGGGAAAACTGTTCAACTAAGTTACAGCCAACCCAGTTGTCCATCACAAGCAAACACATTTAATCCACTGAGTGATAATACCCTCATTTCCAACAACACATCAACAGGGACTCATTGCAACAGAATGGGATGGAGGTTTGCTTTATTTATAAAACAGGATCAATTGTAACTGCTAACCTAATGTTCAAATCTTTAGGAAGGATGGGTTTATAAGACTTTTCTAACCCTAAATTAAGAAAAGTATGCTAGGTAACTTGTTTACTAAAAGAGTTCCCACAGGACAAGGACCTTAATTTGTTTTTCGGAGTCTTTAGTTCACACTGAAATAAATTCCATCCAAAATGCTTTTTGTTTGGCAAACATGTATTGCTATTTTGTTGTGTCTGAAATGATTTAGTATTTTCTACTACTTAGACCTCTTTTGCCTCTTGAGTTATTTGATTTTCCTATGAATATTGCAAAAGAAAGGAGAAGGGGAAGACAGAAAGGAAAGGGAAGAAAGCCAAATGATTGTAACTAATAACAGAAACAATCAAAAAACCAATATATGGATGGAACCTGGTCTCAATAATTAATAGCCAAAATATTCTACTAAATCGGGTGGGATTACTCAATTGTTTAAACAAAACATGTGTTTTAATGTCATCAGGCTTAAACTGATCTTTACCTTTCTGTTGCTGTTTTTTTCTACATTTTACCTTCACTGACTATAACAATACAACATCAAAAATAAAAACACCATATTTTAAAATGAGCATGATTGTGCACCTTTTTCCTGACTTTAATGCAATATACAAAAGAATAAATAGTGCGCATGACAGAAAACAAACATTTTTTTGCCTTATTTCATAAAACATTATATAATTTTCCTAATCTCTTAAAGCTGTGCTTTTTTAAAACCATGGTTAATGCATGGGCATGAAATTATATACATTCTGTGCATATGTATCAAATTTATATTCTGCTCAACAGACTTCCTCCAATTTGCTGAGGCTGCAGAATTGACTGCAGATACACTGTTGTAACTACTTAAGATAATTAGTAAATTAGTCTGGTAACTATTAATTTGTCTTAGAACAGGGCAGCTTTTCAATGGAAAAAAAAACATGTATGAAAGATAGTACCTAAGGACCATCAGAAATTAGTAATAAATATATTTCTTTCTTGCTTATTTAAAGAGTTAATTAATATTAAACTATGAATCCTAAAAATGAAAATAACAGGTTTTAAAGTGATTGCAATATTTCTTAAGGGATAGTACTTTTTTTTAACACATGTGATAGAATTTTTAGGTCTTTAAAAGTAAGGTAAGTACACTTAAGACTCCTAAGTCCTGAGCAAGGAAATTAAAAGTTCAGTTTCAGATTGACAGCACCTTAAGAATTTGCAGTACTGGATCCATGAATCCTCTTCTTTTTAATTAAAATTGGCATTTCAGGTGAAAGGCAGGAGGAGTTCACAGAAGGTTGACAGCCTACTTCTAAAGGAGGCTAATTTACAGGCAAAAGGATAAATGTGTACTAGAAATAAAGAAAAGGAATCAGGTAGGGCAAGAGAAGTATTGCCAAAAACGTGCAGCATTAATTGCACTGACCTAACAGCTCAATTCCCCTTAGTACAATCTGCTATGCTACATTCTTTTTTACTGACTGGAAAAAAAATCACGATTTCTAGTGTGATAAGCTGGTACCATGTTACTAGGAACCTTCTAAGCACCACATCCCTTTATTTCATTTCTAACCACACTTCTTGATAAACGCCTTCATACTGGTTTGAGACCTCTACCAAATCTTCTTTGCATTGTCATGCAATGCCACCTGAGCTTTGATTTTGTTTTCAACAGTGTATCAGCACAGATTTGTAATGTTGTCTGTACTCTTGTCTTTCCCATTAATTAGAAAACATTTATAACTAATTGGCACTTGAAAAAAAATGTGCCCAGTCATTGCTACAATTCAGGATCACTAAACAACACTACTGGCTTTTAGAAAGCTTAGAAGAATTAGCCCCTCATAAACAGTAAAATTTTGCTCTTTAGCCTGAAGACAGTTAAGGCATAGTAACAAAAAAATACCTCCCCCACTTTTTTTTTTTTTTTTTTTTGATAGCCATTATATGTGTATTTGCAACTGAAAGAGGTTTTCTTTTTTTTCTTTGGACTCACCTTGATTAAATTATTGATTCTATCTCTCTGCTTGTCTTTAAGCATGTAAATGCCAACTAAACTCCTCCAATGTTTTACGGATAGAGCAGGGACAGGAAAAATTTTCCACTGAAGAGCTTTTTTCTCTTCATTTTTTTTTCCTATATTCCAAGAACTTAGCTTGGATGATGCTCTAATTTCATTGACCATGAAAGTAAATAGGTACTTCATGTTTGCTAGTGTTTGTAGGAGAGTGGTTCCATAATCCACTGGTACCTTCCAGAAATTTATTCCAAAATAATTTTATTTAATTTGCTGATGTGAAAGGGACAAGCTGAGACAGTCACAGAGCATCATTAAGCAAAATAGAAAAGAATGAAAAAATAATATGACAAAGGGAGCATCCTGGAAAGAATAGCAAATGGAGGCTAAGTAGAGATATGAGGGGATATGCAGTACTGGAGGTACTGAAGAATAGATTTTACATCCTTTCAGAGCAATGAAGTCAAGGAAATTGGAGACATTCCCTTCAAAGAAAACAGCAGTCTGATCTAACAACCCATCTTGTTAGAGTTGGAATGGAACAAAACTATTCTGCTCTTTTAAAATCATCTTAGTTCTAAACATAAAAGTCACTTTCATGACCTTGCAAGAAGTATACTCATGCTTACTGCTCAGGTCTGCTGTACATAAGAAAGTAACAGCATTTGAAGAACCCAGTCCCTCTCAAACTGCATCAAAGAGCTTCTACTTGACTGCAGCTCTAACTAACAAAATCTGTTTGCCTCTCTCTTTGTGATCCCTTCCATCCACATTTGTGCTTATCGTTTCTCAGTGCTTCTCCTTTATGATTAATGCTCCTTCCTCCCCACTTTTCTGTCTGTCATTTACTGCTAGTACCACAGAAAATAGGCCAGTGTGAGTCATTTTTTTGCTTATAGCGCCATTTAGTTTTATTCTTCCTAACTTATTCTAGAGGTAGTGTCAAGCATTTTCAGGAAATAAGATATATTTCTAGCTTTCAAACAAGTGTTTGAAAAGGATAAATGAAAGCACGCCATAAACTCAAGCTGTAGTATTCTGACCTGCACCACTTCGCCTCAGGAAAAAAAAAAAAGATTCTACTCCCTGCAGTGAATTCACAGAGTATTTACACACATTTATGTGCATTGCTTCTAAAATCTCTCTGCACCTCTCAAACTCATGGATTTTCTGTGTTTATTTTACACTTATGTAGAACTACATTAAAAAGCAATAAGGCTGCAGAGGCAAGAACTTGGAAAATAAGAAATTTCATAATTTAGGTTACACATAAAACTTTAAATCTGCTGGTTCTCCCTGTGCATATGTGGCATGATCACCTCTAATGCCATGCTCACCTATTATTTTTCCCAAGAGAGTCCTGTTTCATCTAATATGCATGATGGATTTTGTTCAGGAGATTCCCTGAGGAAGCAGTTCAATATTTTTGTAAAATTGTAATTCAGTCTTTTACAAGCTTTTCAGAAAAGTTCATCACTCAAGAACCTGGAAGCTTGTGATATCATTTTATCTCTGATATCAGATTACACATCGCATTGCACAGCTGGAGAAATGAAGAGAAAATCTTCCTGGGGCAACATATGGGCTTAGCGCTTAATGAAGGGTTATAATTCAGAATCACCTGACTGCCAGGTATGTGTTCAGACATGATGCATTTCTGTCAAATGTGATAAATAGAAAATGTTCAAACAAAATCAGACTAGCATCCTGTGTCTGACCTTGGGGAGGTAATAGGAAAGTCAGTGGATAGGGCAAGCTTGTCGTGATATAAATGCACTTTATTTGCAAGTATTAGAATATTTTCAGAATAATATTTCAGCCTCCAGTGACTTCTAGCTCTGGACTTCCTGACTTACATTTGCAGTTTTCTTACTTATTAGAAATCAGCTTTCTTCTATGAATTGGTCTTGTTTCTTGAAATCATGCAACATTTTAGTGTCCAGCAATGGGATTTGAATCTGTGCATGTTCATTATTTCTTCTGTAAAACTCTGTATACCTCTGAATAAGTACCTAGGACTGAGAACCATATGGCAACCAGTAAAAACACTGGTTTGCATGATTTATGGGAAGGACAATGGGGGCATTGTTACCTGCACATAAAGAAAAAATGTCAGTGGAACTTGGGATAAAAATCTATAATAATCATAAAGCTATAGGTGCTGAATCTTTTCTACATGTTAAGCATGATCAGATATGCTGATATATTGCAAAGCTAAAGTTATCAGGATAGAAACAAATGTCTCTAAAGGGATCAAACTAGAACATATACTTAAATTTTTATTTGTTTTTACTGATAGTTGTCATTTGATGGCTCTTTGTCCAGGACTGTGTTTGGGTCTGGATGTTTTCAAAATCTACATTCATTTGGCATCAAGCCTTGCTTTTGGCTGGGGACATAACAACTGTGTGGCATGCAAATTACTGCCATCACAGGAGTGCAGGTTTACTGTATTTGCACTTTGCTGCTTAAGTCCTCTCAGAACAGCTTTGACTCATCAAAATTCGTTAGAGAAAACTCTGCAATGCTAATACTTCTAGCACACCTGCTTGAAGAGGTTCTTTCTGCTAGGTTCCTTGTTTGGTTTTCTATTGCTACAAGGAAATGAAGCAAGGCTCCTCCAGACCGGCCATACTGACTTGCAGGCTCTCATTCTTTCCTTGGTCACCACTTCCCTTGGGAACTGCATGAAACAATCCTTTAGAGAAAAAAAATGTGATGAAAAAATCTAGCAAAATTCATATGGTATAAATAACATACATTCAAACAGCTATCAGCTCTTATTTCTCTTTTTGATCTCTTTTACATTTTTTTTTGCATGCAGTTGCTTGCCTTTTCAAATAAAAAGAACAAAGTTGAAAGCAAATTATCTGATGTTGGACTGTAACAACAATCTGTTATATGCTGGTTAAAGAGTTTGGGCTGTGAACCACTGGTCCCATCACTGCTGTATTTTTGGTACTGCAGACAATGACCTTATTTCATTTACTAAGCTATCTTTTGTGGCAAACTGAAACACATAATGAAATATTTTATTTTCATGCAATACCTATTTCATAGTGTGGAAAAAAAAAAACAAACAGTGTGATAAGGGATGATGTGCCAAGCACTTAGAATGCTTCCTGCTATGGATTTTCAAACAAATGTGTTAATCCATGCTAATCTAGTTCAGTATTTTGAAAACAATTATAAGGTTTTTACAGCCCACTTGCCACCCAGACTAGTATTATAAATGCACTCCTTCGCATACATACTTATATTTTATTGCACCTGTAGGCAAATTTAAAGCAAATAAAAAGTATGATTATGTTTGATTAAAGTAGATCAGTGGCATGTTTGCGCACTTCAGTTCAGTGTCTGTAATATTTTTCTCTCAGTTTTAGCAAAGTATACACAAACCTCAAAAGGTGCTGTATGCTCTACTCAAGGGATCTACATTGTTCACTTTGCCTGAAAAGATTTAAATATTATAGAAAAGCTGGAGAGACATAGACATCTCTGGTGGGTGATTCCCTAAGATTTGAGTTACTTTTCGGAGACACTCATTCTAATTATATAGAACATTTAGGAATATTATGACCAAAAATAGACTCATCTGCTATGTATTTAGAGCTACATGGAAGTATATTAGGTTGGAAATGTGCAAGAGCTTCACATTAGTGCAGAACAGGCACGCTAGCATCACATTTATTTATAAAAACTATTACTAGGTCGAAATCAAATCTCAAACAACCTTCACTGGGTTATAATATTTTTTATGATTCAATCCTTCACTTCTGATAAGGCGTGTGTATTTTCCTTTTCCAGTGTGAAGTCCCCCTGAAGATCAGATATGTTATAGACCAAGACCGCACTACAGGTTTGCACAAGAATATGAAGTTAGGAAACCAACTTTGTCAGTCCATTTCTGTTTGAATTCTTCTTGAGAAACACTCCTCTGTGAGTACATATGCACTAGTTATAAGGTTATATTAAGATATATATAGCACATAACATTGTAGCAGAAGAGACCAAAAAGGAGTGAGGGCAAGGTTGGGCACAGTCTGTTTAGAATTCACGTTGGTCTGGAAATCTCACAGTTGAAATGACTAAAACATGAATAGTAGGACAGGAAAGATCATTAACATAATCATAGATTTATAATCAAGAGATGGGAAAAGCAAGAACAGCCACTAGCTGCAGTCTGGATGGCTGCTGCTTTTCAAGTTCCCAGATTTGCTGTTTGTGTTTTCTCTTTATTAATGATATATACTTCTATACCAATATTTGCACAAGATAAAGGGCATCGTGTCTTTGGAGCTGCAATGTGTTAATGGATGCACTATTAATCTTGTCATGTTCCCTTTCCCTACCTTTTCTTGATAACCTTGATGAAGCACATTGTCACTGCTGCACTCCTCTGAGTGTCTGTCTCATTACACCTGTACCAAATAACAAGTGAGAGCACCGTGCAACCTGGGACATGCTTTATGGCATAAGCACACAGGTGCTGAAACAAACATTTTAAATGTTCCAGAAATGGTTATTTCCTTCACGTATCTACTTTTAATTAAAATGCATCTGCTTATAAGAACATTTATCATCCTGCTGCTAGCAATGAAATCTCTCACTGTGAGGACTCCAGCCTCTATAACTGATTCTTCTTGGGGAAGTTTCAGAAGACATTGCTAGGAATAGACGGAGAACGATTTTCTCATCCCATGCAACTTTTAATGATTTTAAAACTTTCCTCACTCCTCATAATGGAATTGTCCCGAAACATGCCACTTCTCACAAATAAGGGAAAAGAAAGAACAAAGACACCATGTTATTAACTGCTTCTTGCAGATGACAGATTTACCCACGTTCCCAAATCTGAGCTAAATATCCTTATCAGAAAAGATGATCACACAATTTCATGGAAACTTGCATATACTGCAAAAGATGTCAGTAAGATCAACCATCATATCTTGATTAAAAAATAAAGCAAATGCTGCTTATGCTGTATGAATTCTCCAACAAATTTTCAATTGCCTGCATTACTTAATGAGTCTGCGGGGTGTGATGGTGTAGCTTTTGCTCTGCCAGCCTCCAATTCACTTTCTGAGCAAGGCAGGTCTTCTTTTTGCAGTCTCTTCTTCAGAACATTTGGAGAATCAAAGATCCGTGTTCTTTAGTAGTCCCATAAACCTAGTTTTAGGGCCGCAGTTATGCTGTCTGTTTTTCCTGGGATCAATTTTGCTATGACAACAGAAATGAGACTACTAACATTTGAAATCGTTTATTTTAAAAAATAAGACACCTGCAACAACATATGGAATGAGGGGCTTGGTGAGAGAAGCAAGTGCAGATTAAAGATTTCTTAGGATAGTCTAGCTGGCAATTCCAGTTTAGGCAAGGACCAGCTATTTGTTCCCAGCGACATTTTCAGTTTGCTTTATGCTGTTATATGAAAGTTCACAAATTCTGTGTTGGTTAAATTTGCCCCTATTGTTGGTGTATTGACACTTGTCTTATTAAGTGGTATGCTAAAGCACAGCCTGTGCTTTATGATACACATAAGTGTATGTATCAGCATACGGTTAGAATCAGTAATAGCAAAGAGTGCTATAAAGGTTTTACTACCAGTATGCCACTTCTGAGTTATGCAGGTCATCCCAAACAAGTGGAAAAACAACTTTTATAGCAACATGCACTATTATATATTTTACTCATGCCACACAGAGTATATCACAGCAACAGCATTAAAGAAAAAAAATTTAGCAAGCTTTTAAAATAAAATGTTGTTACTGAAACTGTTTTTATGTGACCCTCCACCTGCAAAGTGAGTTGCCTTAGTTGCCCGTAAATTCCAAATATTTAGTGAACTCTTTGCCTTAGTTCCAGTACGCACATATTTAGTGAAACTATAATGCTGTATACTTTTTATGTTCAGTACCTTATCTTTGTTATGCAGTTTAGCTTTTAAAATGTGTAATTATTTATCCATATTTTTAATGAGAGAAAATTCTATTTTGATTCCTCACAAATCAAATTTTTCCACACTGTTATTTGTAGGTAGGTTTTAAATTTCACTTGCTCCTTGAGCTACAAATATATGTGAAATGAGGTGCAAGGTCATCTACACAGGATATTAACATTTATACAAAACTGGAACCAATTTACCAATATCATGCTATGTTTCAAGTTCTATGGTATTAATAAACTCTACCTACACACTGTAGTTATAACAAAACCTATTAAAATGCCAGAGATCTCTTATTCAAAGAGGGCTTTTTATGGTTAATCAGGAAATTTAACATTGATTATACTACATCTGATTTAAATAAAGTAAAAGAAATTTGCCCATTTAAGAGTCATAATCAATCCCTTTGGGATAGCTAGGGGAATTAATGCATTTAATTATCATGCTATAGATCCCTTCTTAACTTGCTTATTATTTAAGACATTCTATTACTGCAAAAGGTGACTACATACTTTATGGACTGCGCAAATATCCTGGTGCTCTTGTGAGACTGCTTTTATTTAGAATGGCTACAGGATGATAAATATTTTCTTCTGCACGTTTAGATACTTTAAATACTTACATTATGCACTTCAAGTGAGAGCATGCCCAAATATCAATATTGTCCATCACTCCCTAGTGAAGTCTATGACCAGTTAAGGAACAGGCACACTCATAGGAGTCCAGTTACTTGCTTCAGATTTTATTCCCAGATTTTGGATTTTTGGTAGACTTGTTCCCATGTACCTGTTATCCACCTCTCTGCACTGGTGTACAGAAGCAAACCAAGGATGAGTACTGAAGCAGAATCATTGAAAGGTTAAGGTTGGAAGGAACCTCTAGAGATCATCTAGTCCAGCCTCCCTGCTCAAGAAGGGACACCTAGAGCACGTGGCATGCGGCGGCACGGGTTTGGAAGATCTCCAGAGAGAGACACTCCACAACCTCTCTGGGCAGCCTGTTCCAGGGCTAAATCACCTCCTTTCTACATTAGTTGCTGCAAGAGCGTCTTAAGGTCCAGCTTTCAGATAACTGGGATAGTTCATGGACAAGAGTTCACATAAACACCCAGGAAGTGTGTGGATTATGCCAGTAACTTGAACAGCCTCCATCTATTTGCTTTGTCAGCTTTGTTGCAGGATCAATGCTGGAAATACATAGATGATGGCCAAGAGTCCTTCTAAGAAAGGCACATATATCACTTTTTGTGAAGAAGCTGAAAATATCCATACTATATTTTGCGCATCAGGAATGGCGCTTCATGACACACTGAATTCCAAACCCAGTTAACAGCTCAGCTATCTCATAGATGTAAGACCACATAAGATCAGTGGTCTGGGATGCATGAGCATGTCGGTTCACTTCATGGCACAGTTACCTCTGGATCTCAGTGCAAGGTGGTTTCTATGTGAAGTTCTTGGCCACTGCTTCCAGTTTCACTCCTTAGGCTTTTTATTTTCCAATTCTGAGTCAAAATGAGTGAAACTCTCTTTTCCTTACTTTAGAAGACAAATTATTAAATGCCTAATACTCTTTTAAGTATTGTAAAATAATCAAGATTCCAAAAAACAAAAAAGACTTAAGATAGAAAGTGCCACTCATGAAACCCACTTCATAGAACTACTTAGTAAACTTTGCCATTATACAGATACCTCATTTATACGCTATATAGAATTTCTGCAATAATGAGAAGGAGTTGGAGTTTTCTGCTGGTGATTATTTCTGGATTATTAATTACCTTTAAGTATCATGTAACACCAAGATTAAAATGCATTCTAAAACTTGACACTTCAACCTTATTAGCTTACAACAAGAGCACGGTAGCTTTAACAATACTATTTATCAAAGGTAAACTGCTTATTAAGACTTCTAATTATTAAGGTAGTGCAATCAATCTTCAGTAAAATTCCATTAGAGAGATATAAGCCCTTGAGAAAACTGCTCACTGACTCCTATGAACTTGACCAGTTTTGAAATGTATGAGAAATCTCTTTTTTTCCTCACCATGAGACACATATATCACTATCTGTGTTGGTTGTTGATATGACACTATACTCTTTTAGTCATCTTGTAGCTGCTGATATTCTTATTATCCATTTTTTGCAATGATTTTGTTCCAGGAGCAAATAATTCTACAGTAGGCAAGATAATTCATAAATCCAATAAATGGTACAATCCTTGCCCCAGTGAGCTTGCTATCAGGACAGTTTAGAGATGCTATTCCCACTCTAATGTTCCTCCTTATTGTGTCACTTGGGTGTCAGTCTCTTCAGATATTTATTCTACTTCCATTTCAATATGTAAACAGACTACTCGTAGGACTGTCTACACATTCTGTATATGCCCTGGTCTTGCCACCATTTAGATTTTTTCCATCTCTTATCCTATATGTTCATTTTGGCTATGTCTACATTGTTGGACTGGAAATACTTTCTTTCTCTCAGATTTGTGTACGAGACTCAGCTGCTAATTTTGTGATGGGATGACACCTGAGCATGCATCAGTCCTTTCCTCACCCATTTCCTTTGGGAGAAAACCCAGGCGTGAGAGAAGCTCATGCGGTGGCATGCTCTGACCAGTCTCTCAGGCTACATGATGAGAGGCCCAGGACCGTGTGACACAGGTGTGATTTGTCCACCCATCACATAGACATTGACTCTGACTATTGACCTCCTTTCTGCTTTTCCCATTTTTTAGGCAAGAATATTCCCCAGGTGCACAAGATGCACAAAGTGTCAAGATGATCAAAGAAAACAAAGACTCTCACTATCATGAAACAGTAATGCCACCTTTGGATGTATTTCAAGATCAGGTCAAGACTATTCTTTATACACTTGCTCTATTTTGACTAACTGGCTCTTCAGAACTGCACTGTGGAGCCCAAGATAACAGAGACGAAGGGAAAAAGGCCCCCAACGAGACTTCTTAGTGGATGTATTATTACTCATTTGTGTCACAGAGAAACAAGTGCATATCTGTTTGATATTCTTTCCCATTTGTGTCACAGAGAAACAAGTGCATATCTGTTTGATATTCTTTCCTATGTGTAAAGAAAGCAGCAGATGTTTTGCTCTGTTTTGACAAAATTCTGACCACGAGAAAGAGTGGAGGTAACCTGACCTGCTGACAGCAGAGAGTTAACTCCAAGTAAAGGAGTGAATTCTTTTACCTCAGATGAATCATAACTGTTTTTCTAGGAGCTGCTCAATGTGGTGACAGGTTGTTCAGCACTAAAACAAAAGCCTTGTTTTCAGTTTCTGTTGCTTTTCCTCCCATTATCTCTCACTTTACAACAGCATTTTGAGCATGACCTCCTAGCATTCTGGATTTCTCTGTCTCGTCAAGATTATACCTTTCCAAAGCTCATCTGATTTTTTTCCTTTCATTCATGCCTCATAAGATCCAGCATCAATTTACTCCTTATAATTTGTCCTATAAATGATTTTTTTGTTTAGTCACCCCAAACTAACTCCAAATCATTTTTTGGATTAAGTTGAATTAAAAAGTACTTCATTACTATATTAGTCATGCATTGCAATTTTTATAACAACCTAAACACGAAAACTATCTTTATATTGAAGGTTACTTTAATAAAGTTTTACAGAATGAATCTCTTGCTCAGAGAAGAAACAGAAAATTGAAATAACACATTTTCTTATTCTCCATTGCAAGAACTTATGCCTTATTTTTCACTTGACTTAAAATACATGAGGATTTTATGCAAGAGCATACTACTCAAGAGCGACACACAGCAATCCTTTCATTCATTTTCCATCACAAAAATCTATTAATAAAAACATGGTCAAAGTTAGAAGAGGCTGCAGATAATGAGGTTTTCTAAAGGTTCTTTGAATGGAATTCAAGCTTTAATTTATTGCAGGTATCTTTGGCCCAGTGAAGCCTAGAAAACTTGGAAAAGTTTAGTGCTTTTCAATAATGCTTGAGCAGTGAATAAAGAAATAATAAAATTGTAGGATAATAGATTTGTTTTAGGCTTTTTTGTTGTCCTGAAAACACAGAATCATTTCTATTATAGAGTGAGCTTATCCTTCTGAAGAATATTTTTAGGTTAATTATATTTTGCTTAATTACAACACCATTCTGTGGAAGACTTTTTTTTATTTAAATTAAGTCACTTTAGAGCAGAAAGTCTAAAGAAGACAAACACATACTTAAGACAATACAAGAATTTTCATTGTAGAATAATCATAAGTACATTGAGCCACCCCATACATTTAAAAAGCTCATTTATAAATTCTATGGTTAGAATTTCATTAGGCAGTTAAAAAAACAGCACTTATATGCCTTATATTGCAGATTACATTTAATAGGGTCTTGGAGCATTGTATATGAATATCTATCTGCTGCATTTCTACATAGCACCTTTATTTCCACACCCACTCAGTTCTCCAGGACTGTTCCAGAAAGATGCAATTAAGAAATCAGCTGTACTGAACATTTTTTTTTTTTTGATAAAGTAAGTACCTATTCAAATAGGCATCTCTTTTGTTATATTCCTTCTGTTCGGCTTCACTGATTTTAAAAACAAGTTATAAATAGGAACGAAAAATTCTGGACATGCTACAAAATAGAAGACCAAAGGTTACAGTATTTCATCCCTTTGCAAAACCCTTTATTCATTTTACAAGCCCCCACTGGTACCTATGTTCTTTCCCACTGACAAAGTGATGTATTCTTCCCATAGCATACAGAACTCCTCAGCTTTGTCATTCATGTAAGTAAGGTTTTCTTATAAGCCATTTTCTGCCAAGTTAATACACCAAAGCTTTAAAGGTGGAATACAAGAGCTTTTTAAACCATTTCAGGGTACCTTTCTTCATACAGCCAAGAAGAACTGCAATCCATTTAAGAAGTCAAGTGCCTCATATAAAAAGAAGCATTTACAGTATGCAAGGTTGTTTTTAAAGCAGTTTATTTTCTGTGACGGTTTTGGCCCAGCCCTCCAGTTTTCAATAGCATTTAACTCATAGACAGAAATCTTAATTTTCTCCCTGCAAAGTGTAAGTGACAGTTCCTTATGTAACAGTCCCCAAAGCTTGAATGACTGTAAATAGTTATTCAGGTTTCATTATTTGCTCTTGACTCGCTTATAATGGTTTAGTGTTGTGATAATGTGATTAAATGCTGTGACTTAGTACAAAGCAGTAGAACATTCAATTGCCATCTGGTTTAGTTTGACCGCAGAATATGGCCAGTGCTCATAATGGATGCTATTAATCAGAGATCAATGTAAAATTGGAATATGTAGGTTATGGACACCCGATCATCAGACCTCCTCAGGTATTAGATGAAAGGAACGTTGTTGTTATTATCCAGTGAATTATGCCAGATTTTGGGCTGCTCTGGTTTGATGTATAAGCAAGATCTAAACACTGCTGTTGTTATCACTCACACTTCGTTTAAACACAAGACACAGAAGTGTATTTATCTCAAACTTTGGAAGTATATCGAGGCCATGAACCAACCTTTTTTGAGCCAAAACTGAGTGGGAGTATCTATCCTCCCTAATTTCAGATTTTCATGGGATGGATGCAAGTGCAGAGATGAATGATGCCTTCAGATCTGCAGAGGAGGATGTTGGGATGTGCTGCAGAGCACAGCTATTTGCAGTATCACCTTAGCATCAAATACGGCCACTGTAAAAATGGGTCTGATTTGGTTAAAATCTCACCTAGAACATAATTTTTCCCCATCTCCTACTTACGTAGTCCTTAAAATTTATGTACTCTATCTTGTGTGCTGAAGGAGAAAATCTCTTTAAAAATATCATATGAGATTCAGGAACTTGCTTTCCTTAATCACACTTTGTGGAGTTTATAAACAGCTGACAAACTCATGACGGTCTGTTGACCAAACACTGGAAACTTCAGGGGTTGAATATAGTGGTCTAGACCTTACTATTGCATATCACTTTGGTTTTTAAGCCACTCAAATGTAAATAGAAGGAGCATCCATATTTTAGGAGAAGTATTTGGATCAAATATTGCTCCAAATAACAAAACTCTTCACTCATATTTTGAAATCACTCTATGATTCTATGATTTTTATATGATTTTTTTTTACACAATTCAAAATATAAGGGTTTTGTTTTTGTTCTTTTCCCCCCAAAGACATGTAAATTCAATTATTATATTCATTTGTTTTTATTTGTTTCTTTAGTAAGCTCTGTGTACATACCAGATGGGAAATGACAGGGCTGTATATCTCTGTAATTTCAACATCTCTACGTCTTTTTATAAAAACACAAACTTATATTTATAAGGGTCTCCAAAATGAAAATACATGCACTTTAGGCAAAATGTTTACAGTTTGCTTATCCACATAACAACCATTTCACAGATCCCGAAGTATTTATTTTCAATATTGAACTTCTTTTTATGGTTGATCCACGCTCTTTCAAAGCTGTTCAGTTTATACAACCAGTAAATTACTTTCCCATAATTGCTGTAATTACAGTCCTCCTCATATGCTCACACTCATCTCAGAATTGTGCTAGTGTTCAGTAACAGAAAACCTCATGTTTATTTAGAAGACAACATAGAACACTCCGTTAACTAAAATATCTATTTGGGAGGCTCTTTAGAGTTAACATAATGTGATATTATGGTGGTTTAAAAGGCTGTAGCAACATAAAGAAGGGATTTTAAAACTATATATAGCTCAATGAAACCTTAAAGTGTTAAAAATATTCCTCTTCAATATCAGGATGAAACCATGGTCTTTGAAGACTCACTGTATAATCCCTATACTGTCTAAGTCATTATTTCTGACAGGGGAAGTCCCCATTCTCCTCTTCAGCATCTCCAAAGAGATGGTTGTTCTACGCATGGGTAACTTTGGAGGGGACCTTGCTTATTTTGAAATGAAATTATATTTTACTTTTTCGGTTTAAGTTTCATCAAAAGTAGTATTTCCTCATTTACAAGCCCTTCTTACTGTGTTCTACTTCTCACTAGTATCTATAAAAAAGCAAGCCAGTTATTTAAAGCATAGCTACAACATTTCATTACTGGAAATACTCACAATCCAGAAGACATAGAGGACCTGTTCTTAAATTGTTTCTTATTTGTGAATTTGATCAAAGTTTCCAGCAATGCCTTCCCTAATTTTTACTGTCAGTGTTGATGACACAAACCTCTTCTTGTTGCCTGTTCCAATTTCCAGACTAAAACATTTCAAAAACACAAGGAAAGAGGAAGCCCTCAATACAGTTATAGTGATGGGACTGTAATTGCATTTCTCAGGACTTTGTAAAGCGTTCTGTTCACAAATACTTCCCATTTCCTCATGGGTACAATAAAGCTTAAATATGTTAAAAACAGCATTAATTTCAGAACTCAGATCAAAGCTTCCTCCTGACAGTAAATCTGTCAGATTATTTTACAGAAAGTTACCATCCAGACTTTGTCTTTACCTCTGCACCTCTTATCTCTCCACTCCTGTTTTCTCCTGTCTTCTTTCTTGTTTTTTTTTTTTTTTTTTTTCCATTTTGTTACCATTATTGGTGCAGGAGCCTTCTTAAAACAACCTTTACCATCCTTAACAGCTTTTTTACATCTCGTCTCATCACTTGTCTCCTTTTTTTTCCATTTTTATTGCTCTTTTCCTCACTTTGTTCTTCATTACTTGCAGCTTGTAAACATAGTTAAGTAAGTCTATAAAACATTTTGGTCTATGGAGTATAGGACGATGATGTGTACAACACATCCATCAGTGAGATGTCTTTTAGAAGAAAAGCTGAAAATTAAGATAAAGCAAAGTAACAATTTCTTCATGTTAAAGCATGAAACAGGAAAAATGGCACAAGTGCAACAGAAAAGTTGAAAATTATACATAACTAATGTCCTCTAACATTTCATACAAAGACTAATGTTTATGTATAAGAGAGCTTGCGAACTAGGAGTTAATTTACAAACATTAAAGCTAGAATAATCAACTGTTCTATTTGGTAAGCATATAAAGCATATGACAGCTTCTTTTCTTTAAGGAGATGCACGCTTTTGCAGTGTTATGTGACATGTAATTGTAATGAAAAATTCAAAGGAGACTCTTGGGGTGGAGTGGCATGTAAGAGCTTGTGCCTATCTGGTAGTTATCGGCTGCTACAAGGAGAGTTGGAGATCCCATTCTCTTACACATCTCATCCTTGCTGTTGGTTACAAGCTCCCACAGCTTATTTTGAAATGGTTCTATCATACATCAGCCTATGACTGGTTTGGCAATACATCAAGACAACTCAGTAATCAATTGGAAAACAAACCCAGTTAAAAAGAATTAAGATGCAGGGGACATGGATTATTTTGTGGTTGGCTAATGACCCTGTTCACAACTCTTCTGAGCAGCATCAAAGGAACTGGTGCAAAAGTGCATCCATAAGAAGTCACAGTGATGAAGAAAGGCTAAGTGATAAGACATCCCTTTTTCAGCAGCAGTGGATTCAGTCTCAGATAAAGTTATGATTTGCATTTGTGGTTGGAATAGCTACTTCCTGAGCTAATGCTGCTCACTAAACCAGCTGAGAATTTAAAATAATTTTACCCCTGAAGAGTTAGCGTTGTAACAAGTAGATAAGCTGACTAAAAAAGAAAAAAAAAAAGGAAAAAGTCAGGAGGGAAGCAGAAGAAGCACATCTACCACTTTTTGGGAAAGTCTACCACTTTTGGCTTAGTCAGTCAAAGTGGTAGCCACTTTTGTCTTCCAGTTCTTAGACTTGAACACCCTTATCAAGAAATTTCCCGTTAAGGCCATAGTATCATATTCCTGCTAAATCTACCTAAAGGTTTACTTATTAAGACTGAAATCCTCCTTGTATACAATGTCCTTTGTCTGTAACATGATATGAGTCAATTCAGCTAACTGAACGAGTAAAAAGCTTGTCCCAGTAATGTGGTAGGACTAGTTTTTGGCCGGTCTGGTCTCACAATCTCTGCAGGCTCAGAGGACTGCTGCCACTGGAAACAGAAGTGGTAAATGCATGTGGTGAAGGCAAACATCAGACTGACCTGTTCAAGCACAGCTATCCACAGTTTCCTTGTATGGTAATATCAAACTAATCTCTTAAATCACAGTTTGACTACGGTTTCTACCACACCACTTTCCTAAGAAACTGTCTTCTCTCCATGCCATGTGTAAGTCCCTGTGGCTTATTCCCACCCTGCACTGCTGTGTATCTGTCTGCATGATCACAGCATCAGAGAACAGCAGATGATACAGTGGTACAAACATGCAACTGGCTGCTGTGTGAGGGCTGACACAAACAGATTAAGCACAGATAGTGCCAAATGTGAAACTGTGGTCATACAGAGATTTGCAAATACAGTTTGCTTGTGCACCACCTTCATAGGGCTACAAATGTTTTCTATCATACCTTCCCACTCTGTGACTTATCATATGCTTAGAAGAAAACATGGCACCAGCCCCAGTTCCTCTTCCTATATGAGATTAGTAACAGCAGATCCAGGTTCCTTCATCCAGAAGGACCCAAAAGAGGAGTCCTAAGCCAAATAAAATGTGCTTAAGCCAAATAAAGCTCAGGTTGTACCTTAACTGCAGTATAAAGACGTTGCAAAGCATCTTATCAATATCCATGTTTTACTGCTCATTCAGTTTTTTTACAGTGTGACCTGAATTTCCAATACATAAAACCCCCCTGTGCATGCTGTTTTGGGAATAGTCATGCACTGGTAACAAAAGGTGATGCTTCACTAAGCAGATAATCCTCCATTTAATCATGAGATTTAAACCTAATTGTTGAAATAGTGGGAAGGCATCTGTAGGTCATCACAATGCTCCTGTGTTTCCCCAGCAATAGCAATTCACTCCTCAATTTTCTGCAATAGTTAGAAAATAAGGTATCTTAATTTAGCAGAAATACTGATACACACCCAGAATTTTCAGCAATGCCCATGTGTGAAAGTGGAATCAGGTAAAAACAAGTTTGCATTTGCTAAGGACCTATTTACATCCAGACTTGGTTCATACAGGTGCTCCATCTGGGTCAGTGATCATCTGCATTAACTACATGAATTCTGTGAAAATTCTGCACTTAATGTGTTAGGAAAGCAGGAATACATCTGCTATTCTCCTGGCCTATGATCAAGTAAAGAAAATACTGTGCTTCTCAAAGGCCTAGGTTTTATATCTCTATTTAATCCAGTAAAAGGTGACGTAGATTTGCAGAGTATTGAATCACTATTTCTATCAAACAGTAGTATAGTAAAAAACTTTGATCGGGATGGTGTCTAATCATATTCTTGGCACTTTCTCTAAAGTCTATGAAGACATTTCCTCCATTCCTCTCCCTCCACCCAAAAACAACAACAACAACACTCACATTATTCTTCAAATAGCAGTTAATGCCTCTGCTTGAATATGGATTTTTAATATAAGAATATTTTAATGTTCTTAAATTTTCCTTCTTAAAAAACCTCCTAATGCACTCTTTCAAACTCCCTTACCTGCCATATTCTTCAGTGCTTTCAGTGAATAAATAAGAACAATAAATAAAATTCATCTGCATATATCATGCTGAATAGAGCAACTATAGCCCTTTATATTATCTTTCACATATATTATCTAACTTTTCAAGTTCTGTCCCTAAAGAGATCAGCTACAATATACAATAGTTTGGACTTGATGAGCTTGGTTTTTATCTTTTTTATTTCCCAAAAAAATCTACTAAAAAAAATAAGTCAAACAAAAAGGATTTGCTAGTTTATCTGCATCTGTTTAAAGGAATGGAATTTGATAGATAACTGAAACACTTTACAAATGAATAGCTATAGAATTCAGGCTGAAATGAAGACAATTCAATATGTGTCTGATTTACATTGAAAGTAATGAGATCTCATAACTCATTTCAAATCTTAACTCTTTCACGTGAAGTACTATGCCACTCTAATATCTATTTCTTCTATTAATTTCAACAGAATTTCCATAAAAAGTGAGGAAAAGCACAGAGTGCTGTGATGCGCCACTGGAGGGGCAGATGAGATTCTTTCAGGTTCCAGGGTTAGTTGCACTGAAATCAATATATTGTCATTTGTCAAGTGTGTCATGTGCCAAGAGATAAGAGCTTAGAACAGAGTTAAAAGTATAATAAAGCTAGAAACACAGCAGAACTGAACATATATACACCCAACTGAGCTCTACAGTTCAGCTCTACTATATGTAGTTTTAAAAGTATAATAAAGCTAGAAACACAGCAGAACTGAACATATATACACCCAACTGAGCTCTACAGTTCAATCATGGGTGTGTGGTAGAATGCCCTTCCCCTCACAGGTCATCCCTCCAGTCTTGTTTTCCTGAGATCCTAAACAGCAGGTGCATGGTACAGCAACCACTCTTGCCCCTTACAGGTCGTCCTTTGGTCTAATTTTCCCTGCTTTCTCCTCATGGTTTCTCCTCACTATATCACTGACATCCTTGCTAGCGGATGGGTCCTTGGGTCCACTGACCAGCTGGCCACTTATCCGAGTCTACACCGAGGTATGTGGCTTGCTCCCTTTCATATCCAGCCAGCCCGGGGCCACAGGGCTCAAATCAACACCAAGGTGGACATCAGCAGGTCATCTCCTCCTTGACCCACAGCTCTGTTCCATGGGTAGCAAAAAGTGTCATTGAGATGTCTAAAGTGTGGGTCTGCAGTGTCACTTGTCCTTTGTCTGGATTTGTCAACTATGGGGTAATTAGAGGGAGTGCCCCAGGCTGCAGCAGCCCCACAGTGTGGTGGCTCTGGCCCTGCTGCACCACCTTCATTAACTCTTGGGGAATGCCACAGAGAAAACCCTTCTTCTGTAGGCTGTACCTTCTGGGGTCCCACACTTGCCTACGTGGCCCTTGTCCAGTGCATATACTTCAACTACCAATGCAATAACATTTTGCTTGTTATTTTAAAGAGTTATATTTCTAGAAGCATTCAAAAGCAATTTAGATGAGGAGCAAATGAAAAGCTAATTATTTTTTCATGTTCATCTTAGAGATCTGAAATAATATTTCAATTCTTGAAGGTGTTGCAGCAAACACTAAGCTCTATTCTAAACTGCAGTGAAAGAATTTTTGGAAAATCTATCCACTTCCTCTCTCAAAAAGTAAAAACAAAGAAAAAAATCCTGAAATCCAGTACATCGATCTATGTGTCTTTTACCTCTCTTGCAACAGCTTAGCACATATGTACAGAAAATATGAAGACACAACTCTTCAATAAAAGTTATCATGTTTATAGCTGAAAATAAACTGAGCTGGAATGCTAAAACATTAGCTGAAATATACAAAGCCTGATTTAAGGAAGAACTGTTTATTTCCTATGGCATTTCCAGAATAAATATATCTCAAACTATATGTAGTTTTATACATAAGCATTCAAAGTTTGAACACAAAGAACTTCTCATGACACATGGATTTTGTGGCCAAGCTCGGAATAAAAAATGAGAGATGCTATCCTTCTGCAAAACACTGTTTATTTTCGTTCCTAACAAATATAATATTCTTCACATTAATCACTTATTCAGAAAGCCAAAGAGGTAAAAACTACAATAAAATACAGTGCTTTCAGAAAAATAAGTTAAGAATTGCTGCAAATAGAAATGCATTCCCTATGGCATTGATTAAGCTATGGTACAAGACTCCTGTGGGCAACACACTTTGCATATTTATATGGAATATTGAAAATCATAAAGGGGAGTACAATTTAAAAAAATGAAACAATGTGTCTGGGCGTTAGTAGAAAGGGTTGCATTCTTGCCATTCACATTGCATCATAGTCATGAGTCTTTACATGATTTGGGCCTATAATGGTTCCCAATAAGATAAGCCAGAGATGAGAACAAGATGAAAATTATAATTCCTTGTGATATACTTCAGAAAAAGCTATTTGCAACATATTCTTCTGCTCTTAGATTACTTATTTGTCAAAAAATGTAAGTTATATTTAACTGCTGGTTTCTCTTCTTGCAAAGATGAGCTGACTAGAGGTCTAGTATCACAGAATCACGGAACCATTATCGTTGGAAAAGACCTTCGAGATCATCAAGTGCAACCATACGCCTTTCAACACCGTGACTCTTAACCATGTACCTAAGCATCTCATCTACACGTCTTGAACATTGCCAGGAGCCGTGACTCCACCACTTTTCCCACGAGCCTCTTCTGATGCTGCACCACTCTTTCCATGTAGAAATTTTTCCTAATATCCACCCTGAACCTCCCTTGGCGTAACTTGAGGTGATTTCATCTTGTCCTATCAGTAGTTATTCTGGAGAAGAGATCGACCTCTGCCTCACTACAACTTCCTTTCATGTAGTTGTTGAGAGTGATAAGGTCTCACCTGAGTATCCTCTTCTCCAAACTAAATAACTCCAGCTCCCTCGGCGCTCCTCATAATGACTGTGTTCCAGTCCCTTCACCAGCTTCCGTCCATCTTTGGGCACGTTTCAGGGCCTCAATGTCTTTCTTTTGTGAGGGGTCCAGAACTGAACTGGTGATTCACACAGTATTCGAGGTGTGGCCTCACCAAAGCTGAGTACAGAGAGACGATAACTCCCTAGTCCCACTGTAGTAGTAGCCAGTTCACCTTGAAGAGCAGCAGCAATGCAGGTAGAAACAGAAATAACAGGACGCAAATCATATCCTGACTTGACAATATCACTAGATTTCAAATAAATGTGAATTAGACTTGAAACTTGGCACAAACTACACTTACATTACCTAATGGACTTTATGCAATGCCACATAAAGATTTATAGTAGTAGATTAAAAATGGTGATTCACAGACTATGCACAAATGCACAGTATAGGCTAATTAGCTACAACTAGTACAGCTCTGCTTTTGACTTCATGGGCCGTATAACTAGATATCAAAATCCTCTTGGTAAGTGGATGTGAAAAACTCTCTAAATTTTAAAATCAAGAGACTTTTTTTTCCTCCCTCTTAAAAAGAGAAAAATAAATATTTAGTTTCTTTATCCGTCAGTAAACAAATGACTTGACCAAATTAATTCATTCTGGATTATTTTAGAGATACATTAAATATCAGTTGAATCAGAGATCTTCATGTATAGTTCCTTGGCATTTTTCCATTACTAAATGATTTGCATTAGCTAAAGTTCTGCCATTCTTTCTCTTCTAATTTCAAGCTAAGTAATTTATCACGCTACTGTTAAACTTCTGTAGAAGAGGTTTCGTTACAGCTGAAATGCCAAAGAGGCTTCCTAAAAAGGTGATAGCAGATATGATTACCATAGTTGTGTATCCTTGTAATTTTTTTAAAAATTATTAAATCTATATACATGTCTCAAAACATATCTTTCAGAAAAGTAGGCTTTATTTTCTTTTCCTTGCAGTTTCATCTGAACAAACAAAATGCAATATGCACTTCAAAAAAAGGTTGAAAGATGTTGCAAGAATGTGGTAATTGTATATAGAGAAGACAGTAAAAGTAATATTATGAAGTGACTCAAAATTATTATTTTAGAAGTGATTTATCCAAGTGTAGTCAACTTGATAAAAGGAGGATGTCCGTCATTAATATCTGTGACAAAAGATCTCCAGATTATTAAAATATGTTTTTAGTCATCAGCATAGCTTGGAGCAGCCATCTCTCATGCCTCCTACAGGACAGGCTATGTCCTGTTTAACAGCTTCCTTTAGCCAGTGTATTAAAACAAGGATGCTGAAGTACAACTAGATGCCAGTGGCAATGATAGAACCTAAAGGTTCTATCAGAAGTCTGAAATCTACAGTAAGATTTTCTGTTTCATTCTACCTAATACATGCTTCATTCTAGTCCATCTATGAAATTCAAGTTAAATACCTGTGAGCACTCTGTGTTTTATTGGCTCAGGCTCAGGATAACCTCTTGACCTTTTTGGGCTGTGTCCATTCACCACAGTATATCATTTGGCTTGGAAATGGTTTTCATCTCATTCAACAGCTGAGCTAAGTGCAGGATGCTGGTGTAACCTTCACACTGGAAGTGAAGTCACCTCATTTCATACATTACAGTGAGTTGCAAAGACTAGTTGAAAACGATCAAAAACCTCTCATTCTCATTTGAGAATGGAATAAATATCCAGTGGAATCAAAATTTCATTCTGTATTTTTCAAGCTAATGGTTTTCCCTACATAGTTAGCTGTATTTTAAGAGTTAACAAGACAAATAGGAAGGCTCTTTACCACTACTGCAAACTGAAGTGTGATATTACGAAGGCGAGTTACTGCTGACATGGAAAGTTCAGTATATGCTTTTGGTGGCTAAGTGAAAAATGCATGCCATGAGAGTTTAAACTCCCATCAGTTAACCCGCAATATAAATGACATTAAGAGATACCAAATGTTATATTGTAGAGCAGGTGACACTGAGTAACACAGAGAAATATGAAGTTTAAGAGCCGAGATTTTCATACTATCTTTACATTTTGGTGACTTGATTACATCTTTTGCCTACTTGCCTTAGCTGCCTGAGTGCTTTGGTAATTTTTTAATAAGCACCAAAAGGAGTGAAAATATATTTTGCAGAAAGAGAAAGCCCCTTTTATCCAGTCAGTTTAAGCTCTTATGGATAAACTCATATTTAGCTTTCCCTATTGCAAAAATAGCCAATGAATCTTAGCCATATCAAGTTCTCTCATGCCCCTCTCAGCAAATATAGTTCTCTTGACCTCAAAGGGGATAACACTTTGTCAGCAAGACAAAGGAAGAAAATAATACCTTTTTTTTTTTCCCAATAAGAAATAAAATACATATTTGCAAGAAATGGAGCGCAAACACATATTGCAAGAAGGGAACCAGTGGAAACCTTTCCAGAAAGAAATGATTATTTTCTGAATCTTTTGTTTTACTAAAATTCTGTTCTTTCTGACAGCTCAAACTTTTTCCTCCAATTCCTGGCACTGATATGGGATATGTTATACAGTGATGTTTATTAGACTCTGCCAAAACATGAGAAATTTATGGTCTAGTTAACACATTTCGGTTTTCTATTAGCTTATTCTTACAAAATTCTTTCTGAACCCAGCACGTGAACTAAGCAAGCTTTACTCTGGTACATCTATTTATATGGAGTGGAAAAAAAAGAGATTGTTTATATTAAAGATTATATGTACTTAGTATAATGTCTATACAAAATTTAGTATTTGAATTAGTTTTGTCGGTTTATTTTAGAAAAATCCTCTGAGATATCACAGACTAGTCATTATCAGGTAAAAGCAATGACTCAAAAATCTAATACAAAGAAAATCAATGGCAGTTTTGCTTTTACTTCATTGAGATAATTGATTTGTACCTATTACTTTATACCTATATATGAAGTATAAAAAGTATAAAGGTATATAAAGTATAAAAGGTGTAAAAAGTAAATTATTTTCAAATATGCCTGAGTTTTTAGACAATGGTAGGGTAGACAGGCTCCTTATTATGAAAAAAAAAAATTCCTCAGAGTTACATGCATCTGTTACATTTGCTGGAGAATGAAATTTAACATTTGTTTTTAATTTTAAGCTTACAGTATCTGAAAGAAAAGGATGAATCAACCTGTCACCTAAAATATTTTCACATAGTTCTAAATTCTGTGTTCAATGTCAGAAAAATGATTCTTATTTACTCAAATTTCTAAAACAGGCTGAAAATAATTTCTATCCCTATATGCACATTCCAAGACAAAACATTTTGAACATATAATTCTAAAAAGACTTTGTCCAGCTATGCAATCTCAAACTCAGCTGAACCCAAGCAAAAATAAAATAGAGAAATGGATACAAAGACAAACCGTGCAATATTTAGTATTTAGTAAGCAAAAGTCAAACTTCTGCATCAGTATGTTTTCCCTTAAAAATAGGAGTATTTGCAAAACATAAAATTCAGATCATATGAAGTTTATCAATAGAGACCCAGCCAAATGTTGATGTAAATGAAGATATGTTTACAGAGAAAATATAATTTTCAAGATTCCAAGTGTAGTACAGCATTTCCTCAATAAATACAATGAAAGTGACAAGTTCAAACTAATTCAATGAATATCTGCGCTCTCCTGCCTGTAAGATTTAAAATAAATCTCTATTTTACTTTGGTGGATAACTAAGCTTTTCTTAATTTGGCCTATTTTTATGTATTTCTGCTAAAGAAAAAAAATACCTAAAGCAAATGACGATCCTTCAAGAAACAGCAGCAGTATTGAAAGAATGTGTTCCACTCCCTGAAAGGATAATCAAAACCGCAGTTCTCTCTAAACTCTTTGCTTGTCACACAGCAATAAAAGCTAGTTACAAAAAGCAGCACAGACTACAAGAAGGGAAGGAGTGAGGTTTACAAACTGGCTGTCTAACCAGATATGTTTATATGTGAGATGGGCATCAGCTGCAGTATGGATATAGCATTTTAGTCTGGATAATGCCACCTAGAAACATCAGACAATTTCTCAACTACATTTCAATTTAATTCTAAATTATACGTGCATATGTTATCTTACAACATATGCTTGTATGCTTCTTTATTCGATCTTAGGTATATGTTTGTATATGCTTTATGTGATATTTCAAAAAGTTTATGGTTATAACTATGAGTCTTCATTTTGTCCTGCAAGCCATCCATTCAGAGGAATAGAAAAAATATAGTATATTAGAATCTTACACATTATTTGCTAATATTGCTTTATAGGAATCTGCTGTTGCATTTATTTTCAGCTTAAGCTATTCTGTATTTGGGAAATCTTTTTTTTTCCCTTCCTCTCTCTCCCAGTAATTTACCACTACAGAAACGAGTGGGGAACCACACATTCATTCAGTTGGTTCTGTAATCCTTGAAAAAGTAATTGGATTGAAGAGACTCTTTCAGGCAACTCAGACATATGTAAATGATGAAAGAAGCATCTCTGCCAAGTGCTGGTATCCAGGTGTGTGCTCCGTTCACAGCGTTTCATATGTCAGAGAGACCAGATGCCCCAACCCTGGAAACCAGAGCGGAAACTGGACCAGGTAAGACCCACAGTATTTTCCAGCTGGCCTCTGACCCATGAAATGGGAGAGCAGCGTGGTGCCTGAGGGATATCCCAGCAGGTAAACAGAGATGTAGCTTTACATCAGTATCATTAATAGATCAATTCCTTTACTGATGAGGAAACACTTCTGAGGTGTTAATATACATAGCAGCATAGAACAAAATGACCATTGCTGTTTAATGCACTCCTGTAGGCATGAATTCCCTCGAGAGCACAGTTATGGACGTGGAAAAAAGCAGCATAATAATGCAAAAATCACACAGTATTTGAGTAATAAGCAATGAACATATCCTCTTGTTTCTAATGATGGCTCATGTAACACAACTGTGTTCACTCATTGCATTCTGAAGTGCAGTGTCAAAATAGCTTCCCCAGCACTTCCTCTGAATATAAACACAGAGAAATTGGCTGTTCTGTGCAACCTCCAAACTGAGCTAATGTGCACTAAACAGCCATTTCACTTTGGTGTGAAATGAAATGAAGGAATTGAAGATGTGGAAAGGAAATAAATAAGTAAACAAAGACATGCAAGACATAAGTCATCATTTGTGTTTCATTATAAAATCTTCCAAAATAAATATAAATATTTTCCACATATATGTATATATTTACATTTCTATTTTATATATACATTTATGTGTGTGTGTGTGTGTATATATATATATGCGTGTATATACATACACACACATACACACAACAGGTTATTCTACCCATCCTCCCTGGCTTTTGGGAAACATAAAAGAAAGTTGGAAAAAAATATGGATTCCATTGTTTCATTTATAATTAGGGCTGGGCTGCAGAACCCTTAGAGCCATCCACTAAAGTCTACCCCTTTGGCTAAGGGAATACTGATTGGTGTATGGGTATCCAAAATGAGTAGAAAGATGATTAGCACTAATTTAACATTTTCCCTATTCTCATTCCGATGTGTGGCAATCATGGTTTCATTAAAGGTGCCACTATGCATTTTGTTACAGAAGAAATGCAAGTAAGGATAATTTTAGCCTGAACAATTAAACTTTTGTAATTGAAAATAAGGCTTTATAGATTTTGATTTTTAGGCTGCCTTACCCATGAAGGCATTCTGTTTTCATCAAAACACAAGATGCATGTTATGAAATTTCAGTGTTCAAGTACAATTCTATGCCCATCAAAAGAAAATGCATCTATTTCTGCTGGACAACCTGATCTTGGAGTAATGGCACTCAAGGACTATAGGAAGCTTCTGCAATACCTATCCATAGAAGTATTGCAATATCCCTTATTTTTTCTCCTGGAGTCCTTGAGAGACACTAACATATAATACCACAGCATACTTTCATATAACGGTTTGAAGAGAAAGGTGGTGAGGCAAGAAATTCAAGTGCAACCAAGGTTGCTAAAAATCCCTGTTTTTCACTCTTAGCACGATCAAGCCAGAGAAAGGCTTTTATCTACAAGAGATTTTACAAGGCTTTTAGCTACAAGAGATGGACAGCCCCTAGTATGTAGTGCAAAGGATATAAGCATCAGATACCATATGTTGCAGGAAAAGGAGAAGAAAACAACCCAAACTTTCGTACAGGTTTCCTACCTTGGTGCACTTCTGAAGTTTCCTACATTCATAAACCAATATGTAACATCATACAGCTATGGCTCTGCTTACTTACAGTAGCAGTGCACATAGTAATCCTTTACAGTTTTCTTTATCCCATTACAGATTTTTTTTTTTTTTAAATGAACAAAAGAATGGGGCTGGGAAAGCACAGTTATTCTGTTAATAAACCAATAAAAACCCCCACAAACACATTTGGGTGGTCTCTTGAAGCTTAAAAGGAAAATATTTATCCTTGTGCTTATACATGGAAGAGAGAAATTATATAGTCTTGAAGGCTTTTATAGGCAGTAAATCAAACTGATTGCATATTTTCATCACTCTAAAGCTTTCATTAGGAATGAGTAGTTAAGGTTTTGATGGGAGCTTTTACTTAAAGTGATTGAGTTGCTATAACTGAGATTGCATAAGCTCCATTTCAAGAGGTTTCCTAAGGTAAGTGCCTGAGTCATGCTGATGTGAAGAAACAAGAGAGGTTCTTAAAACACAGCAGCAAGGAAGTTTATTAGTAGTTCAGAACTGTTACACTGACAGCAAGTGGAATAACTTTAAGGCTGGCAGGACAAACTTTTGCTGAAATGTTGCATATAAGACTTTCTCCCGTGGCTGATGTATATGAGAGCACTGGGAGCAAGAGGTGACTTCTGCTCTTCATGACTGGATGTCATCCTTCCTGGCCATGAATAAAGTTGGAGAAAATCATATCTGAGCAAATTATATGCTGATCTACCCTGTTACACTACAGAAGTGGTCAGACATTGAATATAGTGCTAGCACTTGCTGTCCAAACCAAGCAAGAGCGTGGGCATGGACGAGCACCAGTGCAATGGCAGCTCGCCATGGATTGCAGCAAAGCAGAAGTGACTTGCACAAGTGCAATACTAGTATACATTTTAATGACTAAATACAGTAACAGAGCTTTTATGATATGCTTTAGATGTCTACAAAACAAGCGCACGTACAATCATTGCTGTGATTACAGCCACTATCTAATTTTATCCTCTCACATTGTTTAAGCGTGAGCTATCATATTTAGCCCACCTTCTTCCTTGACATAATCAGATTTAGTATCCTCTACAATTTTATCTAAAGAGAGAGAAGAAAAATAAACACACAGCCAACAGAGAAAAAAGTTCTGCATATGAATACGAAACAAACTGTGGTCACTTTGCCTCCGTGGGCTCATGGATGAGCGAGTACAATGACAGAGCGATGTGTGTGTTCTTGCATGTAAATCATATTTCTGCAGGTGCTAGTTCTGCAGCTTAATGAGGGCACCAAGGGAAAGCGTGGTGCCCACTAAGGAGAGCACGCTCCTTGGCTGTCACTCCTGCTTGAGAAAAAGCGCAGTTGATGGGAATTAACTGATCAATCTTAGGGAAAGCTAGTATCAAGAAAAGAGGAAGAGTCACAAGACAGAAACAGAGCATGAAATACAGGGTAACTAGAGAAAGAACAGTGTTGCTAAAACTGAACATAATTCCCCAAGATAGTTAGGTTCTGAGTCTGTGCAACTGGGAACAGCTTCGTCTCCGTCTCTTCTGTGTTTTCATGACAAAATGAACACTGGGATCCTTGGGTAAACCTTCATCACTGCTAATTGATGTAGCTCCATGGAGAGAAGCATAATTTGCACGATATCCTTTGGGCTATGGGACATAGGGAAAATTCTCTTTTCCCTATTCCACTGAAGTAGTCAGATTCTCCTCTGAGGTATATTTTTTTTGATCCAGAAGTACAGTTTTGCTCTTCAGTCTTTTTATCTTTTACTTTCTATTTTTTTTCCTAAGACTAATGCAAGGGAGATCACAAGTTATAACTAAAGACAAAACATCACAAGCAAGCTTTGTCAAAATAGATATTTTCGGAGCTATAGTGGCTTATTTACTTCTAAATACCTCTTGAATCAATTATAGCTGGAAAAAGAATTATTACTTTTAAAAATAGTATTATATTTTTGTTATGTTGATTGTTATTGTTATATTTACTATTATTATGGCATATAATTAGTAAGGGCTATGTCTCCTTTCCTTGCTAAACCCTTTCTCAGGCAAAATTCTGAGTTTCATAGATATTCTGCTTGAAGATTATGTGATATATTTGGTTTTTATTGTGCCATAACAGAAGCAACAAAATACAAAAACCCGTAATGAAATGTTACACAAAAAGGACACAGACCTTAAGGTGACACAAATAGGAAAAATATAATAAACCATGTGTCATGCTGCTGCAGCTGTTTCACCTCTTACCAATTTTCACAGTCTATAAAACCTTGGAAAGCACCAGATGTTTAGGGGAAGCTGTCCCATTCTCCCTAGCTTTTAAAGTGGATGCAAGATTTATTAGCACTATATAAATGTGATTTCAGTCCTGAGTTTTGTATTTATAAACTAGGTGGAATATGTAATGTATCCTGTTGGCAGAGACCCATTTATGTTCCTCTGCTCCTCCTCACCTGTAGGCTTTGGGCACGGCTGAAGAATTAAAGTAGCTACAGAGAAATACTAGAACATATATACCAAGCTATGATATTTTCTTAGAGACAAACACATCTAAGAGTTTTCTCTCAGTACAAACTTTTGCCAAAAAGACCTTGCAATACACAGATTAATAGCTAAGCAAAACTGTCTTGTTGTGTATGAATATGCACTAACATTTGGGAATCCTGCCTACGCAGAGACTGTTGGTGCACAAAATTATTTTCTTTGCCTAGTGCATGGTTCCTAACATTGGAACAGGGATAAAGACTGCTCATGCATAGTTTCCAATCTTTCATAGCTCAGTGGTGCTGCAAAATGTTGCCATTCGTTTTAATTCAGTGAGTAGAGGTTTTGTTGTGTTTAGTACTAAGGGAATTGCATGTGTTATTAGAAAGCCTCTGACAGCTGTCAGAGACAGAGACAACTCGCTGCATTTCAATCTCACATAAAGGAAGGACTAAGGACCCTCATCTTCAGCAGAGCTGTCAGAAGCCACACCAAATGGGATAAAACAGAATACCTTTTTCAAACATAGGAAAGTCTCTCTATATGTGTCTGTTCCTTCCCTATCAAGTTGTACATGGAAATTGTATAGAGAGAAGAAAGAAAATATCTCCTGATGTATTTGTACTTTACACTGCCTTGCCGTCACTTACCTGAAGGCATAATTGCACAGCAGCTTTCTTTCCTTTAAGGAAGCACACAGTGTATTACATGATGTTTAATACTTAATTAGGACTATCTTTCAACATCATTACAACTTTTCATACAATTTTTCTTTTGTGAGAGCGGGAACAATCAGCATATGCACGACGCATGAAGACGAGGGCTTTCCACCAAAGACACCAAAATCCCAAATCTATAAGCACTTGTACACTGGCAAATGCACAAATACTCCCTGCTTAGCAGTCTCACCGAATTCAAAGCACTGGGAAAGAAAATCTTAAGACATTAAACCTTAAATTCCAGCTTTTCTTTTGAACAGACCTTATTTACCTTAATAAAAACTGTGCTTTTTTCTTTAATTAAAATGCATTTCTAAAAGCCTACATTATCTTCTTTTTCAGAATTGCTTACAGTTTGCACCTGGTTTACTGCCAAAAGGGAGTTAGTTTCCACAAAGTCTTCAGCAGCAGGTAGGCATTGCACTCCCATCTGCTGCTACTCAGCATTCTTATGGATCACCTTCTCCAGCCTACTCTTTCCTTTCACACCAGTAATCCCATGCGTATCCCTCCCATACAGCACTGCTTCTCCTAGTGGCTCCTTTAAATAGTTCAAGGGACTGAGAAGGCATGTTCATTAGCGTTAATTATTTATGCTATTTTTAAAAATACCCAATACTCCTTTTCATTTTGCTTAGTCTGATTCATTTTTTCATCCTGTTTTCTTCTCCCTGCCATCTTGCACCACTTGTATGCTGAGTAAAGTGAAAATGCATGAGTCAAAGTCGAGCTTTCAAAGTCATGTTGTTCGATGGGATTTGAAAAGAAAGCAAAATGAGATTGCCCCTATATCATCTTTCCAAAAGTAGAAACAAGAATTTCCTTCCTTCAGTTATAATAAACACACTTTTCTCTCTTGTTTTACAGCTGCTTCTATCTGCCAAAAATCAAGTTTAGGCTTTCTATATTGATGATGTTCATTAATGACTGATATAAATAGCTGCTTCTGGTCTTTCTACATTATCATTAGCCATATCTAATTCTGCATTCCACCTCTTCTGCATCTTAGCCTTGCATATGATGAAAAGGTACTTGAGGGTCTTATTTCTGTGTTAAACATTACTCTTCTGGAGTCCTTTTGCTCCAGGATATATGAATGGCTGTTTAAAGAGATTTCTTTCTCTTTTTTATTAGTTTACTCTAGTAAGAATTATTTAAATACAGCTGTAATAGCAAATTCCCTTAAATACAACTTTTCTATACTCCATTCTAACATATTGATTGCATGTCTGATGTTTTCTACACTGAAAGGAAAACATTAACATGTTTTAACTCAGAAAAGAGAATTAAGAATTTGCCATGCATGTAACTTCTTAAGTTCTTTGCTTATTATTTTAGCATTTAGGTAGTAACAAAACTAAGAAAAGCAGCAGTTACACTGTTGACTGGTTATTAAACAGTGGTATTATCTTTTCAGCTTTCAAGAGCCTAATTTTCAGTTCCAAAATACACAGTTACACTATTTTTCCCACATTAAGCTTGTTGTTGTATCCTCAGCCAGAGCTTCCTCGCCACATTTCATGTATCATGTAATAAGTCAGCTCAGAAACCTTAACATCACACCATTACTATTATGCATGTCATAAGAATGGCTCTGGGATGGAACAATCATTTCTTTCTGCAATCCAGGAAGATCAGTGAGGAAGTGATAATCATCTACAATTGTTTTTTGATAAATATTGACCAACGGTATGTTCTAACCTCACAAAACTCTGCAGATATTTGCTATTACCAGCATTTCCTTCCCCTAATATTTAAACTCTTCTTACCTATGAACAGATTCCACTCAGTATCCAAATCAGCCTGATTTGCTAGGCAGCCCTTCATTACATTGAGGCAATAGTTGTTGCAAGGTTTCACAGTGGGAAGTCCTCTGCAGTAAGGGCAGTACAACATCTTCATTAGCGCCCGGATGCACCCTGGGGTGGGACTGACCTGCAGAGTTTAAGGGGGAGGAAAGAAAAAGAAAAAGGAGTATATCAATCTCCTGCCCTGTGAACGTTGGGGCAGCTGAGGTTATGCTTCTCAATAGTTAATGCAGAAGGGGCACTTTGTGCAGAGAGCTCAACCCTTGACAACACCCTCCTGTGAGACTAATCGATTCCTACCAATTATCTCCATTTAGCACAGCCAGCAGTGATTTTCAGAAATGTAAAAATCAACACTCCCGTACTGATGGCAGTGTTTTCCACCACAGCCCTCCCACACAAAATCTATAGGAACATACCCCCAAAAGAAGTTGGACAATAACTGACTGACCTAATGTGGAGGATCCTGAAGAGAGACGTGTTCTTCTTAATCCTATTAGACCTGCCAGTCTAGACATTGTTACTGGATCAGATTCTCCTCTTTATTAACACACAGTAAATCCCAGATAATCCTGATCATTTCTATAAAATTATTCAGAACTACACCATGGAAAAAGGATATCATTCTCTTTCAGTCAAAGCCACCATTCTATCTTCTCAGACAACTTTACAAAGAGAACAGAGGGGTTTTGTATGGTTTTGCCCTTCAATATCTCAAGTGACAACAGCCTGATGCATTTCAATTTACATATCGGTATGGCACAAAATGGCTCTGAATGGCGAACTGAAAACAGCCATCAGAGTCAATGGCAAGACACTCACTGAGTTTAGGAAGCTTTCAGACAAAATTATTAATCCTGGGCATAATTGACAGAAGAAAGTAGTGTGTATACATAAATTTAGAGTGATTATATAATATAGTTTACACTGAAAGGGGTATGGATTTCCTGCAGAGAGAGAATGAAGTGTAAGGAAGTGTTTTTTAATAAGGATCCTCCATTATTTTTAGTGATAGGATCCTTCATCTCACTCTTCTCAGCTATTAAAAGGCCAGGCATCTCTTCAGTGATGTGTCTTCCATATTCAAAGGAGACAAATAGGTCCACTTTAGGGAGGTTTCCTTGCCCACCTATGGAAAGCACAAATCATCTTCTGGAAGGCATTCATTCAGGTTTCTATATCTAATTTAGACTGCACGAATTGGTCACATTTGATAGAAGTGTGGAGCTCCTTACGTAAATGTTATTTCCTTCTTCCTCTCATTTTTGTATTTAATTGTTTGATCTCAGATCTTTAAAATCTTATGTACTATTATAACATGTATTTCCCAGGACAAAAACTTGATCTTGGATTAAAAGTACTAAACAAATGTTAGGTACTACTTGCAATATTTTCTTGTCATAGTGATGCAGAGCATGTGTTTCTTATGCCACGGTGGCAATACAGAACAATGACAGAAAGGCTTCAGATTCCTTGATGATTTAAGAATTTCTGGAGAGTGCAAAATAATGGCATTCCTTTTATTCATTCTGTTGGTTCATGAATAAATGCAACACTTTTCATATGAATTTGAAAGGATTAAAACATTTTTCTATGTTAATGGTAATTTATGCTAAAACAGGTGAAAGTATGCATCTGGCAACACCGTAACAGTTTCTGATACGTTTTTTATTATTGGAATTGTACTGAAGTAGTACTTCTTTCCTTTTTCTTTGAGATTTCTTTTCCACTTTTTGATATTAAAACACTGATTCTAGAACACTATACAGCACATATTCTTTATGATTGACCTTTTTATATGAGCCTGGCTGTTAAAAGTTATAGCTGGTGCCTCTGTATATGCTCAGAGGTGATTTTTAACTTGGCTTCCTAGGGAAATTCACTGAACTTGCACAACACTCTCGTGCTGTGTGTGAGGGTATATTTCTCTGTCCTTTCTTAATAGCTTTTGAAGCTGTTGGCCAATTTCAATCAGATTTGACTGAGGAGTTCAGATCTCAGTACATTAAGGTCCTACAAGTTTTTTTGGAAATAAGACAGTTGGGAGAAGAAAAGAGACAGGTTTTATTACTGCTTTTATTGAGGAAAAGATTGAAGCATGAGGTCAGTTCTTCACAGATTCTAAAGAATCCGTGTGGAAGAAAAATATTATGAATGCCTCAGAAGATAAAAAAGCATCAGTTGAAATTTTCACTTCACTAAATATCGGAAAATCTAAATAGAAGGTACATATCCAGGGAAAAATATACTTCACTAATTTCACTGCTCTGAACTAATTTTTTGAGTCACTTATCTAACTTTTTTTTTATCTTTGCACCTCCAAACCTACAGTAGGCTGATTTTTACAAAAAGACATAGTTACCAGAAGTTGGATGTAAGCAAAAAGTAGATACCTATGGTTAATGGTACAATGTTCTAAATAACCACTAAAAGCCAGAGAGAGATGTTTCTGTTTTGGGACATTCAGGGTTGTCAGCAAAATTTCCTTCATGCCTAGAATTATGCTTTTTCCTAGGCTCTAAAGTCTTCTCAATGCAAAGTTGTCAGCACCCGATAAGGTCAGCTGAAATTCACATATTCCATAGATAGGAATCCATGTCCTCTCTGGCCTCCCTTGTGCTGAGAGAATATACATCAAAGGATCTTGGCCTTTCACAAAAGCTTCCTGGTAATTCCTTTTTTTCCAGAAGCTGAGCTAGAAAATACAGTTCCTAGTTTTAAATTATATCAACCATATATCATAAATGTGTGAAGTCCTTTGGGTATAGGTTATTTCCTCGTCCTTTTACAAGTTTATTCTGAGAGAGAACTATCTATGAGCTCTTTCTCTGTCAGAGGTTCAAACAGTATCTTTCACTCTCTAGGACAGGACTCTAAAGACAAATCAGAATATTTTTTTACACTGGTCCAGTGAATCCTGAAATCTTTTCATTGCCAGGCAGAACAGCTTTAACAAGAGTGTTTCTAGGAAGAGTCCACTTCCAAGGAGTCAAGATAAATTCTTACTGCTGAAAAAGAATGAACTGAACTTAGGTTTCTCATATCTTATCTGAAGAGTTTAATACCTACTGTACAAAACAGTGACATGATCAACAGCACTTTGGAAGAAAGGAATATCCTCTGCTGCTTCTAAGTAATGCTGCTTCTAAGACAAAAGGCCAAGCTGTGATTCCAAGCAGAAAGTAGATACAGAAAACTTTTACAGACAGGTATCTTCAACCTCCAACACAGGCAGCTGCCTACTGAACATGCTAGAAGTTGTTGTGTTTTTGAAGTAAAATGCAAGTATGGATCAATTCCTGTCTCTGAGGCCAAGTAGCAGGTACTGGCTTGCATTGACCATATTTAGGACTAGCATCTTCTGGTCCAAACTGGTTCATGTGCCTTACTACATAACTCTTGTTCCTATTTCTCCTCTGGGCCCTACATGGCTCCTGAGTAATTTAAAGACATAATAATTGTTTTTTGTGATGGTTATTTTCCAGCTCAATGTGTTTGAAATAATATGACGCAGCACTGCAGGAAACTACAGGAGCTGCTGGAAAATAAGTTCAACATTGCATGTTTTGATGTGAGACAGGAGCTTACATTTTCCAGAAAAGCAAAAAAGTGATAGAAAGTGATAGAAAGGCACTCAGGAGGCAAAACAGGACAGGTGTCTTCATGTGGCAGTGAAGGCAATGCCTGTAGCGAAGTGCCCTGCAAACAGTGCTGAGACTTTGCTCTGGAGACAGACAGCCGGGGGGGTCCAAAATGGACCCAGTGGTGGCTTAAAAATTGAGCTGTAACCTGAGCACTTGATGAGTCCAATTCTCAAGCAGGCTCCAAATCTACTCGTTTTTTAGCAGTACTAATATATCTTTACATACCCCATTTTCTATGGAAAAGGGGAGTTAGAAAATCAGCTTCTTTGGAGGTGTGAGGAATAGAAGTTAAACGGTGTATTAAAACAGTTAGGTGCCTCTGTGAATCTAGCCTTCAGAAAGGAGCCAAGTTTCAATTCCCAGTAACTCTTTTTTTTTTTTTTTTTTTCTTTTTCAGACAATATAGTCAGGCCTCTTTCCTCCCTTAACAACAGCTCAAGTATCTGCCAGGCAAAAAACTGTCACACTTCACTGTTACATTAAAAGTCCTAGCAAAAGAACAAACATAAAATTCAGTGTAGACTGCATTTCAGAAAGCTATGAACATGTGAAATCTGGAGATTATCAGAGAAAGTCATTTTTCAGCCATATAAAATTTGCTTGCTACTACTTGCTGCTGGCAAATTCTATGAAATGTATTTTCAAAGACCATTTCTCATCCCATTTTCCAAAAAAATTCCTATAACCAGAATTTCTCTCATCTAGTAATACTTTTCTGTAGACCATTTAAAAGACTTCAGTTTAGAAGCATTCTAAACATGAAAAACAAGAAAACATTGAGAAGCATTTGCTGAGGAGAGCTCAGCATTTTCATCAGTTTTGTTTTAAATCAGATTTGTAGGTAAATAGAACAAGGTAACATTTAGTTTGGGCTTTTTTTGTGTGTTTTAAAATAATATATAATTGGTTCTATGCTAATAAAAGCAGACAAATTTGCACAGACTTCAGAGTTTAGAAGTAATATGATTTGTGAAAAATCATATATTATAAATCAATCACATCACGCTGAATGACATAACTGGAGAAATACCTATAGAAGAGTCATTAATTAAATCATGTTGTCTCCCTGACCGACTAGGTCATCCTCATTTTATTGTAAGCACGCACAGATTGTAGCACATCAGAAAAGTGCCCTTCTGACCTTTGACTAAGCTTAGTAGCTGCAGGACATGTTACTTTGCTGCATTTTGTTACATTTTCTGACAGCTTCAGCTTTACCTAAATGCATGTTTTTGCATACATGCAAAAAATCTAAGAGTAAGATTGTTAAGTGCTTCATTACTGAACACGTTGTTTTTCCCCACAGAAATTCTAGAAGGACTATTCTTTCATCCAGAAGACAGACTTCGCAATAATAAACTTGCAAATATAAATAATTGAGGAGAGAACTTTCTTGGGTAAAAGTCATGAAACTGTACTCTCTCACAGCATCACAAGGTCTCTGCTTTGTTATGTACTTGACCTGTTTTTCATAATCAAAAGCCTGGGCTCTATCAAGATCATAAACTTAAATGTTTCTTCTGATATTTTTTTTTTTTTTAAAAATCAAAAAAACTAGATAAAAAGCCGGTCGCCTTTCAGAGGTCAGACACACTGAAACTCATTTCCCCTGTTAGTATTTACAGGGATTTCTTATTGAGATAGCTGGTGTATGGTGCCAAATAACGGTGTTCTTCCAAATTAATACTGAATGCACCTAAACTCTGGGTATAAAGCAGATCCTCTCATTTCTTGACATACAATAAAATCTGTCAAGTATGAGCAGAAGGAACGAAAACAGTGCCATCCTAGAGACCAGGTATTCCTTTCAGAAATTCTATGGACCCAAGCAACTGCCCATAGGACATCTCTCATTGTGAATCACATACAGCTGCCCCATAGCATAAAGATTGAGGAAAAACTGCAGGGATGAAACAGTCCATTTCCAGCCAGCTGGACCAGGAACTAGGATATTCCTTAAAACACCCTTACGCTAAAGCAATATATATTCTGAGAAGGAGAAGAGGATTGCACTTTGTTTCTGACAAATTATACAAGTGTTTTAAAAACCTGTCTATCGGATAAAAAGTGGAAATTTTTACTTATATTCTCATTTGGGCTTCAGATTGATAACAGTTGAATAGTGTTTTTTTCACAAGAGGGTGAGGCATATTCCTTCAATCACAAATAAGTGGATCCTAATTGGAATGGGTTTTAAAATGAAAAGTGCTTAGCACTTCTGTGTGGGTTAAACTGCCCTTCTCCTGACTCAACAAGACGATGTGTGTCCTGTATCAACATGATGCTGTCTGAGAAACTTAGGCACTGACACTCCTATGATGTCATCTACTGGATCTCTCCCTAGTTTGTTTCCAATTTACTAATCCAAAATGAAAAATGGATTTAGTTGCTCAAGTCTCGTTTTGTTTGTAGTCCAATTATTTCAAGAGTTTCAATGAGAGCTTGGAAAATATTAATATAATATACATATTTATGCAGGTGGCCAGGTCAGAGTCTGATCATGTATATATTGACATTTCTCAACTAATTCTAAATGAACTGCAAAAAAAAAAATGCGCAGACCACTAACAGTAATTGTCCTATATTCTTCAAAAAGTCCTATGTCCTATGTCCTTCAAAAAGTTAATGTGCCTGTGGACAACTTCACAGTCCAGTCCTGGTATTTTCAATATAAAATTAAACGAAAATAAATTGGGGCACCAGGATTAGAAGTTCATGCATGTGAATCTCAGAAGGACAAAGAAAAGCTTTCAAGTTAATTCAAGAATTGATGATTATTGTATTCCACCTGCCAGAACTGAGGAAACCTTTTCCTACATGCAAAAGCTTAGTTTCTCATCTAACAAAATGATTTAAAACCCATTGTAACTTTATTAAAATATTAACAGTGACGTAACCTGCATCAAAATGAAATGTATCATGAAGGGCACGTTTTAGGACATGAAGGGTTGGCACAAACTTTGAAAGCATATGTCCTAAGAGCCACAGATCTTTCACCCCACCATCCTTTCATGTTTAATTACTTTTAGCCTGAAGACTAAACTTTTTGTTGAATCACTCATTACTTTAAATCATGTACCTTTGATACTATGACACTATCTTCTTGGCAGGACACAATTGCTCCCTATTGATTTTTTTTATTGCTGGGGAAAACAGATGAAGTTTAGCTGGTAATGATGTTTTCTTCCTTTCTCCGTTTCTTTTCTTCAAACTATATTATTTGCTCACTGCTGGATCCAAATCATGCATTTTTCTCCTTGTCCATATTTTCACTATTTTCATAGGTACTGTGCTGCACTGTTTTCATTTAATAATCTAGATGTCAAGCAGTTGTTCCTTCCAACAGCTTTCAGCTGAAAATATGTCTTTTATATATATAAAATTAGGGCTACACAGAAATATTCACACGGTATTTGAATGCTTTACTGAGCTATTTCTCATGGTTTCAGTCTGACTCTTGGTTGCTAAGATCTCAGTTCACTTCTCTTGTAGCTCTACCTGACACGCAAACAAAAATACTGCATCAACCATACTCAATTGGGAATTTATATTGTAGAAGGTCAATTTGAGAATAGTTGCTCATATCAAACAAAAGCGTAGTCTAACACCAACTTCCTACAGATAAAAATAGTTATCTGTTTAACAATTCATAGCATCCCAGATGACTGAAAGCTAGAAGACCTTTGTACTACTGTCTTTTACTGTTTGTGCCTGAATTACACTAAAATAAAAGCAGAATGCTACAAACAGTTAAGTAGATGCAAGGTACAGGCAATTCTGGGATTGTATAACTATCTCAAGAATATGATAGGATAATGTGTATTAAATTTCATTTTAGTCTCTTCATATCCACTGAAATATTTTTCTACAAAATAACACTGATAGTTGAATAAACTCATTATACAACTAGAGGTGATTTTAAGGAAATATTTGAATCCTAAAAAAGCCTTCTGGATGTAAATAATATATTTACTATCTGTTATTACTCAATGCTAAGCACTTACCCATGATGATTCAAGGGAACCATGCTACTTTTTTTTTTTTCTCAAAAGGAGCTTTTAGCCATTGTTTAACAACTCAGATGTTCTTTTGCATTATCTATTTTGTAAACTTGAAGTTTATGGTAACTGTATTCCTTTCCAACATTCATTAAAATTCAGGGTATTTTTTTCATACTTATTTGGTCACCTCTGTCCATCTACAGTTATATTTGCATACTTGTGTAGTCCAGGAAGGTGAAGCAATATTGCTTGCCCATTTTACAGAAGAAAAACTGAAATACCACAGAACAAATTTTAAGGTATTTAGAAGAATAAAACCCTGAAATTTATGGACCAGACAAAGTTTTCAAAGCTGCTTATGAGCATCACTCGGATCTGCGATTTGCTTCCCTTATCATTGCATGCTATTCTAAAACAGCTTATAGGAATGTAAGGACTGCAAATACGCAAATGGTTGCTTCAACAAGTAGCACATTACATAGTATAGCATTGTTGGAGAGGTGAATTTGGAAATACACAGTTTCTCCATAGAAGTCAAGTGCAGAAAACACAAGGACAAAATGTTTGTATGTTCATCTGGGTAAGTCTGAGCATTTTTTCCGGAGGAAAAAAATATCCAACTTCTCCTATTTTTAGGGAACCAGGGAAGCTATTTATCAGATTATTCAAATACAGAAAATCCAGATTTAGAAAATCACTTGAAATGCTGCAATGATATTTTGCATAAACATTTTTAATAGTTTCTTGAATTTGATATTTAAAATATTAAAATTGTCCCTGTGATTAAAGCAGAAATTTCTTACTTGAAAATAGTGCAAACTGAGAATATAACATCAAAGAGGGACATTCATATCCCATAAAATATTGCAGAGCTGAAAAATCTGTTCTTCAAATTTTCTGAAAAACTTATTTACCTTTCTCATCTGTTGTCAAATCCAACCTACATTAAATGGATTTGGGGGTACAGAGACCATCGGTTATTTTAAGCATTGAAAGGGTAAAGATAAGGTGAGAAAACTTTGAGATAATTTCTTCCTTCTCCCAGGAGATGAAAAGTTTTCTGTTATACAGAAGTAAGGGATGAATCTCCCTGCTGCTAGACTTTTAAAATCCTACCATCTCTTCTGGAACAAAAACTTTAAGACACTGTCTTAATAAAAAGTAGTAAAAGTAGTTCCTCTGCCTCTTTTTTTTTTTTTTTTCTCCCCAGGAAGAAGTCATTGCATCTCATGTAAAAGGGAATGTGCCCATTTCTTCCAGTCACTTGTAGAATTGCGTATGGCCTCATCCAGATAAGAAGGTCTGAGTTTAACAAGGACGTAGGTGCTAGTTTACCAGGGTTTATAATATAATCATGTAAGTCAGACTGATTTACACCAGTGACATAAACTGATTTTAAAGTTGTAGGTGAATGTTCACACATCGATAATTAGGTTGTACAAATACAAACATACATGAATCTTTAAACAGAAAATATCTGAAAAAGTCAAGCAAAATCTCTACTTTTTTAATGCCAGTAGGAATTATATTAGCAGTGTTCTTGATTTTAGCTCTACAGCTGGGCTTTGTTGCTTCCTGAATGAACACTGGAGGAAAATACCAGTTCTATGATCAGCAACCAACCCGAAGCATTGAGACATGCAGAGTGCTCCAAGACAAACACTGCACTGTGCAGCCCATGTTTCCTCACAGGGGCCGAGACCCCTTCATGACAGTGTAATCCAAAATGTTTGATAGTAGGTTAGTAACGGCTGTAGCTGCATGTATACAACATAAGAAACCATATCTGAGAACTGAAAATGGCTTCACTAACTAAATGGATATCTAACTGAAACAGTTAGAGGCAACTGATACTCTTTCTACACTTTCTGAAACAGTTAGATATCGTAGAAAGAGTATCAGCTTCCTCTCACAAGTCCAGGGGACCAACAGATGAGAAACATAAATCCACAGAATCTCAATACTGGCAAAGAAGACAACACAAAATAGGCTTTGACATGACTGTAAGCAAGATGGCCATAAAACCTTCTGAAACTGTCCGCTTCAAGTATGGTGGAGAGCAAATCAAAACCCATAAAGAACTGAATTTTAGAAGAGTTTTTCAGCAGGATTTGCTTGATTAGACAGGGGTGTCTAAATTTGACCTAAGCCTGCCTTACTGGAGTCTAGACAGTAAGGCTAGTCTAACCAATTCACCTTGGCTTAAAACTATCTGTTAAACTAGATGCTTATTACTTTCTCCAGGTGCTGTAAAAATAGTGATTATACATACATAAATATCTTCAGATCTATGCTTACAGTGAAACAAGATGAATCCACTTTTCTTTCCACCAGAAAAGCAGAAGGATACTGCTGAGCAATGATGAGCAGTCAGGAGAAGAGCTGAACTGAGAGACACATTAGGAAAGCATGATGAGGAAAAAGTGCCCATCTAGGCTGCGCATAATCAAGGTTATGTGCTCACTGGGAGGTTAAAAAAAAATAAAGGCATTGTGGAGAAGTGGATCGAATATTATCTAGATAACTATCAGAAATAGAAGAGGTCACTGATAATCTGGAAACCAAACCCTGCTTAAGCAAGAAGGAAGACTCTGAGAGAGAAAAAGATAAAAGAGAATAGCTGCCACAGCAGGAAGTAATGATCAAATCAAGTCATTAGACATGCTGCGCAGCAATCTCTGGAAAGGAAAATGACTTGAAGAATGGACAGTCAGCCCTACTTAGAAAACCCAAGAAAGCTGAGAGGCAGAACATACAAGAGAGCAAAGTCTTGCTGACTACCTATCTATGTTTAACAGGGCAAAACAGAAAAGGAAATGAGATGCAAATCAGTTTTCTCAAACACAGAGAGTGCAGCAGATCTGTTCTGATCACTATAAGCACTCACAAGCACGACAGCAATGTCTGTTGTGACTTAAAAAAAACCCATGCAGCTCAGAATAGCATAGTGGGCTGTGAGCCATCTTCAGTTGCAGGATGTCAGCAAGAACATGCTAGTGCTAGCCCTGCTGAAAAACAAATAAATGAAGAAACTGTTGACAGTCTCTGTCAGTGACAAGTTATGCAATGATTTGGTGTGACAAGTGACAACAGAGCGACCCTATTGGTTCCAGCTCCATGCTGCTCTGACAGATGTGGAAGAAGTTCAGATGGAAAAAGGCACTTTAAAGCTTAGAGTTAAGGTGATTTCTGTCTGAAGTTTGCTGACCATGGCAGTCTTCTAAACACAGCAAATAGAACTTGCAGTTTCCTTGCTTGTGCATTCCACAGAACTGATGAATTGTTCATTCTCCAAAACAGTAAGGACTAAAGGATAGGGATTGAGAGGACTAAAACTAAAAGGATGATATTCTCCTACAGAGTACAGTTCTACAGAATTGTGTGAAACTGTAGAAGTAACAAAGTAGGCAGCTCCAAAGTAGATTGCTTTGTTTCTTGATGCTTGTTCATCATATCTCCACAATGAATGGGTTAAAAAAGGGTAAAATGGCAACTTGGCATTTGAAATTTGACAAGTTGAAAAAAAAGTTTGTAAAAATGAAGGAACTTCTATAGAAAGAAAACTTTTTTTTTTTTTTTTTTCCAGATGCCTATGTTCGTGGTCTTTCTGCATGAACTGCGGAAGGCCAAATCACACACGCACAAAAATGCTGTGTTTTGGAATGAAACGTTAACTCTGATTGTCAGCAGTAAGCTGACCACATGCTTCAGAAACAAGACAGGAACAAAAATATAGTCATCACCTCAGCAATGGCCACAAATGTTACTTTAAAGATGAGCTATTTGCTCCAGGCCAGCAAAACCCAGGATGTTGAATATCTGGGACACAACAGAATATAATGCTAAATACTTTGCTTCTGTTTCTGTTGCATCTAATGATATTAATGAATCATAAGATGAAGCACAATAGACAGGACGTAAAACAAATCTTACGTGGATTATATGTAAGTACCAAGATCAAAGATGATCATCTTAAACTATTTTGTTAACTTGTAAAATATAGAAAGGTTTCAGATCTTTAATGTATCCCAGTAAGAATCTAGGCAGATACATTGCTAGTTTCTAATACTCAAGTGTGGGCAATTCATCATGATACACAAAGTCTTGGTAATATATTCAGGGTAATATGCAAACAGAAAGATGCTTTATAAATAGCCCACTATCTATTTATAGAATCCATAATTGCCCACTCCATTATGTGGGCTCAAATCATGTGAGGTCACCTTATATCTCCATGTTCACATTTCCTCTTTTATGGTCTTTGAAAATCCTCTTGTTAAACTTTCACAAAGCTACTTGTAAGTATAAATACCATTTATAAAATATTTAACAGATGCTCAAGTGCACCTTGGGATGATGGCTATGGTCTGGAATGACCTGTTTATGGGAAGTGTGCCCACATTTCTGCTGAGTATTGCACTTGAAGCTGTTGGAATTGCATAGTAGAAAACATTTGCATCTTCTTCCCATCACATTAAAAAAAACATCTCCCCTGATAACTCCTTCCTTATGGGTACAAAATTTAGCAACAGAACGGTCCTCAGGAGTGTCTGCTTATCCTACTTCCAAGTGACTGTAAGAGTTATACAGAAGGAAGAATAGTTTAGGAGAATGAATGTCTGCATAACGGGAACACAGGGATAGCCCTCAGTGTTTTGTCCATGATTTGTCTACTAAAGAAAAAAAATATGGTCCAGAGTATTAGCACAGGTTAGCGTATATATATATATATATAAAATTAGCAGAAAGAGTAGTCCTATGTTAAAGATTCAAATTTCTCCCTCTTTCACACCCATGAGCACATAAACATATGAAATCTAAACTCTTATATCAATATTGTAAAATTACAGGCATTGTCTTGTGCCTTGTCTAGTTAAAGGGTTGTGCTGTACTAGCAAAATACCTCTATTATACCTAACATTAACAATCATAGCTCAGATAGATAGATATTATCATTTTTAGAAAACACTCTAATGGAAAGAATGTTTCCATTCTTTCTATTAGAAAGCGCATTGTAGCAATTGTTTGGAATAAGCAAGTACCCAATGAGGGAAAATTCTTTGAGTTTAAATTGGTTATTTGTTCACAATTGCAGAAAGCAGATCAAACCTATGCTACAAGAATGTATCTGACAATCAATCAGATTTGCCTTCTCCTTTTATGTAGAGGTAGACTAAGATGAAATTTAGTATTAAACCCCGATTTAATCTACCATGAAGTTTAAGCTGATGAGCAAAACAGAAGTAGAGAATAAAACTTGTATGAAAATATTCCTTTAATATTTTGCTTCTCATAAATTCTCAGCAGGTAAGCTGTTCAGTAAATTTATCTTTATCCAAAATTGAGCAAGAAAATACACTCTGTGTTAGACTGACTAGGCAACAGATTTATAAATGGCAACAGATTTATAAATGTGAAAATTAAGAGTAGAAATTGAACTCTGAAAAATATAGCCTGAGATTATTTTCTTTTGCTGAGACATTTTGCCATCATCATTTTAAACATAATCATTTCTATTATCACTACAAACTACTGTAATTTCCTTGATTTACAGTTCCCACTTTGTCAAGTACAGAAATCAGTCATTTACATGTTATGGCTTAGATCTGTCAACAGCCCTTCAAAGCACTGATCCTATATCCTCCCTGGGACGGAAGCACTCTGCAGTATATGCCGAAGCCCATCTCCCACACGTACACTTCCCAGCCTCTGGCTAAGATCAAGTACATCGGCTCTTCTTACTGATTAATATTGGATACAACCTCAGCTTGCAGATTTTATGTTAAATGGATTTGGAGTGCTCGGGGAGAGTAACAGCTTTCTCCATGCACTCCATGGATCCTGATATTGAAGTCCTTAGGGGTACTGTGGTCACACCATGGCCGCATGGCAGGATGTAATAACTGCGTATGTAACCAGCCAATGTGCACCTAGTGTGTTTCTTTTAGATGACATCTGGTTTCATGGTGTTCCCATAGATCTTCTGGTGTGGGCAAGCAAGCACTGGAGCTCCACAGCCACTGGAGCTTCCCTCTTCCTGAGGGACTCCTGACACTGTGAGTCAGGGATATGGAGAGCGTGGAGAAGGCTATGATAGTCAGCTCTTATAGACAGATGGCTCCCCTGCTGCTGTCACTCTTCCCAGTCTTCTGGACTTTTCACACTCCAGAGTAAATTTGGACGGACTTAATTAAGCTATGGACTGAACTGGCCCTGACTGCACACATGATCACACCAAGGCAGAGGTTTTCATAAATCTTTCCCAGCATGGCAAATTCTTATTGGACATAGTTAGAGATGTTCTATACTCCATCAAATCAAGTGTCAGTCCTTGATGGCTGGAAAATCCCCATTCTTGCTGAATGAGAGCACTGCAAAAATGAGACTGGATAAGAATATGGCCCAATGTCTATAAGTGGCGAATGACTGAATTTATAGCCAACTAGCTCAGCAAATCCAGAACTAAAATGCAGCACTGCATAATGGCTACACAGTGGTAAATTTATATTTAAACTATTTCATTGTCATTTGTCTTTATCCGATTAAGCCACTTGATTGATAAAACATGCTGGAATACAATTTATATGCAGCAGTATAATCTACCTAGCGGTCTGGGTTTGAGAACCACAAGGATAAACATACTCAAACCATAAAGGCACTCTCAGTGCCAGATATTTATTTATAAAGCCTGCTGAAAGATGTCTCATCATTATCATCTCCATTATGGATGAAGTGTCAGCTACACTACCACAACCTATTTCCAAACCTTTTAAAGTTAAAACAAGTCTCAGTGATGTCCAACACATAAAGGTATTTCACAAGTCAGGAGAGATTTCCTCACTAGGAATATCATTCATTTTCTACAAAGAAGAGGACAACAGGTATATCACTGTAACAACAGCACCATTGTAAACCTTTGACAGGGAGGCTAAATTTTCCAATAAGTACAAAAAAATACCAAAAACACAATAGTCTCCTCTGTCATTACAGGCGGATACTGGAAGGGAGTATGTATCTGGCAACTTTAGGCCAAATCATTGTAAGATGGCCAATTTCACTGTCAGTCCAACTAGCAAAGAGTATCTTATTTCTGATGATATTTCTAGGAAAAAAAAACTTCCCAGGAGAACATTAGCTCTTGCAGACCGCTGCCTTACATGGCTGCTGAAAGATGTCTAATAAAGGAGGGAAGATAATAATTGGTTTTCTTTCTAAAGTAACAAAGAAGTGAATGGAATAGATGCTGCACCAACAAGTACTAAGATTCAAGTTCTTACCTACACTGGCTCTTGAAGGTCTTCTGGACATCATTTTTTGAATTTAAAAGATTGTTTCCAGAGCATAAGAAAGATTAAATTTTGTTATGCCTGCTTGACTTTCAGAATCTTTACATATAACATACATCTCTAAACGAACGTTTAAATATACTCTAAACATAACAGCCCGTTAACGCTAACAGTGATTAGATTCTGTTGCATGGGTATCTCTGCCCTAGGGAGCAGACCGGAATAAACTGTTGATTCCAGATGTCAGTAAAATGCCATTTAATGGATGGCCTAAAAGTTAGTAATTGAGGTCAACTTCAACTGGGTACAGGCAGTTTGTTCTTGTTTCATCAAAAGACCATTTTCCAATTCACAGAGAAAAGATATATTATAAAAATAGTCCTTTTTTCACTGTCATTGGTTGTTTTAATACTAATTTCACCACTGCTACTTAAAACCAAAGTCCACTGACCCACCAATCTGCACCACAAGCAGCTCACAGATTAACTGAGCAAAACAAGACATGATTTGCCAAATTTCCTCTGATAGACACTGTTCCATTACCTCTATGGCCCTTAAAGAATTGAAATTTAAAAAAATGCTAAAGGGAAATACTGACTCTGTGAGTATGCTTATGAAATGGTGAGATCAGTGATATTGCTGCTTCTAGAGATGAGGGAAAGAGAAGAACCAGGTGGAACTGACTTTGGTAAGGAACAGCTAAAAAAATAATAAAAAATATAACTTAATTCAAAAAATACACTCAGCCACTACCATGATCATGAAGCACAGAAAGAAATTTAAAAGAAATAAATAATGCAATCCGACAATTGTAAAGGGAAAGACATTCTGAACCAGAAATAATTTCTCTACATCTGGATTTCTTTATTCAGAGGAAGAGCACTAACAAAATTCTTTATATATTGCCTCTTCTACTTAAACATATATATTCTATCTATGGTAGTTGAAAATGGTTATAAAAATGTAATACCATTACTTACAAACATAGTATGCAAAAGAAAAGAAATTTCCTAAATCATTTGTTTTTAACATAATCATTTTACTATACTGTCATTTAATGGCTAATCACATGGTACTAAATCAGCAAGTGAAATCCTTTTGCATTGCACTATATTTGTTTCCTTTTGAATGTTTGATTAGGAAATGCCTACTAGATACTGTTATTGTTAGAATTAAAGAGAGCTATCACATTGCTTACTCTTACATCTGCTTACATCTACTCTTACTGCTTACATCTAAAACTGACTTTTTATGTCCCTGTCATATGAAAAGTAGTTAAATGAGAATAACATTTATGTGCGAAAAGTATACTGAAAGTCTGGTCCACCCCGTGGACTAAGTTATACTCTATCCCCCTTCAAGTCCAATATATTGAAAATGTAGTTTCAAGAACTACATTTATTATTTTGGCATTCTGTGAATTATATGGTTTCATAAACATGGTCAGATAAGAGGAGGTAGAGAATAAATTCTGGAGATTGGTTTTCCTCATGCTTCTGATGCAAAATAAAAAGGTTCATTTTTCTGCCTTTATTTAGTTTAATTATAACCAAAAAATCTCATTAACTTGATATAAATTTCAGTTTCACTGAACTGTAATTTTTTCCTCAATAAGATTATTATTATTATTATTATTATAACCTCAGTAAAACCGGGATTGCACTTTACTACGTGCTATGCGAGAAAGAATTAGATGCTTCCATGTTCTAAAGCAACAAAAATAATCCTGCATTTAAAATGTGAGTGCTGCCTAATTTTTTCATATTATTTTTTTCAGGAAATAAAATCATAATGATAATCAACAATGCTTGAGTACTTAGCATTTTCCTCATTTCTGAGCCTTCAAAAATTGATGTCATTTGACAAAATGTGGAGATTGGTCCACAAGACAACACTAACTTGTCCTCTCAAATTAGATACAGAGTAGTGACCTAAATTAACAATATCTTTTTATTAGTCTCAATTCTGTCAAATGCATTTGATTCAGAATGAAGGGAGTAAAGGATGTAAAAGGCAAACAATATAATTTTTAGTATTCAATGAAAAAAGGACTCATGTGAAAGGTGCATATAACTGAATATTCCTAATACATTTATATTGTAACACTCTTACTGTGTTACCTGTAGTCCTGGTTGTTTTTTGCTTTAGTATGAACAGTAACTCTAGAAGTCTAAGACCTCTGAATTTTAGAGACAATGGATTTTTTTTTCAAACAACTCAGAAAAAGTTGCAAAACTATTCAAACACTGATGTGTTAGAATAACATTTAGAAAAAAAAAAAATCTGAAAATCTTCACAGAGATTTCAAGGAATGTTTCATACATTCAGAGATATTTGAGACCACGGACTCTTCTGAATGGAAGGATGAGAATGACGGATCAGAACATATTTGCTTACTTTATTTTTTTTTTTTGTTAGAAAATGACAGCATGCCATACAACATATAACAAATCAATTTTTTCTTGGGTACTTCTTATTTTCTACTCACTTATGAACTCAAAAAAAAAGTGAAGACGGAGCCGCAGACATCAAACCTGAGTGCAGTCTATTCTGGGAACCATTTATAGTGTAAGTAAAAGTCTAATTAAATAATGACTTCATTTCAGCAGGATCCCATGATAAGAATCAATAGTGAGGCCACTGATCTTGCATTAATTTGCCCTTACATCGTCACTAAATCTTGTCACAGTCACACTTTCTTGACACCCTGAATTAACCTTGACTATAACCTTAGCTTTAAAATTGACGCCTGGCAACTATTTTCAGTTAGCTAGAACTTTTTTTTTTCTCTCCAAAGATTTCAATGTCTGAAATAAATTTTATTCAAGAGTGTTCGCACATACGAACCTTGTCTTCAGTTCTAACAGGGGTAATGATGCTTCGTGAAAGAGGGTTTTCCACAACATAGTGAAAATTGTTATATGTTTAACTTATCTGAGACTTTGCTGAAAAGCAATTTTATTTTCCTTTAAGCCTTGCATATTCCTTGGAAGTAAATGCTACATTTTGATCTCAGTTGTTTTTTCTAACATGTTTTTGTATTTATGACTGAGATCAAAACACACGCACAAAGATAGAAATACAGCAAATCAAACATGACTACAATGCTACAAAAATATCTGTAAGTTTTTGGTTCTGCTGCTGATGTGTATCTTTTTTGTCATGTGTAAAGAACCTCCTGATCTTCTGGAAGCTGGTGACCTAAACCTGCAACATATTTTTATGTTTCCTGGATTGTATTTGCTAGCTGAGACTTTGTACTCCTGCAAATAGAAAAGGTTTCCTATACCTTATATGTCTTTACAGATTTTCTAAAAAATGTATTGCTTCAGAAAATCTCTAAGACACTATTTTAAAGCTTTATGACTGCATGAATGCAAACATAAAACAACTCTCTGAGCAGACTGATATACTGGGATTTATGGAGAAACAGCATTTTAACTTCAAGGTTGGGTAAAGAAATGAGAATCCACAATGAATCTTTACTCTTCCGGAAATATAAAACATGCTCTTTCAAACCTGTCTGAAGATTTCATATTATGCAATTTCCTTTCTGGTGATACTTCATTAAGTTGCACAGAAAACTCATTATTCTGTCTCTCCAAAAAAGTCAATACAATAACTGGATCTTTATATTAAAGGAATCAGTTGCAGATTCTTTTATTTTCCTGGAGGCTTAGAAACATCCTGGCCTTGGGAGTTCGGTGCACCCTTACGTGAGCCTGAGGCCCGCAGAGGGCCTGTTCTTTAAATAACAGTCCACTTTGATTCCAGCGCCAGACGTATCCGGCTTGCTTTTGGAAATATTCTGCATTGTTTTCCACCTTTGGCTGGGAAGATGGGATAGTCAGCTGTTTACTTAAAGGGTCCCTGAGTTTTAAGATTCAGCAAGAGCCCCTGAAGTTCACTGAATGCTCAGTAAAGAGTGCACCAATACATTAGCGAGAAAGGAAGGTTTTAGCAGTTTGAGGGGATCTGGTGCTTTGTACTCCTGTGTCTATAGCTCAAGAAACATGGAAGCGCACTCCAGTTGACATAATCTTTTTGAATAATAATAGGCATGGTGAGGAACTCAGTTGAAAGGGGAGAAAACTAGTACGATGTCTTGGGCTTTTATGAGCTTTTGCTTAACTATTTTATCTTGTAATATATTGTGCTGCTGTTTCAGGCTGTTTGAAAATACGAATTCACCCAAGGAACTGCACTAACTAAGAGCATTAAGAGCATAGTAGTGTTCAGAGGTATTCCATAGTGTTTAGCCAGAAACTTGCCAATATGCACCGCTGAGATAATATATGAACACCTGCAGTACCACACACAAGCCAAAGTCATATTAACTGTAAAACTCGAAGTCCTATGTCATTTTGTGGAATACTTGTTGTTCCTTCTAAACATAAATGTGTTGCAAAAAACAAAGAAGTAGGACCTCATCTGACCAGGAATATCCCAAACGAGAGAGTTCTAAGAGTATAAAGACAAGTTTTGAAAGACTATGTTTCATCCAACATAGTTTACACATTTGGCAGGATCTTTCTTCTAATTTGTGGTAATATAGTCCTTATTAACCATCTGTTTTCCTTTCCTCTGTTCAATGATACCAGACCTAAAGGGAGAGAACTCTTCAGAAGGAAGCCAGAGCAAATTACACAGCATTCTTCATCCTACAGGTATCTTTAGAAAAGTCACTGGCACAGATCTGCACTTATTTCTGCATTATATTTTATACATGTAGATTAATGCCTGGTTCTGTATGGTCAAAGATAAGATTTATCCTTGTTACTTAACTGGACTTCTATCCTTGTTGCTTAACTGGCTTCTGTAAGATTTGGCCCTATGAGTTTTAATGAAAGCACAATGGTTTGTAGTAAAGGTTAATCTACGCTACAGTATTATTTAACATTCATACCAAAAAAAAAAAAAAAAAAGAAAGCTGTTGCAAGAGTTTGAGCTGTAATGCGTTGCATGTGCTTTCTCTAAACATAAAAGGACTATTTTTCAGCACTCTCAGTACTTAACTGACATTTGCTCCTTGCACTAGCCCAGAGAGGGCAACTAAATAAAGCAAAAAATACTGGGATAATGTTCATAAGAGCCTGCCATAATGTTCATAATGTTCATGTAAGGCCTGCCATTTTGTCATCACAGCAATCAGGGTATGCGGTAGAACCAAGAAAAATCAAAATAGCCCCAAGAACAAAATGCATTTATCTCCAATGATGTGTGCCCAGAAGATTATGGCACATTCTATTCCTTTCTCTTTTTATGACACCTTCCTATCATAATGCTAGGGAGGATGCAAACAGGGAGGTCTATTTGTACACAGGATCAGCTGAAAGTTAAAGAAAAAAAAAACTTTCTATGTTCCCTACTGGCAGAATTACTACATATTTTTTCTAGAAGCTAATGAGACAAAGCTAATATCTGCTTGTCCTTCATTCCATAATACACTTATTACAAAACTACTATTCAAATTATAGTCACATCTTATTAGACAGCAGATGGTCTTATCTAAATTGGTCAGTTAATTCAAGTTCATAATTTCTTATTAATAAAGTCACAACAATGAATCAAGTCTTCTTAGAATTTTTCATGAAGCTAGCCATATCTTGCAATTACTGACTGATGTTTTGTAAGAGGCAAAAACTTATGGGCAGACCATTTGTATAAAATGTGCTTCTGCAGTTCCTTATGAATATTTATTATTTTCTCATGTAAGTGCATTTCTATGATCACTGATAGATGCCAGAGTCTATTATCCCACAGTGATGCATATTCTAACTCTGTGAAAAGTGGATGAAGATATTGTATTAGAAAAAACCTGTGAACTCTACATAACATTCAACTTTAGTTTTATAGAAAAAATTATTTTCCCACATGTGTTTTCATGTCAAATAGAGCTTTTCTAAAAATCTTCTGCTTTAAAATTTCAGCTCCAAAACTGTTTTTTTTTTTTTTTTTTTTTTCCTGAAGATGAACAGCAGAAATGCTAATTACAACAATCTTATGATTATCACCTATGGAAATATAGATTTTATCTTTGTTGCATTCTTTTATTTTTTCTCTAAGCACTTACATGGCATTGAGCACCATAGCTTGTGCTTCACAAACCATGAATTAAAATTTGCCTCATTATCTCCATTAGCTGAGTTCTGTAGATACAAAACAGATCTGCTCACTGAACAAAATACAGCTAAAGCTTGTCCTTTTTTTCAGGCACCTTTAAGCAAAGTCTTAATTTCTACTGACTGAAATCCTGTCCTTCCTCTGGTGCCTTCCTGTGAGTGGCCTGAAATCAGGGTCACTGAGATAAACGTCCTACTTGTCTCTACTGGGCTTGTGTACCTTTAGGTTCCCTCCAAAGAGCTGCATCTCTCCTGCTATCCACCTTGTTACAATAGCCTGGAAGCGATTCGTTGAGATGTTTTCCTCCAAAGAAAAAGCAGCAGATGTGTAAGCAGGCTACCCCATGAAAACTCCAGAGAAAACCTAGGGCTGACTCTGCCAGGCAGTGAAAAGCTTTGAATGTGAAAAGGCTGTTCCCTCTGTGCCCAGCTGCCACTGTCCAATTTGCTCCACGTTTATGACATTCATGTGACAGTAGGGCTCAAACAAGAAGATTAGCAATAAGGCTGGACTTTTCATACTTGAATTGAAAACCAAGGCTAGTTCCTATTATAAGTCTGTGCTTTATTTGAGCTCAGGGAACTCATGGAAATTGAAGAGGTTGTACTCAGAGCACGGTGCTCAGAGCACCTTGATTAAGCTCTCCCTGTGGCAGAGCCATCAGACAGTTTGCTTTGGTGACAGTGGACAGCCCTGTAACTCAGACTGCCATGAACAATTGCATTGTTGGGCTTGGGTTGAGCTCAGGTAGGGGTTAAGCAGAAGTCCTTACTGGGACTAGAAGCCAAGAGATAGGACTAAAAGAGCAGACAACTTCAACGTCTAGTAACATTTCTTGATTCAATGGTAGCTAATCCGGATGGATTTGCAAAAATAAGAACAGATTAATTAGGGGAGGGATGACATAAAATATTTTCCCTACCTAATCTTTTTATTGGTAAGAAGTATTAGATTCCTAAGTGACAACATCTTCCAAGTCAATAAACTAACAGCTATGTATGCCAAAGACCTCATTTTATAACCATATCTGACACCACAGAAATCATTACAACAAATAAGGATAAGGTTTTCTGAAGATCTTCACAGTGTAGGTAGTTTTCTGTGCTACGAGCATAACATGAAGTCCCCATACTCAACAGAAAATGAAAAATACTGGAAGCAAGAAACATTTCCTAGGACTGAAATCTTGGAAATGTAAATGCAGTAAAAAACATCACCTGACCTCAAGGGCCAATCTGCCACCTTCAGTGGAAAATTGACCTAAGATATTAAATGCCGCTCTACAGGAAAAAAAAAAAAAAAAAAAAAAAAAAAGGGAAAAAAAATCTGAAAGCAAATAGCTAAAGGAAAAATCTCTTATGAATCAAAGATAGTTCCTACTATACCCTCAGGCCTAAACGAAACGGTCCTATTGTTTCTGAAAGGCACAAAGATGTCTATTCTCACATATTTTCTAGCCACATCCCTTTTTTCTCTTGTACTAATAGTTACTTTTTGTTCATATCACAACCTTTTTTGCATGAGATTTCAGAAGTAAAGATGTCATATGTAGGAAAGGAAAAGGAATCTTGAGCCCACATGGCATAATTCTTCAATTATAATAATAGACTGTGCAGATGACATCTGATAAAGAAGACAAAAATCCACATCTCTTTGTTAAAGCAAAGTATACTTCTATTTTAAATTTCAGAAAAAGGATTTTCAAACTTTAAGCTTTGTCTGCATAGTGCTACTGTATTTATTTAGTTGATCTCACTTAACATGCCCAATCTCTGTGAATTCTCTGGCAGAATAACAGTTTCCCTCCAGAGTTATTTAAGATTGATATTCTTTACACTTCATGCCAAATTTTGTGCTTTTTTTAAATTATCATTTGTAAAATGATGAGCACAAGAGGGGCATTAAGAGAAACAGATGATGTATTACAAGCTACCCATGAAATTAAAACCCCTAATTTATGTAAAAATTCTGCTAGATGTATGGGCCAAGGTTTAAAAGATGAAGAAACTGCATCAAAGTTGAGTCTTTGGGTAATTTCAGTACTACCAAGCATCTAACAAGTCCAATCAACTTGTATCGTACAGACTGTCTGCTCATTAAAATTAAGAATCTAATTAAAAAAATAGAGAGAATATTTTGATCATACATTTTCCAATAACAAGGCAAGCCACCTTTATCTATTGAAAAAGAAATGTAATGCTTTCCGAGAATTTTAAATGAAGACTATTTTTAGAGGAGCAAGGCAACTACAACGAAGAACAATAAAAAGAAACTCCTCTGGACAGTTGGTAAAACATTTAATAGAAGTATCACATGAAGTTAGAGAAAGAGCACTTCAGCCTGACTTCTATTTTATGCTGTAAATGAACAATGTGCAGGGTACAAGGGACAAATGTCACTTTAACAGACAACCACTTTGAAAGGTTTTCTGCTTTTACAATGCAGTGCATTGTAATAGAATGCAGAGAGGCGAAATGCTTTTGAGAGTGAAACAACAATTTATGATGGCATGATTGATATTTCGTGATAATTCCCTCAATAAAGGAGACAAACAAAGCATCAAAAAGTAATTAAGTATACAGGATGTGTGTGATCAATGAAAGCAATAGAACAAAAATTAAAAAAAAAAATAGTTTTCAGAGAATTTGAAGCCTTTTGCCTAGTTATATCAGTGGAGAAGTTCTGCAGTGCTGTCTGTATGATACTAACACATTTAGTTTTTTGTTGTCTAGAATCACTTCCATCTGTTTTTGTCCATACTGAAGACCCTTTTCCTCCTGTCCATCCCAGCGCAAGGAGGATGTCTGTGAAAAGCCCTCTTCCAGTGTAATAGCAGAACTGAAAACTTTTAATGCTCATTAGGTCAGTAATTTCTTGCTTTGACTAGGCCTTGTCTTCATGCCTCTCTTACACATGTATATAAGGAAATTTTCTGGAGGTGGATGAAGAAAGGGAAAATAGTACTTATCAGGTCTTAAGGTAGCAGTAGGCTCATGGGGCAGTGGAAAAATGGGTTAAGAAATAAGCAAACATGTAAGAACTTGCATTAAATAATGGGAAGAGTTTTTTTAAAAAAGTATTTTTTAAAAATGGTCCAAAAGCATAAGTTTCTTCATCGACATGAACAACAAATTCGTTAGAAACAGCAGACTTGTTCCCATTTCAGTCCATCCTTTGATAACACACTATCTCCTACCAAGCCATGTGGATCTGTTATCCATGTATACCTTGTTTCTTTTCTTTTTTTTTCTTACATTTTTATTCCCAATATTTGTGGGATTTACTTCTTTTTGAGAATGACTCACCCAATTAAACCACTTAATTTTATTAACTTTGAATAACTCGCTTTTAAATAGGTTATTTCCTTCTACTAATGGAATTCTCATAATTTAATATTCCTGTTTATCCCACAGAAAGGACCCATGGTAACTTATTCATGCACATTCAATACACACTTCAGTGTTATTAACAGCTGGAGAAAAAAATCAGGATGATTGATCCGTGGCAGTGACTGCTTTTCCTAAAACTGAAAGAACTTTTTCACAAAAGTTGGTTATTTTCCTGTTCTTATGAGCATATAGTTCATAAGGCAACTAAACTTCAGATGCATGCTTATTGCTTTATAAAAGTCTACTTTATATGTCATGTCACCAAACTAATGTTAAATCAAAAAAAAAAAAAAAAGACCCTGCTGCCATTTCTTACAATCTTTTACAATATTACGGCCCTTCCTTTTAAAATGATTGGATTGATGAGGATTGATGATGAAGATTATGGATTTAAGATGAAGCAACTGAACGAAATGAGGATTACTAAATTAATCAAGAATAAGTCAGCAACAGGAAAAGGATGTGGAAAGAATTCTGTCTTTTTAAGTATTACAAAATAGTGGTATTTCTTAGATAACCACAAAGTAGGAGAAGCAGCTTGCCAAAATTCCCCAAAGACTGACCATTTAAAAGACCAAATGTGTGACCAATCTCTTGTTTTTCCCATCCATATTTGATTTAAAAGAAACAAAATCTTCTCACAAACAGTCCTGATGTCTTGGGCTTGGACAAAGAAATAAAGACTATTTTATTTTCAATCTCCAAGATGAAGGCAGATTCCTAATGGCTATTATATGGCCACAACCTTGAAATGAATCCCTTCCACACAGAGTTCACCACAGGATCTTGGCTTCTGTTCATAGTGTTTGATGGCTGTTGAGTGGCCAGCTCAAGATGAGGAGTCAAGTCAGTGAGCTCACCCCATCAGCTCAGCCCATCACATCGCCACTACACCATCGTGTTTTGCATTAACTGTCATTCTTACTGGCATTCTTACTTCAAAGCCGCACTTTGGAGACTGAGCCATCCTATAACCCATGCCAATCTGCAAGAACGGCATAAAGTAGCCCACACTGTTGCTTCCTTTCTTTGGCAAGACAGAATATCTTACTCTCTGTGGTATTAATATGGAGCTATTCATGAGGACGTTACTCCCTAAATATGTATAAAAGCTTTAATGAAATTATACTGGTTGATCTTGACCCTAAATGGAAACAAGCAGTAGATAGATTCCATTCCCAGGGAAGAGTTATGTTGCACTGTGAAGGAAACATAACTGACACTAAGTAATTCAGAAGGGCTTTGCCTTTCTGTCCAGAAGACAGACTGATGAGTTCTCTTTCACAGCAGGAATGTAAGTTTGAATTGTACTGCATGAAATTACGCTTGCGTAAGCTTATTGGAGAAACTACTTGAAAATGACTTACACCTCAATTTGTTGGGGGGAAAAAGAATGCAAAGAATTCTGGGATGGTGAAATGAATCTAGCCTGCTTTGGACCTTGTGCATAGTTTTATCAGTTGAGGTCTTTGTCATGTCAAGTCTAATTGGCCTGCAGCCCTGCACAATCTAATTTATATGTCTGAATGAAAAATAATATATTTCTCCTCTGCAGTGAAAAATGGAAAATGATGATTTCACAGAAAATTGTCAAACCAAAAGTCTTCTTTAAAATAGTACTAAGTAAAATTAATTCAAATAACAGATCTTTAAGAAGGAAGGAAAGAAAGGGGAAGGAAAGAAAGCTTTATTATTATCAAGTTATACCATGGATTGCACTATCTTGAATTCTGTTTTTGACACAGATGCCAAGACCTTTTGTTCGTGCATGCAATGCTTTTTCAGGCTGATACATTATCACTGCCCCATATGAATGCTCCCCTGATACAAACATGACCTTGTGCTCCAAAGCTGAGATCTCCTGAAAGCAAAGCATTCATTGCTTCCTAAAGGATCATCATGAACTGTGCAAAAGGAAACTGATTGAAGATAGATATGCGTATTTCATTGCTCTAATCCCCCTGAAAATAAGCGTTGCTATGCATTCATCAGAGGGCCAATGGAACCTACACACTGATCTTTGACAAACCAAAGGAGACTGGGAAAAACAACATCAGAGCACCTATGCCTGGCAGTATCACTTGCTTTTGTCCTAATTTTAGTAGTCTGCCAATTAAAACAATGTGAAATAACAGTTAGCTGTTAATCCTAATTAGTAGCAGAGCAACTGAAAGGCAACCTCTTGTGATAAAGTTCAATTCTGTCAGTGTTTTGTACACTTCTTCTAAGTTTCAGGGGTTTCTTGACAGTACTACGCCCTGCAGAATATTACATTCCATTTTTAAGAAAACAATTCCTCCTCTTACTACCACAGCACTTCTGGAAGGCTGAAATACGTTCACTTAGTAGCAGGAGCCTTGATGCTGTAGAGTATAAACTTTGTTCATGCATTATAGACTTTAAGAATGACTTCTTAAAAGTTGTTATGTTAATCAAGCTTGCCTTTCCCAAGCACTGGCAGGTTATTAGGGATTTGAAGCAACATTAAACTCCAGGCTCTTCAGGGCCAACTTCTTTAAAAGTGAACATCTTGACAAAAGAAGAATAGTTTCTAATTTATTTACTCTTACAAAGAACAACTATTTCCACGGTTATTTTGACTTTGACAAATCAAACTTGTCTTCCCAGCCTTTCCAAATCAGAACACAACCAGATCAAATTTCTATTGATCAACCAAAATGAATCACCTACTTGCAAAACTTTGACCGCAAGTCTGTCATGGAAAGAAGTAAAAGCAATGAATTTCTATACTTAATGAAGTTTAAATGACAATGAAGAAAAAGCTGAATAGGCTTCAATCAGGAGAAGTAATCCTAAGAGGGCCACCTGACAATTATATTTAATATGCTAATGCTGTGTCAGTACATGAAATTTTCTACTCTGCCCATAAAGGTCTTGTTAACAGTAATTAAATGTTAAGACATTCAGCCCTGTAAAGAAAAGAGATATAGTGAAATTATTATCACTAGAACACTAGAACCAGTGGAAGTCTTTTTTTTTAATTAGTATTTGAATAGCAAAAGATTGAATTCTCACTACCCAGGGACAATGAGGCTGATCAGATCTCTATTAAATTACATCCAATCACACCTTGATCATTGGAATTGCAGGCATTTGTGTAAATCACAGGGTTTGCTGCTCTATAGATGACAGCAGTTGATAGCAAACCTTGTCTCAGTGTGCCTTACACTGAGTGTGTAAGTGACCCAAATTGTTAGTTTTTGAGGTCTGTAGTATTGGCCATCAGTACTGTGGGCTATGAGGCAGTCTGTATGTGGAGGCTCATCTGGGATTAAAACCGCGATAGGTCGCAAATGCTGAGGAAAAGCTGTTTAGAGCAGCAGAGAATGAAGCCCACTGGAGATGCTCTGCTGCCACTGCTGCTTATGGATCTGCATGAGATATGGGAGATTACTGTCCCTGTGTCTTTTTTCCAAACTGTAACAATTTATGGTTTTTAGTCCTGGAGGTCACAAGTCATTTTGATATGACGTCAAGTCATAATGACTTGTGACCTTTGATATCACCTGACTTGATGTCAGATCAAAATGGCAGACATCACATTCATACAGACAGCTCTCTAGTTCCATAAAGAATATTTTGATAAGATCTTAAGGACTTTTTCCTTTTCGAAAGAGTGAGGCAGACTCTACACCAATAGCAAACACCGGAATTACACAGCAAGGCTTCCAATAAAAAATAATTGGTTTCAGCCAATAAAATTAATTAGGATTGCCACAGCCTCTTAGGATCATAATTCTGCTTTTAATACTTACTCATAGATTTCCACAGAAAATTCATTTGCAGCGATTTTTTTTTGCATAGATGAATGTGTGTATTCTAATTTAGACATATAAAGAAAAATGAGGCCCACTTATTACTTAAACTATGTATAAACTAAAGAGTAAATTTATGCAAATGAATATTAAATGAGATCCTAAATCAAAACCGGTATGATAAGACCATAACTAGGATTAGTCAGCCATACAGCATGTCAGCAATCATTGTTCCTTAGCATCCTGACCTCAGGTTTCATACCATCTCCCATTATACAGAAATAGTTGGCAAATATTTGAGGGAACATGTCAATAAGTTAAGAAGATGAAGTGCTAAAGGAAAAATGTAAATATTTCAGTTTTCAGTGCATCCATTGAAAAGCTCATACTTTTAAAATCTGGTGCCAGCAAAGATCTTGTCCAGCAGTGGCAACTTAGGCATAGCTGCACATGTGAAAGACGAGGGATATAGCATGGGAAAACTGCCCCCAAATATCTATATTAAAGGTAATTTTTTCTTTATATTTTAATACTTCAATGTTTGGGCACATTAAGTGTCCTTCTATTTTCTCTTTATGGACAACAGGAAGCTTTGGCCCATAACCATTAAAATGAGTCCACTCTTCGCTTCACAGAGACTCCCCAGCTTCCAACATGGTAATAGAATAATCATACTTGGGAGAAGAGAAAAACTGCCATACACTGACAAAGTTTTTGTGAATCACTAGTTAAACTTCATTGAACTCCAGCTTTTGAACAAGCGTTGAACCATCAAAATACAGTCTCTTTATCTCATTAAGGTCAGTAATAATAATCAAGGTCTCATGGAATAAAAATGTCACTGAATGCCAATGAGATATTTATCCTAGAACTCCTATAATTTTAACTACAGAAATATCATTTGGGCAATGACTGGGGAATTAACCCCCCTCTTCTCATCTCTACACATTTTGATGTGAGCAAAAACCTATGGTTACTGTAACTACTGTATGGCTTGAAACCAGAAATGAAAATGAGGTGAGTGAAATGCTTGCCAAATGTTTACAACGTGTTGTTTCCAATCATCAATCTTTTAATAATTTCTATTTTTGGTTTGCTCAGCTTTTTTGCCAAGAATGCCCTAATGTTCTCCATCTGCAGTTATGACAGGTATTAGACAAAGACTTAACCACCTCATGTAGGTAAGCAGGAGCTTGGCTAAATCTCAAAACTAGAGAAACTATAGTATGTCACTATACTAATGTTTTCAATGTTAGTTTGCAGAGCAGCTGAGCATATTAAGTCTTGTATAATGCATTTCAATCAATATTTTATTTCAGGTTGGGAGAGACTCTGTAAGAAAGGGTCAGGAAGCATTATAACAGCATTTTGAGTCACTTGACTAGGAGTTGCAGAGCATACTGGCAAATTTGCCTTCTTTTAGAGCTTAAATTAAAATATGGCCATGTAAATCAACAATAGTGATTAATAAAGGACTTAAAACATGTGCTTTCTTTCCCACCCTTACCAAAGAGTTTTCATGGTACTAGTCCCACCTATGGAAAACTAACTGTCAACATTTCACCCATCTTGCTTCTGAAAGACACAAAAATAAGAAAAAGAATTATGTACAAGTTTTGGAGTGAGCTTTCGAAGAGTTTATTTTAAGGAGAAGAAGTGAAATTCATCGAATCAGAAGATTAATTCATCAAGACTAACAAAGAAAATCTTGCCTTGCATACATCTAGATCTTCCCATTTTCCTTGGGCAATAAGCCCTGCTCACTCTTCTACCCATGGAAAATCCAAGTAAAATACATATTTTCTAAGAGCAAGGAGTCTCAGAAAGAAAAAAATATGCAAATTATACTGCTGATTTCTAGATAACTAAAGATCTTCATACCTATAATATAAAAAGGTAAAGTTAATAGACTTTAAAGCATATATTGTTTGGTACGCTTGGTACCTCCCTTTTGTTACAATAGTGCTATTGACAAGGAGAAAGATGGCTGAGATGATTTTGTGGAAAAAGCAGTGAGTGCTTATATCTCTGCCTTCTGGTCCAGGAATTCATTTAGTCCAGGATTTCATTTTATATGAAACACAATAATTTACAGGCTGTTAAACTTGTTTTAAAAGAAATTATTTCTTTTGGCTCCTCAAGTCACATATTTGCCAAAACAGAGAACTTACTTTCCTGGTACTTCTGGATCAAGTATTTTGACTATGTTCCAGTTCCAACACTAACACAATTTTCTTTTAAGTGAAGATGAATGGAGGTAGGACAGAAGGAGAACTACATTTTTCTCTTTTAAGTGAATCCAAGCTGCTATACATCTGGGAGCAATGCTGATTTCATTCTATCTTGCCCCTGTGTTCTTTCACTTTATGTTTTACTTTGAGTTAGTACTCTTTTTCCATTTCTATGGTGATTCTGTCAAGGCATTTGTTTTACTCCAAACAGATTTATACCATAAAAAATACCTTCATAAAAATGTAGTTTTTTGTTTGTTTGTTTTTCATTTCACTGATTATCTCCTAACCTAAAAGCAAATGAATGAGTCTATTTTTCTCTCCACCTTCCCTTTTATATTACTTTTCTTGATATTACAGCAATATACTATAACAACAACTTCTGACACACAGAATCCTACGACAGTATCTGTACATAAAGGTATTTCTGACCATAGTATACAATATAAAAAACAAGTCGTGTTTTTTCTTTTCTTTTCTTTTTCTTTTTACTTTTTCTTTTCCAAAAGCCAGGAGTCTGGGAAAAACAAACTAAAACTTCAGTCAGAATGATCAACATTTTGATGTCCTTAGAAAATCCAACTGATATTTGAAAATGAATTTTAAAAACCCTGAAGCATCTATACTCTGTAACTTAAAATTTGTACAGAAGTTCTCCAAACACCTGAGAGATTTCTTAAATAAGTTTTGTTAAAAATAAATGAGCAGTTTAAAATAAACAGTGAAAAATGTGAAAAATCCTCAAACTTAGAAATTATACTAATGTAAATATAATAGTGCAGGATCAATTAGAGAAAGATATCTTTCACATTTGTGAAAAGATACATAGCACAACATTCCTAACAGATTTCATCTTTCATTTTTGAAGAACTAATTTGAAATTACTAATGCAAGTTCCATTCACTTAAATCATCCACTCAAGACTTAGATTCATCCAGCATAAGTTGCATCTAAGTCTTTGTGTCTAGTGTTCTTAAAGTTTGGATCTAGAGAGAAAGCAATTTATGAACAAACATAGAGTCTTATATGGAAATATGATACTTTATATATATATATATATATATACAAAGAGTCTAAGTGCAATGCCAATTACTAAATGCATAGCTGAAACTTTTAGGTTTTAAATTTTAACTTTATGGGGTAAGAAATTATTGATTTCCCAAGTCAAAGTTATCAAGCTACAGATTCGTGGAGAAGTTACTTACAATACCAGAGAGAGTCTCTGCCTTCCCATAACATCTGATCTTATTTTTAAATAATAACCATAAATTTCTTTTTTCCCCTTAGTTTTAATGTATGTGGGTTCATTTAGTTACTGTCACACAAAATGTACTCCATTGCACTATACTTTTTTTTTGGAGTGGGGGGACGAATCTAAAAGAACTTTTTATTTGATGCCGTCTTTGACTACTAATACAGGTTTTTGCTGTTCTTTAACATCTCTATCACTGGATCCAGGAGTGTTTCCAGTATCCAAAGAAATTTGGGCATGGAGGTTGGCAGGTGGCTTTCCTACACATTACTGTGCACGTCTGGGGTCAATGTATCTTGAGCACCTTATCCCAACACAACTGGAGGGATGTCTCCTGACAGAGCTTTACAGCATATGTTGTAATCCATGCTTTTTAACTGTTAACACAGTGTGTAGCTGTGTGGAAAGCATGGCTGTGGCTTGCATCATCAACTGCCTTCCCCAAAAATACCGGAATGCAGTCTGAGGGACAAACTTTTTCCAGCAGATACCCCTGTTTTGAGATGGAAGAGAGTTTAGTCCTTATGGCATGAGACATCTCATGCCACCACTCTCCACATAGGTAGTTTTAACCAGAAAGCTTGATTGACCATCTGAGAAGACATACTGATATATTAAAAGTGAATGATTTAAGCACTTTGTTAAAAATAAATAAGATTGAAGATTGTAGGGTCTAATAAAGAGACTAATCTTTTATAATATGCAATCAAATGGCCTCCTTGATATTATAAACATATTCCTGGCTTTTTAAAAACCTCAAAGCAGTGTATAGCGGAAGTTCATCATTTGTAGAAAACATCTGAAAGTTGGAAAGAATTACAGAAAAAAAAAATCTGTCTATCTTTGGGAAAATATGTCCAGACTTGACTGAGTTCCAAACAGGAAAATGTTATAGTTTGTGCTATCGTTTGTACAACTTGCTAAACTATTAGGAACAGAAACTCTGAACATGCCATCTGAATGAAATATGCTGAGTCCTATAAGGCTTCTGTTACCATAAGATATGTATAAACATTATTACAACAAAATCTGGGGTACTTCAGTCAAATTTCTCTGCTGCATTATGGTGATAATTAATCCGTAACACTTTTTCATGATATATTGAAGGTCTATGAAAATGTGACGTATTTGAAAATTGCCTTAGAATGTGCTAACAAATCACATATTATTTTGAGGCAAATAGATGGATAAATGGATGGCAGTCTTCACAGACCAATAGAATCTATTTTTTTTTTCGGGGACAAAGAAATATCTAGTACATAGGCAATGTAAGATCTTTATATCAATAGCGGATAAATAATTTGCTGAGTTGTTATGCATATTGGTGCTCATGCAAAAGTCTTTCTTTTGGATCATACCTCTCTGCTTTCAAGCCAACAAACAATACCACTGACATATGTCAGTGCTGGAGAGTGATGAAGCCATTATACAGATATTTTTCAGGACCTTGAAAAGGCCCCAGGTTTTTAGGTATTCAAGTAAGTTTGAGAAAAAAATACAATCAATCATCAGCTTTGACAGTTTCAATTCTGAGCCAGATTCTGTTACCCTGGTTTTGTGTGGAATGGTACCTTTTTCATCAAGTGGTGCAATTGATTTTAATGGTATCAGCTACCAAATAAGAAACTATCCAAACCAAGTAGGACATCACCTTCTGAAAATGAAAAATATGATGACTACTATATATTTCGCATACCTGTGACCACACCATTAAGGGATTTTTTTATATTAAAAAAGCGTTCTTTTGTTCTTCTGTGAGACTTGAGTTGTTCTTTTTTTGTATTAGCAAACTTTTGGTCATTTTCTTTTTCTTCTGAGTAATTTTAGTTAACATGTATGCAGCGACTTTCCAAATAGCAACAATAGGGAAAAGCAAAAAAAAAAATTAAATAGGGTACATTCAACTACTTCATAGGAATTAGTATTTAAAATGTTAATTTTTGCTATTAACATCCTTAAAATTTTTATTTCCTTCCCATGTCTTCCAGTGTATAAAGGAATTGCTATTAATGGTGTTATTAACAAAAGCAACATCTCTGTAAGCTGGCATCAGATTGCAAGCAATTAGTATGATGAGATGCTGCGGAAGTTGAAAACAAAATATGGTAATAACCATCTGGGTAGACAACATTTTCTTTTTACCTGCAGGTCCTTGAACACAGCAATAACCATATGGCACAGAGAGCTGGGCTTGTTCAGCACATTTCTAATAAAAATCTAGGTGACACAGATAAGCTATGATAGGTGTCACAGAAAACAGTGTAACGACCTTTCACATCTAGATGCTTCCTTTCTAATTAGGAATAAATAAGACATAACAAGGTCAGGTGACACTGTCTAACAGAGCGTATTACTTGTATATGGATGAGGCACTCTGATGAAAAACTCTCAAAGCATTTTTGCCAATTAGTCTAGCTAAGTTGACATGTCCCTTTAAAAGAGCTTCCAGATGTGAAAGGTCAGAATTTCTACCTTAGAGTATGTGTTTTTTTCTCCCCCAGCATGTTCTTATGTGTATATTTTACAAGCTGCTTATACCATTCTAACACCAGGCAATTGTGTTTTCACCAGTCATAACACCAAAAGGCAAGACCCTGGCTCCCCTACCCTGAGTCTAATTTGATGTGTAGTCAGTTCTACGGAAATCATGTTCACCCAGCATCCACTAATCTTCTTCCTGAGTTTATAACTTCCCTAAACATTAGGAGAAAAAAGGGCATCCCTACAGCCTTACAGGTCACCATAAGGTGTGACCCCAATGAAAGAATCTCATATCCTGAGATTGAGGGATTTTGTTTTACCTTCTGAGCCACTCTCAAGCATGGAAAAGGAAAATGTCTTCTTCCCAAAACCTGACACCCATGAATTTAGAGTTTTAGCAGGGATCTGCCATTTAAACTGGCCTCAGAGATATTAAGCTGGTTAGTTCGGTCATAGAACCACAGAAGGGTTGATGTTGGAAGGGACCTCTGGAGATAATCAATCCAGATCACCCTCCAGCACAAGCAGGGTCACCTAGTGCACATTGCACAAGATTGCGCCCAGACAGGTTGTGATTATCTCAAGAGAAGGAGACTCCACAGTCTCTCTGGTCCTGAGGGTGGTTTTCCACTTACACATTCCCCACCTGACATTTCTGATAAGAAGCAGGCTGTGGAGCCCATGCAAGCTGCAGGTAGCGAAAGAACATTCACCTACGGTGAGCCTTGAAGGCTGACCTTACACATCTTACACAAGTGATGAAGAGGGCATGTTGGTGGCAGCTCCCAGCATTGCTGGGTGACTGCCAGCAGTGTTTGCTTCTACATACAACACATTATCTATTGGGGGGATTTCAGGGCTGTATCACCTTCTGCTTACTGTGTGTCCTCACAGGGCATGTAGGAGCTACCAGGGGTTGCTCTATGAGCTATTTTCTCTGATTTGGTGTCACTTGAAGGTTTCCAAATTTTACGGCTCCATCATACTGAGAGGTTTACGAGTGAAGTGAAGTGTTAAAAAAAAAAAAAAGCAAAGAGATGGAAATCTGGTGCTCTGAATAACCCAGCAGTTTGTAAAGGTCACTCAAACAAGGTCATTATTGACTGAGAATGTTCATTCTAGCTCTTTTTCGGGACGTGTAGAATAAAACATACCTTGAGTTTGGCATGCTCGAGTCTCCTCAACTTCCTAGTGAGACTAATTTCTTCACATGTTTTTGAATCACTACTTCCTTCTTTTTATTTATATAGGAAGGAATAAGGAAATTCTGTTAGCTTTTAAAATCAA